>NC_139590.1:20655778-20863278 GCF_946808225.1 Silurus aristotelis
ATACATGCACATTCATTCATGACTTTACATACGACTATACTCACTCTACACACTACTATACTCACTCTACACACTACTATACACTATACTCACTCTACACACTACTATACTCACTCTACACACTACTATACCCACTCTACCTCACTCTACACACTACTATACTCACTCTACGTACTACTATACTCACTCTACCCACTACTATACTCACTCTACACACTACTATACTTACTCTACTCACTACTATACTCACTCTACACACTACTATACTCACTCTACACACTTCTATACTCTATACTCACTCTACACACTACTATACTCACTCTACACACTACTATATTTACTCTACACACGACTATACTCACTCTACACACTACTATACTCACTCTACCTCACTGAACACACTACTATACTCACTCTACGCAATACTATACTAACTCTACACACTACTATACTCACTCTACACACTACTATACTCACTCAACACACTACTATACTCACTCTACCTCACTCTACGCACTACTATACTCACTCTACACACTACTATACTCACTCTACGCACTACTATACTCACTCTACCCACTACTATACTCACTCTACACACTACTATACTCACTCTACTCACTACTATACTTACTCTACACACTACTATACTCACTCTACACACTACTATACTCACTCTACCTCACTTTACACACTACTATACTCACTCTACTCACTTCTATACTCACTCTACACACTACTATACTCACTCTACACACTACTATACTCACTCTACACACTACTATACTCACGCTACCTCACTCTACACAATACTATACTCACTCTATGCACTACTATACTCACTCTACACACTACTATACTCACGCTACCTCACTCTACACACTACTATACTCACTCTACCCACTACTATACTCACTCTACACACTACTATACTCACTCTACACACTACTGTTCTCAATCTACTCACTACTATACTCGCTCTACCTCACTCTACACACTACTATACGCACTCTACCTCACTCTTCACACTACTATACTAACTCTACACACTACTATACTCGCTCTAAACACTACTATACCCACCCTACACACTACTATACTTACTGTAAACACACTACTATACTCACTTTACCTCACTCTACTCACTACTATACTCACTCTACACACTACTATACTCACTCTACCTCACTCTACACACTACTATACTCACTCTACCTCACTCTACACACTACTGCCCTCATATCATCTAAATTATCAACATCATTAACAGCAGATTATTAAACAGTTAAAGTTTTAACAGAGACAAGAAAATGTGCTGGTGGGATATCTGGAAATAAGTGTGTGTGTGTGTGTGTGTGTGTGTGTGTGTGTGTGTGTGTGTGTGTGTGTGTGTGTGTGCGCGCGCTTAATTGAAAACAGTTGAAGGCTTTTGGGTAGCAATTCTACAGTTTCAACGTGACTCACGCGTGACTGCCATACCTGCTCTCTTTCAGTATTTGTCTCTCTCTCATTCTCTCTCTTTTTCTCTCGCTCATTCTCTGTATCTCTCACACTCTCCCTTCCTCTTGCTCATTCTCTTTTTCTCTCTCTGTCTTTCATTCTCTCTCTCTCACCATTTATCAATCTATCTTTTACTTGCTGTTTTTATTTTAAGGCAAAACAAAGAAGGAAACACACATCTGTATTTAATTATCCAATTGGATCTTGTGTCATTTTGTGTGTGTATGTGTGCGTGCGTGTGTGTGTGTGTGTGCACATGTGTGTGTGTGCATGTGTGTTTCAGCATCCTGTATTGTTTTGTCCAGAATGCTGAGGTAAATATAAATCTTTTTTAGTTTTCAATAAATACAATTATAAACAATTAAGTTTCTGCTATTATTATAGTTTGTAATAAACTATCTATAAATTCTACATGAAAAGTATATCTACACTCAACCACTCTATACCACCTGTATACTATACTGCATTGCGAGATCCTACTCTATGCTTCACAGTCCTACACTATACTACATTATACACTATCGTACACTATATTATACTATCCTATTCTATACTACACTGCATGGCAAAATACTACACTATTATACTACTCTATACTACATTACATTATTCTATAATACACAACAATACAGTATATGCTATACAATCAACCCTCGATAATTCGTGGTTCGGAACTCGTGGCTGGGAAAATTCGCGGGTTCTCATTTGAAACCTAACTAACAGCAAGTTGCGGATCTTGAAATTCGTGAGGACCGAATGTTCAGGAACGTAAAATTTTTAACTAGTTTTCTCGAACAAATTTCATTAAAAAATAATGTTAAACACATTATTGTATGAAAGTGACATAGATGAATTCACTAAGGTACCATAGTGGGTGCGCCCAAAATTCACGACGTTCTGGAGGACCACTTTATTATACTATCCTACACTATATTACACAGCACTGCACTATATTCTCTACTATATTACACAACATAAGACTACACAACACTATTTTATACTACATGACACTACGCAGCACTATACTACACCAGATGACACTACATGACACAGCACTACATTACATTACAATATAGAGCACTACATCACACAATTATATACTACACTACATTATACTTCACAGCACAATTATAGACAACATGACACTTCACAGCGGTATAATACACTAAAGAACAGTACAATAAATTAGACTGCACTACATGACAACACAATAGTGCACTACATGACACTATACCACACTACATGAGACTATACTTCAATAAACTACACTTAGTCTCTGACTTTCCTCCAGTAGCAGCTAATAAATATTTTACCACAGCACTTCTGAATTCCAAACTCTGACTGACCAGAACGAGTTTATTCATTTTTTATAAACTGACTGGAGTTCCGGCTGTAATCTAAATCGCATGTTCACATTATAATGAGCTGAGTAAAAAGAATATAGACATAAATATATATAATGTTGGCATGAGGTTTTTGCTGTGTAACTTCTCACAATGGCACGCTGCCAAGGAACTTTCTAGATCCGCCGTGTTTGTATGTGTGTGAGAGCGAGTGTGTGCCATTTTTATGTTGTAGCACACATGTTCGTTGTACTTAATAATTGGTCAACTCTTGACTTGTCACGTGCAATAATGAACAACGTTTCCCATCTGCCCGACCGTCTCCTCCTGCCAGTTGTACCGGATGCCAGCTGGAAATCGAACGTGACGCCGGTGTCAGGGCGTGTAATGATAACACAACAAAGCGGTGTTTGTTGCGTCCAGAGAAAAACTCCTGAACAATAAGGGAAGGCTAGTGCTTACGTCAATATGGGTACTAATACGTAGATATAACTGGCGGAATTTGCTAAAAGTTCTGCAGGTGGTGGCAGGCGATGAGTAAACATCTAGTAGGTCATATGGAGAAACCTTATGTTATACTCAATTGAATGTTATGAGCTTGATTTTTTTTTTTTAAACCAATATTTTTTTATTGTTTGCTACAACTATTTTCAAATTTGTTTTTCATACTAGCATTATTTTTTTTCTGAGTAATCAACCCGTCTGAAATGTGTGTGTCAGTGTGTATCCGGTTTCTCTCTCTCTCTGTTTCAGGGTTAAGGACTTCTCAATAGTTCGGTCACTTCATTGTGTGTGCATTGTGTTTAAGTGTGACGTTGATTTATGAGACACAACGTTTTCTACACATTATGTGTGTGTGTGTGTGTGTGTGTGTGTGTGTGTGTGTGTGTGTGTGTATATGTGAGAGACACACACAGACACACATGCACAAAGTCTTGAACAAGCACACACACACACACACACACACACACACACACACACACACACACACACACACACACACACACACTAGTGTCTGTGTGTGTGTCTCTGTGTGTGCTTGTAACCTATGCCTTTTCCCATAGTTCGCGTTTGTGTCTGTTATCTGTGTATGATATTCAGCTATGTGTGTGTGTGCGCATGCTTCTAACCTACACATTTTGTGTGTGTGTGTGTGTGTATATGTGTGTGTGTGTGTGTGTGTGTTGTAATCTATGTATGTTTTTGTTTAATGTTAAAAATTTGTGTGTTCATAATCTGTGTATGATACTCAGGTATGTGTGTGTGTGTGTGAGTGTGTGCATGTGTGTGTGTGTGCGCATGTTTATGTAGAATCTCTGTATGTTATTCTAGTGTGTGTGCGTGCTTCTAACCTACACATTATGTCCTTGAGTGTGTGTAATCTAGGTATGTTTTTATAAATGTGTTTGTGTGTGTGGTCTTTGTCATTTTTGTTCTATTTGACATTTTACACTTTTATGTATTGTCATATTGTCTCTTTCTTTCTCTTTAAACACTTTCAGACTCAGTGTCTCACTGCTCAGGGTGGGAAATTGTAAATCGTGTAGTTACCCCACAGAGCTGCACAGTGAGAGCTGGTCTCCAAACTATTAGTCAACATCAACTCCACAAGTAACAAGAAATGGCTAAAAAAAAAAAAACACATACGGGGACAAATTACATTGTTACACACACATTAATACTTTTCAAGATTTTAATACTCTAATCAACATAGGCATGGACAAATATAGATACTTTATGCAAATGTATGTTTATTATTAATGAAACCAAACTTACCATAGAGCAAGTAGGCAAAATATTCTTGTAAATGTTTTAACGTAATAACGGTGTTTTAAATGACGGAAATCAAACCAAAACCAAAAAAAAAAATTGAATTTTTCCACACAGGTGGTTTTAATTGCTGGACGTGGTGGATTTTGGTGCTTGATTTAAGACTTTTATATCTGAGTAAAGAAAGGACGTTGTGAAAAAATGTTTGTTGCATAAAGGTTTTAATTCTTTTATATGTGTTGTATGTGTATGTATTATATTTTATATGTTTATATGTATATTTTTTTCAATGGTCACAGAAATGCGCACTGCGTTAATCGACGTTAATGAAAATGTGTGTAGTTAATGTGAATTTTCGTTAACATGTTATTAAAACGTTCATTCTGACAGCCCTATATATATATATATAAAACTTCTAATGGGGGTAACACTGTCACACTGCACCACACTACCACCCTGTTGTTGATTATTTTCCTATAACAGCATGCCCTCAAGTGTTACACTTCATACTTATTATTCTTAGTTTTTACTAACATCAGTCTCAGTAACATCGGCTCTTCATCTCCGTGTAGTTAAATACATTTCCCAGTGAGTGTTAGTTTTCAGATTTGTGTGTGTGTGTGTGTTTGGAGTTCTATTTGAAAACACACAGCGATCGGATTTTTGCTGTGAAATCCAACCATGTCTTTAAGTTTGTTTTCCAAAAGAAAAAAAAAATCTGTGTGTGTGTGTTGGTCATATGGAGTTGATCTCGGCCTCACAGTTTGATCTTCTGACTGTCAACCGCCCTGTCTGACCCTTGCATTAGCCTGCATAACTGCCTGCCTCTGTGTGTGTGTGTGTGTGTGTGTGTGTGTGTGTGTGTGTGTGTGTGTGTGTGTGTGTGTGTGTGTGTGTGTGTGTGTGTGTGTGAGTGGTTAGTAAGATGCAACATCTAAAGTTCGAACTGCCACTCTCTCTCGTGCTCACACACACACACACACACACACACACACACACACACACACACACACACACACACACACACACACACACACTCAGTAACTCACTGACTGCAAAATCTGACATCACATGCAGAAAGATTAGAGTGGAAGAGACAAAAAAAGACAAAGGAATGTTAAAGATATGGGAATGTTGGAATGGTTTTGTGTTGCAAGATCATTACTCCACATAATATAATAAAATAATCATTGATTCGATATTCCTGTGCATCTTTTTTCCGAAATATCACAAAATCCAACGATCCAAAAAGGAATGTCGGATATTCAAAGTCCACGGTAAACAGCAACAGCTGGAGCTGCAACATGTTTACAAACTAGGAACAGCGAAACACTCCCTTGTGTGTGCGTATGTGTGTATTTTACTAGGAAGTATTTTCAAGCCATCTAAATTACCCTATATGGTCAAAAGTATTAGGACACCTGCCTTTCCCAGCCATATGTGCTTCTTTACCAACTGTTACCTCAAACTTGGAGTCTTTGGATGCCAACACTTGAACTAGGAGACCCGAACCTTTTCCCTGTCCCTTTGCACAAAGCCATATCTTCAAATCTTCATGAAGACATGATTTACATTCGTTGGAGTGGAAGATCTCCTGTGATAGAGTGCTATTGATTAAATTTGGGATAAATAGGAATGCTGACTGCACCCAGACTGATCTCGACAAAGTTCCACAAATTCTATTGAATATCTTCCCAAAAGTGTGGAGGTTATTCTCACAGCAAATAGGGAATCAGTGTGGAATGAGATGTTCAACGAGCACCCAATCTTTTTCTTAGCTCTCCACAAAACACCTAACCACAGTTAGCAGAATTCATGCGACCAATTAGAATTAAGAATTTGCCCAAAATTGAGAATTAGATGCCATAATTGCTCGAGTATAAGTTTACAGACTATTGCTGATGCCTCTCCTGGAGGCAACATTAGGTAGTAGCTAGCTGATAATTTATTTTAGAAAAACATGAAATAAAACATGCTGCCTGTTTTTACTTTCGAATCTCTTTTAACAATCTTTTATTTTGTTTTATTAAATTATTGTATGCAAGTCCATTTTTCGGATATCTGTACTTCATCAAAGCAATTCCATTTATATTTCGCTCCATTTGACAGTGTAATATCTTTTTTTTTATTCACCATGTCAATCCTCATTACAATGCAGCCAATACAAAACAGTGTAGTGGTTAGTTTGGTGAAAGCACATTCATAATCCTATATTTCTGGGGCGGGTGTGTGTGTGTGTGCGTGTGCGTGTGTGTGTGTGTGTGTGGAGTAAGGATTCTATCAGTGTACGGTAAATGCTTGAAAACTTCCTCCATATGAAAAGTTCTGATGTACAGGACAATGAAACTGTATCCGTTATTCAGTTCTCTTAAATCAATTCAATTCATTTGTATTTTTAGAGCACTTTTAACAATGGATATTGTCTCAAAGCAGTTTTACAGAGTTTAGTGCCTATAAGTTCCTTATAATTGTTAGTAAGTTTATGCCTAATGTGGCAACTCTGTGAGATGGCATGAGGAAGAAACCTTGAAAGTCAAAAGGAAACCCATCATGTCCATTCATTATAGTTCCATCATCGATGACAAGTGCAGTGCTTAAATCTAAAAATTTTCATATCCCTATTTTCAGTATTTATACTCAAGTCTATTCAACAGCATGAACTTTCAGTCAAGTACGATGATCAAAGGAGTTCTTTTAGTATTTCTGGGTTTATATTTGAGCAGGGGATTAGTACTGGATTTCAGATATTCATTAGAGTCCATCTTGGACTTAAATGACCACCGACAACACAGTATTTGAGTGAGATGGTGTTTAATTAATGCTAGCTGTAGCATTTATATTTGGTCCCACATTGGTACACACAATATTTCAACCAAATTATGTATATGACCGCCCGTATATGTGAAACCAAGTGGAACCAAACAGCTGACGCATTAAAAGTATCCATTTTTGTCTGATTCGGATTCAGCAAGGTGTGAAAGCACCCTTGGGTATACACTTGTGTTTAGTTTTACACACACACATATAACATTCTTCAACTTTAACCTTCATAGACCACCTACAGGGTTAGGTAAGTAGTTACATGCATGCACACACACTGATGCACACGTGTGTGTTCTGCTGAGGTTGCATAACGGATAGGGTTCTGTGTGTACACAAACTGATTTATTAGCTTACTTGCTAGTAACGATCACGCACGTATAGGCACACACACACACCCACTACAAGTTACATTCTCTCTCCTGACTCTCATAATACCTTAATGGCATTTCCTCCTGACTCCCAGACAGAGCCTATCGCTGAGTATCGAAAAGAGTTCAGTAAACGCACTTTATGCTAAGAATGCTGAAAACCGAACTAAAACGCTTCCAGGAGGAAAACAATGAAATTTTGTGGAGGGGGGGTTATGGCTCCAGACTTCTACAAACACATAGCGAAGGTCTGCATGGTCTAAACTGCCAAAGGAGGAAAAAAAAAGACAAAATTTCCTTTCAACACAAGCAACCACGTTGTTACGCAATTATAATATAACCAATTACACAGCATTTGCATCAAAACATTTGGTTTTTGCTAAGACCCAATCATACTAACAATGTTAGGACATAGAAACACAGCGTGTCCTGGAAAACAGAGCTGGGTTTGCTGGGGCGCTCTTGAGTTAATGTTTGAGTGTTTTGCTTTCAACCATGAGAACTATGTAGAAGTATTAAACATTCAAGCGTTAACATTATTAAGCTTAATGCCTCAGGACAACATTGTGACATGATGCTAAAACATGTTCCTTTTCAGCTTGTTTAATCTGAAAACAAGGTTTTCAGATTAAACAAGCATTAGTGAAGTAGAGCTTCTTTTTTTGCTCAGAAATGATGTCTACCCCACTGGACATGCTGCTATAACTGCTACTGTAGGAAGTGTGCATCGTTTCATTAATACAAAAATACAAGTCAAAATGTCACTTTCTTTACTAAGACGTGCTGCTAAAATTGTTAATTTCTTCATATTTTGACTGAAAGACATAGAAAGACATGATAAGTGGGAAGACATGATGATAAAACTGAATTTTAGTTTTTAAATTTATAACAATTTGACCAAAACATATTTAAAAAATCGTATAATTTTTTTTCTTTGAGATAAATCGCTAAAAATGTGTGAATTTCAACATTAAAAGCGGTAACTGTAGCACTTTTACCTCAGCACCATGTTGAAAGTGTTCATTTCATGTAGATTTATGTATTTGGGAAGCCTTAGATTTAAAGCTTGCCCTAAAACATAGCTTCTAATAGTTCCTCTATGAAGTGTTCATTGTTGCAGTGCTAAAATTATGAATTCCAACATTGGAAACATTATTACATCTAAATGTAATGCTAAATGTAAATGTAAAGCTCGATGCCTTAATTTTAGAACATTGCCAAAAGTGCTGATTGTTATGAAAAGTGCTTAACGTTTTACACTTGAATGCTGAAAGAACACTCAGGCTTTTACATGAATGTGATGCACAAGAAGCAAGCAGAGTTTTGCATAAAACCAATGCTAGTTTAGATTTGAACAATTCGACTATTACATGAGTTGGGAGGGGTATTTGGTAGATTTTTTTAACTTAAAAGCAATATTAGAAGTGTTAGCTTGGAGCATGTTTGCTTAGACATTGTGCTAGTAGTGGTCATAGGGTAAAGGTTTAGTCAAAATCCATGCAAGGTTTAACTGTAACACCTTTACTCAGAAATGCTAGTAACTGTTTATTTTTAGTTTCTGTGTGTGTGTGTGTGTGTGTGTGTGTGTGTGTGTGTGTGTGTGTGTGTGTGTGTGTGTGTGTGTGTGTGTGTGTGTTAACTGTGGAAAGGCATAAGAGTGGAACAATAGTGAGAAACTAGCGGAAAAAAAGTGCACACAAATGCAGCAAGTCTTTGTAGTTAAACAAACTCATAAGACACTTCTATCTTCTCCGGCCATCTGCTCTTCTCTCTCTCTCTCTCTCTCTCTCTCTCTCTCTCTCTCTCTCTCTCTCTCTCTCTCTCTCTCTCTCTCTCTCTCAACCTCAGTCCCTTGCTCAGTGTCTTATTCGATGTCTCTTGTTGGAATGTAGGAGCTCCCTAAACGTCCTAAACCCTGAACCTACGACCGCTCAGAGAGAAAGAGATACAGAGGGAAAGGTTCACTTTCAGGTCCAATCCCTAAATCTGTCACCAAATGAGGGACGAGAAGAAGGATAACAACATTAAATCAGAGATAGAGAGTGGGAGAAAGAGGGAGAGACAGACAGAGAGAGAAAGAGAATGCAGTATTAGATGAGGCAGATGGTACAGAGACTCATGTATCTATATACTGTACGCAAAGGCAAGGGGTAAGTGTGTGTGTGTGTGTGTGTGTGTGTGTGTGTGTGTGTGAGAGAGAGAGAGAGAGAGAGAGAGAGAGAGAGAGAGAGAGAGAGAGAGAGAAATAATAGATGGGCTATAGATGGGCTTTGGTTCATTGGTTCAAAATGTTAAAGTGTGTGTGTGTGTGTGTGTGTGTGTTTGAGGGGTGGGGGGGTGTAGTGAATGAAACACACACACACACGCACAATGATCACTCATGCATTATTGACTAAAGATGCCTGAATGAAGATGTTTTGGGGTGAAAAGAATTAAATAAAGATCCAGCTTTCTTCACTCACGATGACATCATCAAACGCGCGCCAGCTACACAGACCGAAACACAGCAATTTATAACATCATTATTTGGTCCAAACGACCTGTTTTTCTCTTTCCAGTTCTCTAACAACAGCGTACACAGAGACTTGGACCGTACATGTGTAAACAGCAGTCAACAGAGCAACGTTAATACGGTAAAGGAGTCTCCAGTGTCAGCATTTTCTTTTAGGCAATAGGCTTTTCACTATGGGAGACAGAAAAACATGAACACGCATTGATAACATATACCAGTCATATACCAGTAGTATATGCGTGGTAAAAATAAAGGATAATGTTTGGGTTACATCGCACCACACCACCCAGTCACTGACTATTTCCCTTGATGCACTTTATGTGGCGAGGATAAGTAGCTCTACGTTTTTTTTTGTAGCACCAGGGTTCTGGAGAAACGTTGTCTCATTTCACTGTGTACTGCGTCAGCTATATACGGTTAAAATGACAATAAAAGCTTCTTGACTTCTTCTTATTGAACAGTACGCCTCATTATGCTTTATTCCTGATGAAAGGAACATTTGCGTAAATAGTTCTAAAGGTTCAAATTCTCAAAGAACACTTCATATTTTTCATTACTCTGTTTTTTTTCTGAGACTCGTTGCATTTTTCATTTGTTTCCATGCAACAAACTAGGTCATGTAAACGCTATAAAGATTTCCTTTGACCAAACAAAACTATAAATGTACAGATGTTCCACTTTATTTTCATTAAAAAAGCCTCCGTTAGCATGAATAACAGATTTACACACTCTTGGCATCCGGACAGTTTGTTTCTCCAAACAGAAATAATACTTTGCAATGCCTCTTAACTTAACTAGTTGGAGATTTCTTTTTGACCTTGTGATCCAGTTCATCTCAGAGCAGTTCAATAGGAATTGGGTGGGGTGGCTAGGCAGGCCGTTCCATTAGTGCTAACACTTCAACCCACTGTTTGCTCTCCAAATAACATTTCCAAAGCTTGGACCTTCGCTTCTGTTCATTGTCTTGTAGTATGGAGAAGTGTTGGTATAAACCATGTATTGGTCCTAAGTCCAGACAGAATTGCATGGTGTTGAAGTATGGAATGGCAGCAATGTTGGTTCCAAAAACAACCCCAAACCTTTAAACATCCTCCTCCATGTTTAACTGTGGGCATCTGCTAACATCTTCTGTACTGTACACTAATATCAAGTCTGTCCACAGAACTTTCTTCCATTCATTTACTGTCCAAATTCTTTTGTCTTTTCTGTCTACATTAGACTCTGTTTCTAACCTTTTCAGACAATGTATACTTTGACATGTTGATATTTGCAATAGTATTATGAGAACTTTGTGACAATTTTCTTTTGAAATCTTCAGTTATTTCTGCATGTATTTATTTATGAGTTAAAGTGCTAAGACAGTACAGGACACTGTGTATTTTAGCCCACAAATTCTTCAAAAAGTTTAATACCAAAACGTTATTTTTTTCTTAAAGGAAATGTTGCAGAGCTTTACCGAGAAAGAGCAAAAGCAAAGGGAAGGGTTTTCTACATGCATATCATCAAGCCTGTAATAACCAAAAATCTTTGGTTTCAGCTGAAATTTTCTTCATCTCATATATAGAATCACATTTGGTTTTCATTTGAGGAATAGCTCAGCCTTAGCCACCCAACAAGTGCGACTAAAGTTTCCCTCAACCACTCTCTCTTTGTCTCTCTGTCTTTCTCTCCTGTTGCACAGGGTTTTCGCTCTATCCCGAGGGGACAATTTAGCAGGAGCACAAGAGAACGCATCACAGCATAGTAGTACAACATGGTTTCAGCTTCAAATGTTTTCCTTTTCAGTCACTCTCCTTTTCTCAAGAGAGAAAAAAAATTCTATTCAGCAAGACTTAAAGGGTCATCTGAATTTAACGGTCATTTATTGCCCTCTGAGCCAGAGCCGGTGGCACAATAGCGGGACCACCCGGCTTTCAATCTCTACCAAAAAACTCGGATCCAGCGTAATTACCCCTTGCTCGGTTGGAGACAGGTATCAAAATGAGACTGAAACACTCGCTGCTTGCTGCTTTTGCCATCTTTCATGCGGTCCCAACCAAACACCTACCCCCACTTACACCCTCTTTTCCCCTATTCTGGGCTCAAACAAAACTAAAAACAGAATGTATAGTTCCCTACCATCCAACTCCCCCAGTTTTGGACATGATGAATACAACTAATCAATTCTAAGGATAATCAGTAAAGTTGTCTGAGGTCTTGATTTGTGGAATTCACAGCAGCTGGTTTGGGCAGGAACTCGACAAAACACAGGATACACACACACTTCCCTCTCTAAGACAAAAACCCAGCAATTGCCTCCGTGAACCATTTCTTTTTTTTCTTTTTTTTTTTGGCCTGGAACAATAAGGACCGCCTGCCAAAAACACAAAATCCCACTTACAACAACCATGACTTGCTCAAGTGCAAGGTTATTTACATCTAACACAACCCAGATCTCTCTCAAAAATACATAAAGCAGGGTTTTAATTAACAAATACACAAAACTGTGTGTGTGTGTGTGTGTGTGTGTGTGTGTGTGTGTGTGTGTGTGTGATTTAACTTGGAGTGTGGCTGCCAGTATTTCTATCAGAAAACTTGATCCCTCTAAACCAGGCCAATGACTTCAGCATATGTTACTGCACAGCCATGAGTTCTCATTTTCTTGGAGCCTTCCGAGCATAATATGCAAGAATCATCGGAATCACAAGCGCACGCTTCCAAAAAAACGTTTAACCCGATTAAGTTTTCCCAATAAAATAAGGCAAACAACACGAATGCGGCCGAGCAGGAAAACAAGCCGTTACTCACCTCGGCTCTCTGAGTTCGGGGTTGGTTGGTCTCTGTCTCGATGGCGTAGACATCTAGAAGATATAAATCGGCTCCTTGTTCCCTATCCAGCTCCATTGCTGTCTGGATTGTTCCCGTGTGACGGCCAATGGTGAAAAGCCTTCCTACGGCTTTTCCGCCACTCCGGACGGCCACGATGAAATACTCCACTTTGGTGGCAGAGCCTCGAGGGCTGTAAGCGTCTAGCGAGATGACATTGGTGCCAGGAGGTTGACCTTCCTTCAAAATGGTTATGTATTTGGGTTGAGAGAATACAGGCCCATCAGCGCCCTGAAGAATGATGGTCAACTCGGTCCGGGAGGTTTTACGCTCCGTACCATGGTCAGTGGCAGAGACAATGAGGCTATAAATGAGTTTTGAAGGGATGAGCTGGGACGCCAGTCGAATGTCACCGCTGTAGCGGTCCATGATGAAAGTGTCCGAATCACCTTTAACCAACTCGTACTCCACCTCTCCATTTGCACCCTCATCTGGATCGTAAGCTATGACTGTGGTCAGGATAGAGCCAATTACAATGTTGGGTTCAGCAACCAGGGCGTTTTGAGAGACGAAGTTGGGAACGTTGTCGTTTTGGTCCGTGATCCAGATCGTAACATTTTTCAGTGCAAAACGACGGAACTCAACTGGGACTGCCTGATCTGTTGCTTTGACGGTCAATTCGAACATATTCGAGAACTCTCGGTCAATCTCGCTGCTCGTCAGGACGACTCCAGAGGATGGATCGATACGGAAATGGCTTCCTCTTGGCGTCTGCTGCACTACTGAGTACTCCAGCTGCCCATTAATATCAGCATCTGTATCGTGGGCTGTGATTGCCATAATAGAGGTGGACAGAGGAAGGTTTTCAGGGATGGACTTAAAAATATCACCTGGAGCAAAAACAGGCGGGTTGTCATTGAAATCTCGCACATGAATAACAAGAGGGATAGAGGAGGATCTTTGAGGCCTTCCATTGTCTTTTGCGGTGATGTTCAGTTTGTAAAGTGACTGAGTTTCGTAGTCCAGCTTTCGGACGAGGAAGATGCTGCCAGTGCTGGGACTAATACTAAAAGTGCCATGATTGTTGTTAGCTGTGATGCTGTACGTTATATCGGCATTGGATCCCGAATCTAAGTCGGTCGCTGTGATGGATGCCACTAGCTCTCCGATCCGCATATTCTCTAGAACGTCTACTGTACTGGTGGACTTTGGAAAAAATGGAGAGTTGTCATTCTCGTCCAAAACTCTAATGCTCAGCAAGCAAGAAGAGGACATCGGGACTGCTCCAGAGTCTTCGGCTATGATCTTAAGCGAGTACGAGGATGTAGTTTCGTAGTCCAATTTCCCCACAAGTGTGACTTGACCAGAGCTGTTGTCAATGCTGAATTGGTTTTCCTCATTGCCTTCCAAGATACGATAGCGCACCAGTCCATTTTTGTTTTCATCCACATCTGAAGCAGACACTCTCAGTAGCTGTGTCAAGTTTTGTGCCAACTCTGAAATGGAAGCCTGGTAGATGTCCTTGGTGAACTTGGGTAGATTGTCATTGATATCCTGTATGTAGACCTGCACTTTGGCTTGGTCTCTGAGAGGCTTGGGAAGTCCCTGGTCAGCCGAAATGACCGCAAAGGTGAAAACAGCCGTACCTCTCTGCCTCATCAGAGATTCCCTGTCCAACTGGAGTGTGCTTGTCAGTTCGCCAGTAATAGCATTCAGTTCAAAGTTTGACTGTGGTGTTTCAAAAGAGTACCTCACCTCGCTGTTAGGACCAAAGTCTTTATCCTCTGCAAAAACTCGTCCAACCAGTGAACCTCGGGGTTGCTCTTCCTTGAAGTGGAACACGTAATTTGTGCTATTAAAAAGTGGCCGGTTGTCATTGACATCGTCCAGAATAACAGTCACGTTAACACTAGCGCTTAGCGTCTCCACCGCTCTGTCCTTTGCCACCAGTAGCAGATTGTACCTGTCCTGTACTTCTCTGTCAAGCTCTGACTTAATGTACAACTGTCCATCAGGGAAAATCCCAAAAACGTCATTAGTGTTCCCACCCGTAATGTCATACACTATTTCGCCGTTCACTCCAGAGTCTTTATCTGTAGCCTCCACCTTGAAAAAACGACTGTTCACTGGCTCCGACTCCAAAATAATAACTTCGTATGAGAGCTGGTCAAATACAGGAGCATTGTCATTGACGTCATACACACTGACAGTCAAGAGGAGGGTGGAGGTGCGCCGTGGAACACCACAATCCGAGGCCAAAACCTCCACCTGGTATGAGCTCGTAGAAACCTCGAGAGGTCCAATAAGCGTGATAAGTCCGTGTTTCTCGTGAATATGAAAAAGTCCTTTGGGGTTTTGCTGGAGGCTGTACTCTATCATACCATTAGGACCTTCATCAGGATCAAAAGCCTTTGCCTGAAAGATGTGATGACCCGTCTTCCAGTTCTCCACCGCGCTTACGTGCTCCACGGGATGGAGAAAATGAGGAGCGTTGTCATTTAGATCCTTTACTGTAATGTTGACTATCGCTTCTCCGGTTACCTCTCCACCTCTGGCAATCACCTTCAGCTGATAAAACACCTGCTCCTCCCTGTCAATTAGTCCAGTGGCAGTTATCTGTCCTGTTCCACTATTAATTGAAAAAAGTCCTTTCTGGTCTCCTGATGCTATCAAATAACTAATATTAGTGTTTAAATCAACTGTAGTTGCCAACACTGTTCCTATCACTGTGCCATGGATCATGTTTTCAAAAACAACAAAGCTATATTCCTTCTGGCTGAAAGACGGTGGGTTATCCTGAGTATCAATCACGTTAACAGTTACAATGCCTTTCGTATGGGAGTGTAGGTCTCCTCCGTCCGTTGCAGAAACCTGTAGCTGGTAAGTCGTTTTCTCCTCCCTGTCCAGAAGCACTAGGGTTGAAATTTTGCCTGTGTTGCTGTTGATGTGAAACTTGAACGTGTCCCCGGAACTGATAGTGTATCTCACGGTGCCGTTTCTTCCCAGGTCAGGATCGGAGGCTGACACGGTCGTGACATACGATCCCTGAGGCTCGTTTTCTTTAATGTTAGCGAAATACTGCACGGGGTAAAAGACAGGCTTGTTATCGTTTATATCTTTTAACGTGATATTGACTTTGGCAGTAGAATGCAACGAGGGAGAACCTCCATCGGTAGCTTTGACATACAGCAGGTAGGAATCCTGTTCTTCTCTATCTAGTTCGGAAGCAGTGCTTAACTTCCCTGTCGCCGCATCTAAACGGAACAACTCGTGCACGTTAGCTGGCGATTCTGAGTCAAACGTGAACTGTACCGTGCCATTGGCGCCAAGATCTGTATCTACAGCGGACAGTCGAAGGAGTTCACTACCGGCTGGTGAATGCTCAACCAGTGATACATAATAGATGTCATGTGTGAACGTCGGGACTTGATCGTTTACGTCCGTGATGTTTACGATCAGTGTGGTATATGATATTTTAGGCTGCAGCCCTTGGTCTTTGGCACTTATGTTCAGTGTGATTTCAGATGCAGTTTCCCTATCAAGTACAGCCGCACTAGTGATCAAGCCGCTGTTCTCACTAATGACAAACCAGCCCAAACTGTTTCCTGACACAAGCGAGTAACGCAGGTTCGCATTCTGCCCAGAATCACCATCGGTGGCTGACACCCCTTTAATGTAGCTGCCTTTGGGAACATCCTCACTAATATCGACCCTATACACCGCTTCCTGGAATATGGGTGGATGATCATTGATGTCATTCACGAAGATGACTAGGCTAGCGAAAGAGGACCGAGCTACGGGTTTTCCGTTATCGGACACAGATACTGTAAGGTTGTAGGAGGATATCCGCTCTCGATCTAGCACACTGGCCACTTTGATTAAGCTCAGGTTAGGGACAGGTGAAGTATGCACTTCAAAGTGGCCCTGCTCATTTCCTCCAAGTATAGAAACGGATATATTACCATTAGCTGTTGGAGAATCTGAGTCGGAAACGGTCAATAATGCTACTACCGTTCCAATTTGTGCATTTTCATCGACTGAGGCGAACTTTGAAGTGGTGGGGAAGTACCTAAACTTAACTACAGGGTCATTATCATTCACATCAAGAAGTTTAATTGTTGCTTCTGTCCTTCCTGACAGTGATGGCATGCCATTATCTTTAGCATGTATGGTGAAGGAATATTCTTTTTTACTCTCATAATCTAAAGCCTCCTTAATAACTATAGTACCTGCTTTCGGATCGATTTGGAAAGGAGTTCCTTCGTCTAAAAAGTACCTGATGTCTGCATTAGCACCTTCATCCTGATCGGTGGCTGCAACCTTCAAAACACTAGACCCTACAGCTGCATCTTCCAACACACTTGTCTGATACTGATCCAAGTCAAACATGGGTGGGTTGTCATTGACATCCTGAATCGTGACATTTACTTGGAGATAGCCATATTTTTTAGGTTCCCCTTTGTCTTGGACCTCAACAAGAAGCTGGTAGAAGGACGTGAGCTCCCTGTCCAAGCCGCCGGTGGTCACTAAATGCAAAAAAGCACCCTCTCCACTGGGGTTCACAGTAACATCCAGGCGAAAAGTTCCCTTCTCGTTGCCGCTAATGATCCGGTAAGTATTGTGGTCCACTCCATTGACACCATTGTCCGCGTCCGTTGCAGTATCCAGGATGACCTGCCTGCCCCCGACCGCGTCCTCTCTGAACGAGACGGCGATGGTTGCATCTGGGAACGCAGGAGCGTTGTCGTTCACATCCAGAACTACAATTCGGACCTCGGTAGGATATGTGGGCTGGCTGGACAGCACCACAACGTTGATTATGTCACTCGGCAGGGTCTCTCGATCGATCACAGAGGACGTACGTATGACGCCGTTCGTCCCATTGATGGTGAACAGATTGTGGCTCTCGCCAAAACGGTAGGTGAATCCCGGTTTCGGTTCCACAGTGCCCACGTAAGTGCCAACCGGCTGCTCCTCCCGAACCTGGAACTCGTGTCGAATTTGACTGGATGAGGAACGTTGCCATAAAGTCCAAAAGATCAACAAAAGCAGCTGAAATGCAGACAGACTCCTACCTGAAGGCTCCATGCTGAAAGTGCCAGTCCAGCTCTCTCAAACAGAGATGCATCCACTCCAAATACAAAGAACGCAGAGAAGAACGAAAACCGTTCAAAAACAATCCGACGTTGGGCTCGGCGTGTATTTCTCATGCATCAATCATGCAAATGTTCTTTTTTTTCTGCTTCGAGTTTCTAATAAAAGTTCTGTGCAGAGGGAAATACTGATATTCTTTTGGCTTCTTCAATGCATTAATATGCAACAGGCATCAGTGCAAAAAAAGTCTGCAATGCAACAGGTGTGAATGCAAAAGAAAAACTTTAAATGTATAAAAAGATGACATTGAAAATGCCTTTAGTCGCAGCCAGAGCTCGTCCTGGAAAGCCCATAGAAGTTCTCCGTGCCTCTCCTCTGCTCATAATGCCAGGGATGGAAAAGTTTCCATTGTAAAGAAAGAGGGGAAAAAAGTTCCAGCTTTGTGGCAGAACAAAGGAAAAAATCCTCCAAATTGCAAAAAGTCCCTTAAAAAACAAAATCTCGGTCGGTAAGTAAAGTTTTTAAGAAATGCAGAAAGCGCTGCTTTGAGACTTCCAGGTCCAGTGCAATATGCGGCAGAATAACGGAGCCTAAACTTCACTCCTGTCTCGGAGAACAAAGCCCGAGCGCAGCAAAGCCCCGCCCACAAGCGATTTTATTGGACAACCGGGACTGATCCCGCCTCATTCGGGCTCTCTGATTAGTGGTGGAAAGCTCCATTCAAACTAATAAGCAGGTAACGAGCACCGTTATTCCTTATAATAAATATAAATAATTAGAAAATGCATGTTTATTTACAAAAAAAATTAATAAATTGTAATAGTGTCTAAAAAACATTTGCAAAACTATTTCAAAAATGTTTTTTTTTTGTTTATTGCATAACAAAAATACTTTAATTAATGTAATATATATATTTTTTATTTATACTTTAGTTACTGTTTATATTAAAATAATATTATAGTAACATATCTATGCTTCACTTTACATTTAGGCTGATATTCCGAAAGATTTCATTTAATGTATAAAAGTTGATTTGTTTTAATACTTATATGGAAATACTTTAATAAACTATTATAGGAGGGGGGGTGTTTATACCATACACACCATATATACTTATATCACAATTGAAATATCTCAACGAATGATCATTTCACTGGTTACACCTTCGTCATTTCTTTCTCTATTCTCTGCTATTTTCGATAAGTCGAAACATTTGTGAAGGTTTGAGCTAACCCAGACTAAACCCTTTACACTATTTAATGCTGCATGATTTATTTAAAATGCTGGATCACTTTTTAGCTATAATACAAATAGAACCTGTTAAATATTTTTTTAATGGTGTGGTGGTGAAATTTCAGTCAGCTTGTGGTAATTCTGGAAAAAAAAAAAAAAGTGTATCACATAGGTAAGTGCTGCCATCTAGTGGTTCGTTCCAGAGCTGGACAGTCCTGACTTCTCGTTTGTCCTTTTGGGGAATCCTTCAATGTTGTTTGTAGAATAATTCATTGTAGAGAACATAGGGAGATGCCGATTGCACCATCTATAAGGGGCTCATGTTTTTCACTTTTTCATAAATGCAGCAAAACATCATGGTTTATATCATGGTGTCCATCTTAACTGGATTTGTTTCACAGCATAATTTACTGATTGGTTAGTAATAATTTACTCTATTACCACTATGGCTACTCCCATTGCTACTACTGCTTCTTCTTCTTTCCTTCTCCATCCTCAGCATTCTCCTACCGATATACCCCATGTCCCTCCTCTGCACATGTTCAAAGCATCTCAATCTCGCCTTCCTCACCTTGTCTCCAAAATGTCCTACATGCGCTGTCCCTCTAATAAACTTGTTTCTAATCCTGTCCATCGTCGTTACTCCCAACGAAAACCCCAACATCTTCAGCTCTGCTACCTCCAGCTCCACCTCCTGTCTTAGTGCCACTGTCTCTAATCCATACAACATCGCAGGTCTCACCACAGTCTTAAAATAAACTTTCCCTTTCACTCTTGCAGATACTCTTCTATACACTTCATCCATTACTTTGCACTAGTGCCCTCTGAACTCCTTCACCTTCTCCACCTCTTCTCCCTGCAACCACACCACAACTACTGCTGCTACTACTAATGTAAGATTATTACTACTACTCAAGCTACCACTACAATTGGAATATCTAATGAGATCCCAAGATGGCGACAGTGAGGTCGTCTGCCGCCAAGACTGTTTCGGCTACACTTTGTTTTTGTGTGTATCTCATACTTTTTTAGTTATACTATACCTTTAATATACTTTAAACATATTTAATTTATTTGCCTAATTTTATCCTTAAATTCTATTTCTATTTTTATACACATTAATGCTATGGCACCTTACTTGCACACTATGTAAACTTTATTTTTATTATTTTATTCTTAAACGTATTTACAGCGGGGGAAATAAGTATTTGACACATCAGCATTTTTATCAGTAAGGGGATTTCTAAGTGGGCTATTGACACAAAATTTTCACCAGATGTAGCCATCAAGCCAAATATTGAATTCATACAAAGAAATCAGAACATTTATGTATGTGTCAAATACTTATCTTCCCCCGCCGTATGTGCACCGGATGCATACATTCTTGTATTCTCCATCTTCCATATTTGTATAAAAATACCTCATGCTAATATGTCATACATGTAAATATCCATTTAATTAATTCAATATATAAGCAGACACTTCTGCACTCACTTATGAAGAATTCTAACTTTCTTATCGCTCTATTTGTTTTTTCCTTTCAGATTTTATAATGTTTAATGTTTAATATTTATATTGCTGTAGTTTGCCTGGAGCCTTACTTAAGAATTTCATTGCACAAACTGTCACTGACATCTGGATCTAATCTTCTACTTCTTTAAAATCAACATTACTTGTTTTTGTTTCCTTTCTTTTTATCTGCTTCTATTTATACAATATTACTACTAGTCCAGGTACTATTACTGCCACTACTACTATTCTAATATTACTACTACTGCTACTACTGCCATTGATACTGCTACCTATATTGGTAGAGAGAGAGAGAGAGAGAGAGAGAGAGAGAGAGAGAGAGAGAGAGAGAGAGAGTGGGTAAGTTAAGCCCCCCTGTGTATCTAGCCAATTGCATACTTGTATTGTTATGTGACCATTCATTTGGGACCCACATCATTTCTGCATATCAGATTGCATTTGGTTAATGTTTAGTTGATAGTCAGTTTATCCCCAGGTGGTGCAACTTACCCACTGACTGTAATGTAAAAAAACACAGTTCTAAAACACAGAGTTCTAACACTTGGACTTCAGAACATTAGATCACGCACCCAAAGCACTCATTGTAAATGAGATCATCACAGAAAAGAATCTCGATGTGCTCTTACATGGGTCCGGGTTCAGGATATGCTTATAAGCATTAAACCCAACAGACTGGTCATAAAAGTGGTGTAGCAACTAGTTATAGCGCCCTTCTTAATGTTAGTCAGATATTAGGATTCAGGTTTAAATAATTTAAAGTGCTCGTTCTTACTCTACTTTCAGACATACATAGAAAACCCCCTGCTATCTCTCGCTCTGGCCACCGTGAACAGACCCCCAGTGTTCTACGTTTGATTTTCTTCAAGAGTTTTCTCTTTTTCTCTCAGACTTTTTGAACAATTTATGAGGGAGTACTGCTTGTAGGAGATTCCCATAGATGATGGGCTAGAAATGTCATTTGTGGACTTATTAAACTTTTTTGGGGTTAAACAAAACACCCCTAGACCGACTCATCGTTTTTAATCACACGCTAGACCTAATATTATCCCACGGAGCAAACGTCACTGATATACAGTAGATATTTTACCTCAGAGTGATGACATCATAGACCATTACCTCATACTGTACACACTACCGGTAGAGCAGATTGAGTTACATGCTTTCATTGTACTTCTGCCTCATTTTCCCCTATTTTGAGGACCAGGTAAGTTTAAAAAAGTAAGTTCTCTCTCTCTCTCTCTCTCTCTCTCTCTCTCTCTCTCTCTCTCTCTCTCTCTCTCTTCTCTCTTTCTCTCTCTCTCTCTCTCTCTCTCTCTCTTTTTTTTTTTACCTTCTGTCTGTCACTCTTATCCATCTTCCCTTTGTATGTTCACAGCAACAGATATCGCTCTATAATGCTCTTTGTGTTGAAGTGTTTGATCAGTCAATCAGACACACACACACACACACACACACAAACACACACACACACACAAACACACGCGCACACACACCTTCAATAATACACTAGCCGTTATTGTTCAGTGTAAAATCTCTCGGATCAAGAGTATCAAAATTTGAGGATCAAATTTGAACCATATGAAATTCAACCACAGGTGAATTTCATGTCTTGCACTGAAATAAACTATAGAACTCTGATATCTTCTGTTTAATGTGTCTTGGGTATCTTATGAGTTTAAGCTGATTAGGAGGTGATCCCTCTAACAAATCCATGCTCTCCACCAGCATCACCTCCCTCCACTCATCCATCGAGTAGACAAAGCTCTCCTCCGCTTCCTGGGTATAGTTGTGCCAGCTATTGGTCGGCTGAGCGTATACGAGTCTCCTATTGAGTACCAGTACCAGGTTTTTTTTACCATTGTATTATATTGTATTATATGGTGCTTTATATTTGTTTAGCTATCAATGTTTTTTTTCCACTCTTTGAAATAAATGTAAACTGAATAAAGGCTGATTCGTGTCATTTACTCTCGATTGATTCAATCAGGCTCGAACTACACTTCCTACATGATCAGGTTTACTCTGTTTGTACCGATCAATCTCACATTCACAGGCTTCCTGTAGCTTCCTGAATTATATTTGTGTAGGAAGACCAGCTTTCAGACCCTTCTCTGTTCTGGCAGTACATCTTCATATGATGTCCAAAGACCTACCTTCCTGAGGTTCTTAAATGAAAACTTCTTGGATTAAAAAAAAATGCTTTCTAACTATTTTCTTTCCAAACAGAGCATAAGACAGATGCTATTCTTAGTCTGTGTTCAAGTGAATCAGTAGTACAAATTATTTATTGACTGAGATCTCAAAGTACTTTATGTAAGTCACTCTGGATAAAGGGGTGATTTAAACCAGCAACCTATGGGTTCAGAATAGTGAGATCTTTACCACAAAGCCAAAAAGCCCCACACAAAGTGACAGGTTTTAACGGATCTTTATCTTTTAAAAAATAAAAATTAATAAAAAAAATAAATAAAAAAATGCACTTTTGTGCCCTCTAGTGGAATAACTTGATGCATGTTTCTCCTGAGTGACCTGCCTGGTCCATCCTGATGTCCTTCTCCTAGTTAAAGTATGCACTATACCAAACAAGGCAAGCAAATTTATTCAAAACAATGTTTTAAAAGATATATTCTGTAGACACAAGGAGAGTCCAGTTCCTAAAGAAACTCATTTACACTTTTCCAGGGAGAGATAAGTGACAGTTTAATAGGTGGACAAAGCTCAAGCTAGTATGAAATTCCTGCAATAAATCCTATCTTCAAACAGGTTATCATGCATCTACATTTATGCTGCTGATCGCAGCACCTGTCAATAATACACCATCTAACAAACATGCGAAATGAGCTAGATTCATGCTAGTTGTGTTTTCCAGTTCAGCTAGCAAACATTCATTTAAATTAGGTGTATAGATATAATTACAATAAAAAAAAAAATCACATCTAGTTACGAAAGCTAGTGAAAAATAATGGACCTAATTCAATTCTGAGAGCAAGCGATACTGATAACTAGGTTTGGATCGTACTTGCCGTTAACCAATATAAAATATAAAATAGTATATAATATAAAATAGTACTGAACTTTATTACAAAAAAAAAGAATAATGAAAATTTGCTGAATGAAATACATATGAATATATTATTATAATCATATGAAGTATAGTAATAAATATTGAGGGAAATAAAAGAAATGCTTTCAAACTGAAACAAAAAAGTAAGAATTCATAGAAATAAAAACAGTTACATCCTGAATTAATAATAATAATAATAATAAAACACTTCAACGAACAGCATGCAGCATTGGTGATTTGCCTCTAGAGGTGTACTGTACAACCGCAACCCGGAAAAACTATCGGTATGGATTTTTGCCAAAATATTGGTGCTGATCAATGGGCAAAACTGATGAATCGGTCGACCTCTACTCCAGTGTAGAAGGTGTAGAAGTTTCATTAAGTTACATTCAGCCATTTGATAATAATAATAAATGATTCACTTTGTGTCTGCAGTGAATGTGGGGCTTTTCCAGTCATCTTTGCCTTACATACAGATAGCTAAAAATGCAGGTTCTCCTGTCAAAAGAAAAAGAAACAATATCCTTTATACACTGTTTTCTCTTCATGAACTTCCTGTTACTCCAGAACATTTTTTTTATATTTTAAACAATTAAAATGAATAATTGTTTTTTTTAGTATTTGAAAGCTCACAGTCACCTCAAGCCAAACCCACATCCGTGACAAATTCCTTCTGCTTTCTTCAACAGTCTCCCCTGGTCACTTGCTCGGAAACGAATTGAGCACCATCGCAATATGGCAGAAATGGAAATTCATAGCGCATAGCTGACAAATCCGAGGCAAATTCACGATGGACCACAATCAAATAAGTTTCCAGATCCTTGTGGAAAGGCTGTTATGAGAGTAAAGAGGGTCCAGCCAACTATATGGTTTTCCATTAGTGGTGCATATGACTGTTTCCAATGAGTTCTTGCAGAAATATTAAAGTTTATTCATAGTCAATTACCATTTTATCCAGGTCCAAGTCTATCTTGGGGTCACACTGGGTGAAAAAAAAAGATTGGTTTGTCTAGCCTTGTTCCATTGAGGTCAGAGATTTAAACATTGCGCAACAGCAGATGAATACTCATTATCAAACAGCTCATTATGAATATTGATCGACACACTGTTCACAGTCTTGAGCTCTACAAAAGAGGCAACTCTTTAGGCAACTAAATAGGTTTGAGGCCTGGTTCAGATGATGTAAGTTTCTTTCTTTATTAATCATTTCTTTGTCAGTTGGTATAAAAGTGTGGTATGTGTTCTATTCAGGTGGACTGTTATATCCAGTTCAATAAAAAAGAAAAAAATATTCCACCTACAGTGCATCCAGAAAGTGTTCACAGCACATTGAAATTTCACAAACAATACACCATAATGACATTGTGAAAGAAGTTTGTTTCAAATATTTTATTACATATGACATAAGTATTCAGAGTTTTTGTTCAATACTTTTGGCACCAATTACAGCCTCGAGTCTTTTTGAGTTTGACGCTATGAGCTTGGTACAACTATTTTTGGAAACTTTCTCCCATTCTTCTTTGCAGAACCTCTCAAGCTCCATCGGGTTGGATGGGGAGCGTCAGTGCACTGGCAATCTCTCAGTTCCTGCTAAAAAACATCCCCACAGCATGATGCTGCCAGCACCATGCTTCACTGTAGGCATGGTATTGGCCAGGTGATGATTAGACCAGAGAATTTTGTTCCACTCTACCTTACAAGCTTGATTGGTCGAGTACTGCAGAGATGTTTGTTTTTCTGGAAGGTTCTTCTCTTTGGGAAGAAGAGAACCCAATGACTCGGTGGTTCCTGATCACCTCCCTGACTAAGGCTTTTCTCTATCGATTGCTCGGTTTGACCGGGCGACTCCGCTCTAGGAAGAGTCTTTGTGGTTCCAAACTTCTTCTGTTTTTGAATAATGGCCACTGTGCTCATTGGGACCTTTTGTCTCAATACAAATCCTGTCAGACATTTCTTTGGACTTCATGGCTTGGTTTGTGCTCTGACCTGCACTGTTAACTGTGGGACCTTCTATAGACAGGTGTGTGCCTTTCCAAATCATGTTCAATCAACGGAATTTATCACAGGTGGACTCCAATTAAGTTGTAGAAACAGGATGCACATGAGCTCAATTTTGAATGTCATGGCAAAAGCTGTAAATAATTATGTACATTTGATTTTTCTTCCTGACTCATGCTGAGCTCAGAGTTGTTGAAACTTTAGCCCTAAGACACAACAGTTTGAAAACAGTCATTATGAATATTAATGAAGACATACCTTCACCGTCCTGAACACTACAAAAGAGACAACTCCCAAATAGGTCTGAGGCCTAGTTCAGATGATGTACTGGTTGTTTCTTTCTTTGTCATTAAGTTCTTGCAGATGGTGTAAAAGCAAAGATAAGCTCCACAAGACAAAATTAATTAGTGTGTCAGCTCTAATGGCCCAGTAGGTTAAATCTGTGTATTGTTACCCGGTTGAACGTTGTTTCATTCCTGACTTAAGTCAGCAGTGTGGATTCTAATTTAGTGGACTGTAACATCTGGCAAAATAAAGAAAAAAAGGTAAGACTCTCCTGCCAAGTTCCACTGTGGTCAGATTTTTATCAGCTTCATGCATCTTTTTAGTCAGTTTATCGTGAATATTGATGTGAGCCTATGACCTGTATGGCCTGTGAGTTCTTGCTTTTGGGTTTGAGGACTCAGTCCCTGCTTTGATTAACATATATTTTACCTAAATATATCCTTCACTGGGGGAGTGGTGGCTCCAGCGGTTAAGGCGCTGGGTTGCCGATCGGAAGGTCTGGGGTTCGAGCCCCGGTATCGCCAGGCTTCCACTCTTGGGCCCTTGAGCAAGGCCCTTAACCCTCTATGCTCCAGGGGTCCCTTACGAAGGAAATATCAACGTCCGTGATGTCGGAGTGACGTGGGGCCGCCTTCCCGTGGGCTCACCACCTGCAGGAGGGACCGTAAGGGACGGTGCAGTGAGGATTGGGCTGCAGTCGAAGGCGGGGTATGCCTGCTTAGGCTGCTGCCCCTGCGACCCGAATTACGGATAAGCGGGAGAAAATGGATGGATGAATGAATGAATATCCTTCACTGTGTCCTTTATTAAGCATTTATTTTTCTTCTGGTATAAATAAAAAGATAAACCTGCCTAGTGAAAGCTGTAGGTGTATCGTCTCTGATAGCTCAGTGGATTAAACAGCTGTCCTTGTATCAGGTTTGAACCTCAGTTCATCCCTGTCTCAGGTCTGCAGCATGGGTTCTAATCAGGTTGAATGTAACATCCAATAAGAAGAAAAAAAAAAAAGAAAAAGCTGATTGACCCACCTGACTCCACTGAGCTCAGACATGTGAGATCTTTAACATGGAGCACCAACAGTGGTGTATTTTTTCCCCAAACAGTTCATCCTGAATAATGATGGACCAACAAAAAGAGACAAATCCCCAAAATATTTGAGGCCTGGTCCAGTTTATTTTTTTTGTAATTAATTTCAGGTCTGCAGTAGGTTTTCACCTCAGGTAAACTCTGAAATGAAAGAAAAGGTTTGGTTGATATCTTTTAGGTCCACTGAGCTCAGAAATGTCAGATTTTATCACTGAGCAGTTACATGCTGAAATGTTTAGTATGAAATGTACAGAAGCATCATGCTGGTAAAGGTGTTAAAATAAAGATATACCTCTACTGGTTACACTCTGTAATCTGTCTACCTTGATGGATGGTGGTTTGATTCACATAAATATTTTCCTCATTGTGTCCTTTATTAAGCATTTCTTTCTCTTCTTGTATAAATAGACAGATAAACCTGCCTAGTGAAAGTGTGTCTCAGTTGGTTGGCCTACTGATTGTGTGCCAGTGCTGTTGGTCAGTGTTCGGGACTTGTTTGGCTGATGGTTGGTTAGTTAATTGTAAAATTTCGCCTCAATAGGCTGAAAAGATAAATGTTTAAAAAAAGGAATGCTTTCGTCTCTGCCGGTGGCGCACTTGGTTGGAGCGCTGGTCTTATGCTGGAGCTGTTGGTCATGGTTCAAGACCCAATTGGTTGTTAACTTTTCCCTCGATAGACAGAAACGATAAATGTTTAAAAAAAAGAGAAATCAGCATCAGTGGCTAGTTTGGTTAGAGCGCTGGGCTTGTGTTGGTGCAGTTGGTCAGGGTTCAAGACCAAGTTGGTTTTTAGCATTTCCCTCAATAGGCTGAAAAGATAAATGTAAAAAAAAAGAACCACCTGCATCTCTGCTAGTGGCTTGGTTGGTTGGAAAGCTGGTCTTGTGCTTATGCTGTTGCTGTTATTCTGGGTTTGAGACCCAGTTGGTGGGTTATTAACTGTTCCCTTGATACACAGAAAAGCTAAATGTAAAAAAAAAAAATAGGTCTGATGCCTAGTTCAGATGATGTACTGGTTGTTTCTTTCTTTATCATTAACTTCTTGCAGATGGTGTAAAACCAAAGATAAGCTCCACAAAAAAAAATAAATGAGTGTGTCAGCTCTAGTGGCCCAGTAGGTTAAATCTGTGAATTGTTACCGGGTTGAATGTTATTTCATTCCTGACTTAAGTCAGCAGTGTGGATTCTAATTTAGTGGAATATAGCATCTTGCAAAATGAAGAAAAAAGGTAAGACTCTCCTGCCAAGTTCCACTGAGGTCAGATTTTTTATCAGCTTCATGCATCTTTTTAGTCAGTTTTTTTGTGAATATTGATGTGAGCCTATGACCTGTATGGCCTGTGAGTTCTTGCTTTTGGGGTTGAGGATTCAGTCCCTGCTTCAATTTACATATATTTTACCTAAATATTTCCTTCACTGTGTCCTTTATTAAGCATTTATTTTTCTTCTGGTATAAATAAAAAGATAAACCTGCCTAGTGAAAACTTTAGGTGTATTGTCTCTGATGGCTCAGTGGATTAAACAGCTGCCCTTGTATCAGGTTTAAAGCTCAGTTCATCCCTGTCTTAGGTCTGCAGCATGGGTTCTAATCAGGTGGACTGTAACATCCAATAAGAAGGAAAAAAAAAAAAAAAAGCTGATTGACCCACCTGACTCCACTGAGCTCAGAAATATCCCATCTTTAACTCTGAGCTTCAGAAGTTGTGTGATTTTTAATTTTTTTTTACCCCCAAACAGTTCATCATGAATAATGTTTTCAAAAGTTCATCCAAAATGTTTGAGGCCTGGTCCAATTTCTTTTTTTTGTGTAAGTAATTTCAGGTCTGCAGTAGGTTTTTACCTCAGGTAGACTCTGAAATGAAAGAAAATGTTTGGTTAATATCTTTTAGGTCCACTGAGCTCAGAAATGTCAGATTTTATCACTAAGCAGTTACATGCTGAAAAGTTTAGTATGAAATGTACAGAAGCATCATGCTGGTAAAGGTGTTAAAATAAAGCTATACCTCTACTGGTTACACTCTGTAATCTGTCTACCTTGATGGATGGTGGTTGATTCACATAAATATTTCCTTCACTGTGTCCTTTATTAAGCATTTCTTCTGGTATAAATAGAAAGATAAACCTGCCTAGTGAAAGTTGTAGGTGCATCATCTCTGATGGCTCAGTGGATTAAACAGCTGTCCTTGTTTCAGGTTTGAACCTCAGTTCATCCCTGTCACAGGTCTGCAGCATGGGTTCTAATCAGGTGGACTGTAACATTCCATAAAAAAAATAAATTAAAAGAAAGAAGATTGACCCACCTGATTCCACTGAGCTCAGACATGTGAGATCTTTAACACGGAGCACCAACAGTGGTTATTTTTCCCCCAAAAAAGTTCATCCTGAATAATGATGGACCAACAAAAAGAGTCAAATCCCCCAAATGTTTGAGGCCTGGTCCAGTTTATTTTTTCTTATTTGAGGTTACAGTCAACCCAATTAGAACACATGCTGCAGGTGTCATGCTGCAGACACCATGACACCTGCAGCATGTGTTCTAATTGGGTTGACTGTAACATCCAATAAGATAAAAAGCTGATTGACCCACCTGACTCCACTGAGCTCATAAATATGTGATCTTTAACTCTGAGCTTTAAAAGTTGTGATTATTTTTTAATTTTTTTTACCCCCAAACAGTTCATCCTGAATAATGTGTTCAAAGGTTCATTCAAAATGTTTGAGGCCTGGTCCAGTTTCTTTTTTTTGTGAGTAATTTCAGGTCTGCAGTAGGTTTTCACCTCAGGTAAACTCTGAAATGAAAGAAAAGGTTTGGTTGATATCTTTTAGGTCCACTGAGCTCAGAAATGTCAGATTTTATCACTAAGCAGTTACATGCTGAAAAGTTTAGTATGAAATGTACAGAAGCATCATGCTGGTAGAGGTGTTAAAATAAAGATATACCTCTACTGGTTACACTCTGTAATCTGTCTACCTTGATGGATGGTGGTTTGATTCACATAAATATTTCCTTCACTGTGTCCTTTATTAAGCGTTTCTTTTTCTTCGGGTATAAATAGAAAGATAAACCTGCCTAGTGAAAGTTGTAGGTGTATCATCTCTGATGGCTCAGTGGATTAAACAGTTGTCCTTGTTTCAGCTTTGAACCTCAGTTCATCCCTGTCTCAGGTCTGCAGCATGGGTTCTAATCAGGTTGACTGTAACATCCAATAAGAAGAAAAAAAAAAAAAAAGATTGACCCACCTGATTCCACTGAGCTCAAAGATGTGAAATCTTTAATACTGAGCACCAACAGTTGTGTATTTCTTTTCCCCTGAACAGTTTATCTCGAATAATGATGGACCAACAAATCTTTTAAATCCAGTGGACTCATGGATCCACCAAAATGGACTCATGGATCCACCAAAATAAACTAAAAATCTGTCTTGTTCCCTCAAAGTCCACTGAGCTCATAGATGTGAGATCTTTATCACTGATCAGTTACAAACTTTTAAAAAAAGTTTATCATGAACAGTTATGGTGTCGTGAGCTGATGTTCTGATAGACCGACCCCAACTCAGGAATCTTCCTTGATAAGTGGTTTAAGGCCTGTGAGGTTTGGCTGTTGTGTTTGAGGATTTAATCCCTGCTTTCATTCACATAAATATTTCCTTCACTGTGTCCTTTATTAAGCGTTTCTTTCTCTTCTGGTGTAAATAGAAAGATAAACCTGCCTTTGGAAAGTTGTAGGTGTATCATCTCTGATGGCTCAGTGGATTAAACAGTTTTCTTTGTTTTAGGTTTGAACCTCAGTTCATCTCTGTCTCAGGTCTACAGCATGGGTTCTAATCAGGTGGACTGTAACATTCAATAAAAAAAATAAAATAAAGGAAAGAAGATTGACCCACCTGATTCCACTGAGCTCAGACATGTGAGTTCTTTAACACGGAGCACCAACAGTGGTGTATTTTTTCCCCAAAAAAGTTAGGATAATGATGGACCAACAAAAAGAGACAAATCCCCAAAATATTTGAGGCCTGGTCCAGTTTCTTTTTTTGTGAGTAATTTCTGTTATATAAACCCCCTAAAAAAGACAATGTCATATCAAGTCTCTGCTGGTAGCTCGATTGGTTGGTGTCATGGTGCTGTTGGTCTGTGTTTGAGGCCCATTTAACTGATCTCAAGTTGAGTGAGTGTTAACGTTTCCTTCTATAGGTTGAAAAGATAAAGTTAAAAAAAAAAATAGATAGTTGTTGCGTTTCCTTGTGTCTCAGTTGGTTGGTTTACTGGTTGTATGCCAGTGCTGTTGGTCAGTGTTTGGGACTTGTTTGGTTGATTAGTTAATTGTAAAATTTCACCTCAATAGGCTGAAAAGATAAATGTTTAAAAAAAGGAAAGCTTTCGTCTCTGCCGGTGGCGCACTTGGTTGGAGCGCTGGTCTTATGCTGTTGGTCAGGGTTCGAGACCTGGTTGATTGTTAACTTTTCCCTCGATAGACAGAAACGATAAATGTTTAAAAAAAAAAGAGAAATCAGCATTAGTGGCTAGTTTGGTTAGAGCGCTGGGCTTGTGTTGGTGCAGTCGGTCAGGGTTCAAGACCAAGTTGGTTTTTAACTTTTCCCTCAATAGGCTGAAAAGATAAATGTAAAAAAAAAAACCCACCTGCATCTCTGCTAGTGGCTTGGTTGGTTGGAGAGCTGGTCTTGTGCTTATGCTGCTGCTGTTATTCTGGGTTTGAGACCCAGTTGGTGGGTTATTAACTGTTCCCTTGATACACAGAAAAGCTAAATGTAATGTGGCCAGTGGTATTATTCATTTTTTGCCTTTAGTTTTCACTGTGCTGAAATTGCGTGTGTGGCCCTTTAAGAGATTGCCGGTCTGGGCTCGCGAGATTTCCCTTTCACAGGCGCGAAAAATAGAACAGCCATTTTTTGGATAACTCTGTGGAGCAGTCACATGGTGTGTGTTGTTTTGATATCGAGGAGGATTTATTCTAAAATAGTGATGTTCCTCCTGATGAGATCGGTTCGAGTATAATCTGCGTGATCCTTGTGTCACGTGCAAACACAAGTTTCTGTCACTACCGTATTTTATTTCCTTTATTTCCTTTATCGTATTCTTGCTTATTTTCGTTTTGTTATATTTTCTGAGCCTGTGTGTTCAGTAAATTGTGTGAGAAAAGTTTCCGTTAGACAATCCCTTAGATTGTGTCCATGTATACAGCCTCATTAACACTCAAGATGTCTTTTGGAGTTTACCTGTGGTAAATTGCTGTTGAGATTTGATTTTGTTACGCTGCTTTTTGGTGGAACATTATTTTGTAATAGTTTATTCTCTTTCATTTATTTTTGTTTGCTGATGTTCCCACCGACCGCTGTAAACTAGAAGTAAAAAACAGCAGTCAGATAAACCCCTTTATAACAAATTAACTTCTGTTTCCGTGTGTGTTTCTTCCGCTACCACACGGTTACAGTAAAAAAAAAAAAAAGGTCTGATGCCTAGTTCAGATGATGTACTGGTTGTTTCTTTCTTTATCATTAACTTCTTGCAGATGGTGTAAAACCAAAGATAAGCTCCACAAGAAGAAATAAATGTGTGTCAACTCTAGTGGCCCAGTAGGTTAAATCTGTGAATTGTTACCGGGTTGAATGTTGTTTCATTCCTGACTTAAGTCAGCAGTGTGGGTTCTAAATTAGTGGAATATAGCATCCGGGAAAATTAAGAAAAAAGGGTAAGACTCTCCTGCCAAGTTCCACTGAGGTCAGATTTTTTATCAGCTTCATGCGTCTTTTTAGTCAGTTTTTTTTTTGTGAATATTGATGTGAGCCTATGACCTGTATGGCCTGTGAGTTCTTGCTTTTGGGTTTGAGGATTCAGTCCCTGCTTCGATTCACATATATTTTACCTAAACATTTCCTTCACTGTGTCCGTTATTAAGCATTTCTTGTCTTCTGGTATAAATAGAAAGATAAACCTACCTAGTGAAAGCTGTAGGTGTATCGCCTCTGATGGCTCAGTGGATTAAACAGCTGTCCTTGTGTCAGGTTTGAACCTCAATTCATCCCTGTCTCAGGTCTGCAGCATGGGTTCTAATCAGGTGGACTGTAACATCCAATAAAAAAATAAAAGAAAGAAGATTGACCCACCTGATTCCACTGAGCTCAGAGATGTGAGATCTTTAACAAGGAGCACCAACAGTGGTGTATTTTTTCCCCAAAAAAGTTCATCCTGAATAATGATGGACCAACAAAAAGAGTCAAATCCCCCAAATGTTTGAGGCCTGGTCCAGTTTCTTTTTTGTGAGTATATAAAGTATATAAACCCCCTAAAAAAGACAACGGCATATCAAGTCTCTGCTGGTTGGTGTGCTGGTTGGTGTCATGGTGTCTGCAGCATGACACCTGCAGCATGTGTTCTAATCGGGTTGACTGTAACATCCAATAAGAAGAAAAAAAAGCTGATTGACCCACCTGACTCCACTGAGCTCATAAATATGTGATCTTTAACTATGAGCTTTAAAAGTTGTGATTCTTTTTTGTATTTTTTTTAACCCCCAAACAGTTCATCCTGAATAATGTGTTCAAAAGTTCATCCAAAATGTTTGAGGCCTGGTCCAGTTTTTTTTTTTTGTGTGAGTAATTTCAGGTCTGCAGTAGGTTTTCACCTCAGGTAGACTCTGAAATGAAAGAAAAGGTTTGGTTGATATCTTTTAGGTCCACTGAGCTCAGAAATGTCAGATTTTATCACTGAGCAGTTACATGCTGAAAAGTTTAGTATGAAATGTACAGAAGCATCATGCTGGTAAAGGTGTTAAAATAAAGATATACCTCTACTGGTTACACTCTGTAATCTGTCTACCTTGATGGATGGTGGTTTGATTCACATAAATATTTAATTTACTGTGTCCTTTACAGGAATCTTCCTTGATAAGTGGTTTAAGGCCTGTGAGGTTTGGTTGTTGTGTTTGAGGATTTAATCCCTGCTTTGATTCACATAAATATTTCCTTCACTGTGTCCTTTATTAAGCGTTTCTTTCTCTTCTGGTATAAATAGAAAGATAAAGCTGCCTTTGGAAAGTTGTAGGTGTATCATCTCTGATGGCTCAGTGGATTAAACAGTTGTCCTTGTTTCAGGTTTGAACCTCAGTTCATCCCTGTCTCAGGTCTGCAGCATGGGTTCTAATCAGGTGGACTGTAACATTCAATAAAAAAAATAAAATAAAAGAAATAAGATTGACCCACCTGATTCCACTGAGCTCAGACATGTGAGATCTTTAACATGGAGCACCAACAGTGGTGTATTTTTTCCCCAAAAAAGTTCATCCTGAATAATGATGGACCAACAAAAAGAGACAAATCCCCGAAATGTTTGAGGCCTGGTCCAGTTTCTTTTTATGTGAGTAATTTCTGTTATATAAACCCCCTAAAAAAGACAATGGCATATCAAGTCTCTGCTGGTAGCTCGATTGGTTGGTGTGCTGGTTGGTGTCATGGTGCTGTTGGTCTGTGTTTGAGGCCCATTTAACTGATCTCAAGTTGAGTGAGTGTTAACGTTTCCTTCGATAGGTTGAAAAGATAAATGTAAAAAAAAAAAAGAGAACAGTTGTTGCGTTTCCTTGTGTCTCAGTTGGTTGGTTTACTGGTTGTTGGTCAGTGTTCGGGACTTGTTTGGCTGATGGTTGGTTAGTTAATTGTGAAGTTTCGCCTCAATATGCTGAAAAGATAAATGTTTTAAAAAAGGAAAGCTTTTGTCTCTGCTGGTGGTGCACTTGGTTGGTGAGCTGGTCTTATGCTGGTGCTGTTGGTCAGGGTTCGAGACCTGGTTGATTGTTAACTTTTCCCTTGATAGACACAAACGATAAATGTTTAAAAAAAAGCAAACTCAGCATCTCTGCCAGTGGCTCGTTTGGTTGGAGCGCTGGTCAGGTGTTGGTGCAGTCGGTCAGGGTTCAAGACTTGGTTGGTTTATATTTAATGGTTCCCTCAATAGGCTAAAAAGATAAATGTAAAAAAAAAAAAAGAACAGCCAGCATCTCTGTCAGTGGCTTGGTTGGTTAGAGCGCTGGTCTGGGGTGCTTCTGCTGTTATTCTGGGTTTGAGACCCAGTTGGTGGGTTAATAACTGTTCCCTTGATACACAGAAAAGCTAAATGTAAAAAAAAGGAAAGGTTTGCATCTCTGCACGTGGCTCGGTTAGTTAGAGTGCTTGTCTGGTGTTGGTGCTGTGGGTCAGGGTTCAAGACCCAGGTTGGTTGATTGTTAAATTTTCGCTCGATAGGCTAAAAAGACAAATGTTTAAAAAAAAGGAACGACTTGTGTCTCTGTTGGGTAGCTCGATTGGTTTGTATGTGTGATTAGCTGAAATCAGTGTTACACTGTGGATCGGAGTTCAAATCCAAGCAGAGGTGTTGGGGTTTTTTAGTGGTAATGAAAGTTTGTTACACTTAAAGTGTTATCTTAATAAACTAAATAGAATAACAATAATAATGTAATGTTGTGATTTTATATTTATGTAGATAGATAGATAGATAGATAGATAGATAGATCTTAATATACATACATATAAAGTGGGATATGTAATAATACAAATGTAGTGATATACAATTAAAAAAGTAAAGTGTAATGAATGATAATAGTATATATTAAAAAAAATTATATATATAATGTAACGTGTATACTCACACACACACACATATGTGTGTGTATATAAGTAAATATATAAATAAAATGATACAAATATATATATATAAGTAATTAAAAAAATAAAAATATATATATATATATATAAACGAGAGAGAGCCCAGAGCAGCATAACCCCCTGGTTCACCGCTCCCAGAGGCCCAGGTGGGACAGACCGGACTTTCTCTCTCTTTCTTTCTTTCTGCCGGAATTTTACAGTCCCACCTTAGAGCAGCACCTCCTGCTCAGTGGCCGCCTTGAACCGAGGTTCAGTACCCGCAATGGGTATCGACGCTTAACCCACTGAGCTATCGGAGCTGACGAGGCTCTCTTCTTTTTTTAGGGGGTTTATCTTTTGTTTCACAGAATTAATTGAAAAACACAGAGAAACATGCTGAATTTCATATATAACTATCACCTGAACCCAGAGTTGAACCAGGACTTGAGGTGTCCCAGAAACAGAGAACAGCCTTACCAAGTGAGCCACCAAATCTGACAAACAACTTGCCTTTTTGGGAGGTTATCTTTTGTTTTATAGCTACACAAACCGCAAGTAAAGTCACAGATAAAGAATTATACACTGACAAATTTATAGAAGATCAGTACCCAGATTCGAACCACAACTTAGATAGTCCCAAAGCAAACACACTTAACCAATTGAGCTATCAGCTACAAGGAATAGATAGACATTTTTGGGGGGTTTATCCTCTGTTTTTTACCACCTGCTACAGAGAGCATGCACTTCAGCAGAACCAACTCTCAAGCCTAACCTACTGAACCATCTGGGCTTTCAGAATTAGTGCTTGTTTTTACCCCAGATATGCAAAAACTTGGATATTACTTTAGTTAAATTGCTATAAATTTATTGGCTCAAACTTATATCACTTTAGTACGTAGTAAGTTTAGTATAAAATGTACAGAAGCATCATGCTGGTAAAGGTGTTAAAATAAAGATAATACCTCTACTGGTTACACTCTGTAATCTGTCTACCTTGATGGATGGTGGTTTGATTCACATAAATATTTCCTTCACTGTGTCCTTTATTAAGCGTTTCTTTTTCTTCTGGTATAAATAGAAAGATAAACCTGCCTAGTGAAAGCTGTAGGGGTATCATCTCTGATGGCTTAGTGGATTAAACAGCTGTCCTTGTTTCAGGTTTGAACCTCAGTTCATCCCTGTCTCAAGTCTGCAGCATGGGTTCTAATCAGGAGGACTGTAACATAAAAAAAAGGAAGATTGACCCACCTGATTCCACTGAGCTCAGAGATGTGAAATCTTTAACACTGAGTACCAACAGTTGTGTATTTCTTTTCCCCCTGAACAGTTTATCTCGAATAATGATCGACCAACAAATCTTTCAAATCCAGTGGACTGTAAGATCCACCAAAATAAACTAAAAATCTGTCTTGTTCCCTCAAAGTCCACTGAGCTCATAGATGTGAGATCTTTATCACTGATCAGTTACAAACTTTTAAAAAAAGTTTATCATGAACAGTTATGGTGCCGTGAGCTGATGTTCTGATAGACCGACCCCAACTCAGGAATCTTTTCTTGATAAGTGGTTTAAGGCCTGTGAGGTTTGGCTGTTGTGTTTGAGGATTTAATCCCTGCTTTCATTCACATAAATATTTCCTTCACTGTGCCCTATATTAAGCATTTCTTTTTCTTCTGGTATAAATAGAAAGATAAACCTGCCTAGTGAAAGCTGTAGGTGTATGATCTCTGATGGCTCAGTGGATTAAACAGCTGTCCTTGTGTCAGGTTTGAACCTCAGTTCATCCCTGTCTCAGGTCTGCAGCATGGGTTCCAATTAGGTGGATTGAAACATCCAATAAGAAAAAAAGGAAGATTGACCCACCTGATTCCACTGAGCTCAGAGATGGGAAATCTTTAACACTGAGCACCAACAGTTGTGTATTTCTTTACCCCCTGAACAGTATATCTCGAATAATCATGGACTTACAAATCTTTCAAATCCAGTGGACTGTAAGATCCACCAAAATAAACAAAAAATCTGTCTTGTTCCCTCAAAGTCCACTGAGCTCATAGATGTGAGATTTTTATCACTGATCAGTTACAAACGTTAAAAAAAAGTTTATCATGAACAGTTTTGGTGGCGTGAGCTGATGTTCTGATAGACCGACCCCAACTCAGGAATCTTCCTTGATAAGTGGTTTAAGGCCTGTGAGGTTTGGCTGTTGTGTTTGAGGATTTAATCCCTGCTTTGATTCACATAAATATTTCCTTCACTGTGTCCTTTATTAAGCATTTCTTTTTCTTCTGGTATAAATAGAAAGATAAACCTGCCTAGTGAAAGTTGTAGGTGTATCATCTCTGATGGCTCAGTGGATTAAACAGTTGTCCTTGTTTCAGGTTTGAACCTCAGTTCATCCCTGTCTCAGGTCTACAGCATGGGTTCTAATCAGGTGGACTGTAACATTCAATTAAAACAATTAAATAAAGGAAAGAAGATTGACCCACCTGATTCCACTGAGCTCAGACATGTGAGATCTTTAACATGGAGCACCAACAGTGGTGTATTTTTTTCCCAAAAAAATTCATCCTGAATAATGATGGACCAACAAAAAGAGTCAAATCCCCCAAATGTTTGAGGCCTGGTCCAGTTTCTTTTTTGTGAGTATATAAAGTATATGAACCCCCTAAAAAAGACAACGGCATATCAAGTCTCTGCTGGTAGCTCGATTGTTTGGTGTGCTGGTTGGTGTCATGGTGTCTGCATCATGTGTTCTAATCGGGTTGACTGTAACATCCAATAAGGAAAAATAAAAAAGCTGATTGACCCACCTGACTGCACTGAGCTCATAAATATGTGATCTTTAACTCTGAGCTTCAAAAGTTGTGATTATTTTTTTATTTTTTTTACCCCCAAACAGTTCATCCTGAATAATGTGTTCAAAAGTTCATCCAAAATGTTTGAGGCCTGGTCCAGGTTCTTTATGTGTGAGTAATTTCAGGTCTGCAGTAGGTTTTCACCTCAGGTAAACTCTGAAATGAAAGAAAAGGTTTGGTTGATATCTTTTAGGTCCACTGAGCTCAGAAATGTCAGATTTTATCACTGAGCAGTTACATGCTGAAAAGTTTAGTATGAAATGTACAGAAGCATCATGCTGGTAGAGGTGTTAAAATAAAGATATACCTCTACTGGTTACACTCTGTAATCTGTCTACCTTGATGGATGGTGGTTTGATTCACATAAATATTTCCTGCACTGTGTCCTTTATTAAGCATTTTTTTTCTTCTGGTATAAATAGAAAGATAAACCTGCCTAGTGAAAGTTGTAGGTGTATCGTCTCTGATGGCTCAGTGGATTAAACAGCTTTCCTTGTGTCAGGTTCGAACCTCAGTTCATCCCTGTCTCAGGTCTGCAGCATGGGTTCTAATCAGGTGGACTGTAACATCCAATAAGAAGGAAAAAAAATAAAAAATAAAAATAAAAAAGCTGATTGACCCACCTGATTCCACTGAGCTCAGAAATATATGATCTTTAACTCTGAGATTCAGAAGCTGTGTGATTTTTTTTTTTTTTTTTTACCTCCAAACAGTTCATCCTGAATAATGTGTTCGAAAGTTCATCCAAAATGTTTGAGGCCTGGTCCAGTTTCTTTTTTTGTGTGAGTAATTTCAGGTCTGCAGTAGGTTTTTACCTCAGGTAGACTCTGAAATGAAAGAAAAGGTTTGGTTGATATCTTTTAGGTCCACTGAGCTCAGAAATGTCAGATTTTATCACTGAGCAGTTACATGCTGAAAAGTTTAGTATGAAATGTACAGAAGCATCATGCTGGTAAAGGTGTTAAAATAAAGATATACCTCTACTGGTTACACTCTGTAATCTGTCTACCTTGATGGATGGTGGTTTGATTCACATAAATATTTTCCTCATTGTGTCCTTTATTAAGCATTTCTTTCTCTTCTTGTATAAATAGACAGATAAACCTGCCTAGTGAAAGTGTGTCTCAGTTGGTTGGCCTACTGATTGTGTGCCAGTGCTGTTGGTCAGTGTTCGGGACTTGTTTGGCTGATGGTTGGTTAGTTAATTGTAAAATTTCGCCTCAATAGGCTGAAAAGATAAATGTTTAAAAAAAGGAATGCTTTTGTCTCTGCCGGTAGCGCACTTGGTTGGAGCGCTGGTCTTATGCTGGAGCTGTTGGTCATGGTTCGAGACCCGATTGATTGTTAACTTTTCCCTCGATAGACAGAAACGATAAATGTTTAAAAAAAAGAGTAATCAGCATCAGTGGCTAGTTTGGTTAGAGCCCTGGGCTTGTGTTGGTGCAGTTGGTCAGGGTTCAAGACCAAGTTGGTTTTTAGCTTTTCCCTCAATAGGCTGAAAAGATAAATGTAAAAAAAAAGAACCACCTGCATCTCTGCTAGTGGCTTGGTTGGTTGGAAAGCTGGTCTTGTGCTTATGCTGTTGCTGTTATTCTGGGTTTGAGACCCAGTTGGTGGGTTATTAACTGTTCCCTTGATACACAGAAAAGCTAAATGTAAAAAAAAAAAATAGGTCTGATGCCTAGTTCAGATGATGTACTGGTTGTTTCTTTCTTTATCATTAACTTCTTGCAGATGGTGTAAAACCAAAGATAAGCTCCACAAGAAAAAATAAATGAGTGTGTCAGCTCTAGTGGCCCAGTAGGTTAAATCTGTGAATTGTTACCGGGTTGAATGTTATTTCATTCCTGACTTAAGTCAGCAGTGTGGATTCTAATTTAGTGGAATATAGCATCTTGCAAAATGAAGAAAAAAGGTAAGACTCTCCTGCCAAGTTCCACTGAGGTCAGATTTTTTATCAGCTTCATGCATCTTTTTAGTCAATTTTTTTGTGAATATTGATGTGAGCCTATGACCTGTATGGCCTGTGAGTTCTTGCTTTTGGGGTTGAGGATTCAGTCCCTGCTTCGATTTACATATATTTTACCTAAATATTTCCTTCACTGTGTCCTTTATTAAGCATTTATTTTTCTTCTGGTATAAATAAAAAGATAAACCTGCCTAGTGAAAGCTGTAGGTGTATCGTCTCTGATGGCTCAGTGGATTAAACAGCTGTCCTTGTATCAGGTTTGAAGCTCAGTTCATCCCTGTCTCAGGTCTCCAGCATGGGTTCTAATCAGGTGGACTGTAACATCCAATAAGAAGGAAAAAAAAAAAAAAAAGCTGATTGACCCACCTGACTCCACTGAGCTCAGAAATATCTGATCTTTAACTCTGAGCTTCAGAAGTTGTGTGATTTTTAATTTTTTTTTACCCCCAAACAGTTCATCCTGAATAATGTGTTCAAAAGTTCATCCAAAATGTTTGAGGCCTGGTCCAGTTTCTTTTTTTGTGTGAGTAATTTCAGGTCTGCAGTAGGTTTTTACCTCAGGTAGACTCTGAAATGAAAGAAAAGGTTTGGTTGATATCTTTTAGGTCCACTGAGCTCAGAAATGTCAGATTTTATCACTGAGCAGTTACATGCTGAAAAGCTATACCTCTACTGGTTACACTCTGTAATCTGTCTACCTTGATGGATGGTGGTTTGATTCACATAAATATTTCCTTCACTGTGTCCTTTATTAAGCATTTCTTTTTCTTCTGGTATAAATAGAAAGATAAACCTGCCTAGTGAAAGTTGTAGGTGCATCATCTCTAATGGCTCAGTGGATTAAACAGTTGTCCTTGTTTCAGGATTGAACCTCAGTTCATCCCTGTCTCAGATCTGCAGCATGGGTTCTAATCAGGTGGACTGTAACATTCCATAAAAAAAATAAAATAAAAGAAAGAAGATTGACCCACCTGATTCCACTGAGCTCAAACATGTGAGATCTTTAACACGGAGCACCAACAGTGGTTATTTTTCCCCCAAAAAAGTTCATCCTGAATAATGATGGACCAACAAAAAGAGTCAAATCCCCCAAATGTTTGAGGCCTGGTCCAGTTTCTTTTTTCTTATTTGAGGTTACAGTCAACCCAATTAGAACACATGCTGCAGGTGTCATGCTGGTTGGTTACACTCTGTAATCTGTCTACCTTGATGGATGGTGGTTTGATTCACATAAATATTTCCTTCACTGTGTCCTTTATTAAGCGTTTCTTTTTCTTCGGGTATAAATAGAAAGATAAACCTGCCTAGTGAAAGTTGTAGGTGCATCATCTCTGATGGCTCAGTGGATTAAACAGTTGTCCTTGTTTCAGGTTTGAACCTCAGTTCATCCCTGTCTCAGGTCTGCAGCATGGGTTCTAATCAGGTGGATTGTAACATCCAATAAAAAAAATTAAATCAAAGAAGGAAGCTTGACCCACCTGATTCCACTGAGCTCAGAGATGTGAAATCTTTAATACTGAGCACCAACAGTTGTGTATTTCTTTTCCCCCTGAACAGTTTATCTCGAATAATGATGGACCAACAAATCTTTTAAATCCAGTGGACTGTAAGATCCACCAAAATAAACTAAAAATCTGTCTTGTTCCCTCAAAGTCCACTGAGCTCATAGATGTGAGATCTTTATCACTGATCAGTTACAAACTTTAAAAAAAAGTTTATCATGAACAGTTATGGTGTCGTGAGCTGATGTTCTGATAGACCGACCCCAACTCAGGAATCTTCCTTGATAAGTGGTTTAAGGCCTGTGAGGTTTGGCTGTTGTGTTTGAGGATTTAATCCCTGCTTTCATTCACATATATATTTCCTTCACTGTGTCCTTTATTAAGCGTTTCTTTCTCTTCTGGTATAAATAGAAAGATAAACCTGCCTTTGGAAAGTCGTAGCTGCATCATCTCTGATGGCTCAGTGGATTAAACAGTTGTCCTTGTTTCAGGTTTGAACCTCAGTTCATCCCTGTCTCAGGTCTGCAGCATGGGTTCTAATCAGTTGGACTGTAACATTCAATAAAAAAAATTAAATAAAGGAAAGAAGATTGACCCACCTGATTCCACTGAGCTCAGACATGTGAGTTCTTTAACATGGAGCACCAACAGTGGTGTATTTTTTCCCAAAAAAAATTCATCCTGAATAATGATGGACCAACAAAAAGAGTCAAATCCCCCAAATGTTTGAGGCCTGGTCCAGTTTCTTTTTTTGTGAGTAATTTCTGTTATATAAACCCCCTAAAAAAGACAATGGCATATCAAGTCTCTGCTGGTGGCTGGATTGGTTGGTGTGCTGGTTGGTGTCATGGTGTCTGCAGCATGTGTTCTAATTTGGTTGACTGTAACATCCAATAAGAAAAAAGAAAAAAAAAAAGCTGATTGACCCACCTGACTCCACTGAGCTCATAAATATGTGATCTTTCACTCTGAGCTTTAAAAGTTGTGATTATTTTTTTTATTTTTTTTTACCCCCAAACAGTTCATCCTGAATAATGTGTTCAAAGTTCATCCAAAATGTTTGAGGCCTGGTCCAGTTTCTTTTTAGTGTGAGTAATTTCAGGTCTGCAGTAGATTGACCCACCTGATTCCACTGAGCTCAGAGATGTGAAATCTTTAACACTGAGCACCAACAGTTGTGTATTTCTTTTCCCCCTGAACAGTTTATCTCGAATAATGATGGACCAACAAATCTTTCAAATCCAGTGGACTGTAAGATCCACCAAAATAAACTAAAAATCTGTCTTGTTCCCTCAAAGTCCACTGAGCTCATAGATGTGAGATCTTTATCACTGATCAGTTACAAACTTTTAAAAAAAGTTTATCATGAACAGTTATGGTGTCGTGAGCTGATGTTCTGATAGACCGACCCCAACTCAGGAATCTTCGTTGATATAATGATGGACCAACAAAAAGAGACAAATCCCCAAAATATTTGAGGCCTGGTCCAGTTTCTTTTTTTGTGGGTAATTTCTGTTATATAAACCCCCTAAAAAAGACAATGGCATATCAAGTCTCTGCTGGTAGCTCGATTGGATGGTGTGCTGGTTGGTGTCATGGTGTCTGCAGCATGTGTTCTAATTGGGTTGATTGTAGCATCCAAAAAGAAAAAAAAAAGCTGATTGACCCACCTGACTCCACTGAGCTCATAAATATGTGATCTTTAACTCTGAGATTTAAAAGTTATGATTATTTTATTTTTTTTTTACCCCCAAACAGTTCATCCTGAATAATGTGTTCAAAGTTCATCCAAAATGTTTGAGGCCTGGTCCAGTTTCTTTTTTTGTGTGAGTAATTTCAGGTCTGCAGTAGGTTTTCACCTCAGGTAGACTCTGAAATAAAAGGAAAGGTTTGGTTGATATCTTTTAGGTCCACTGAGCGCAGAAATGTCAGATTTTATCACTGAGCAATTACATGCTGAAAAGTTTAGTATAAAATGTACAGAAGCATCATGCTGGTAGAGGTGTTAAAATAAAGATATACCTCTACTGGTTACACTCTGTAATCTGTCTACCTTGATGGATGGTGGTTTGATTCGCATAAATATTTCCTTCACTGTGTCCTTTATTAAGCGTTTCTTTTTCTTCTGGTATAAATAGAAAGATAAACCTGCCTAGTGAAAGTTGTAGGTGCATCATCTCTGATGGCTCAGTGGATTAAACAGTTGTCCTTGTGTCAGGTTTGAATCTCAGTTCATCCCTGTCTCAGGTCTGCAGCATGGGTTCTAATCAGGTGGACTGTAACATTAAAAAAAAAAAAAAAAAAAAAAAAAGGAAGATTGACCCACCTGATTCCACTGAGCTCAGAGATGTAAAATCTTTAACACTGAGCACCAACAGTTGTGTATTTCTTTTCCCCCTGAACAGTTTATCTCGAATAATGATGGACCAACAATTCTTTCAAATCCAGTGGACTGTAAGATCCACCAAAATAAACTAAAAATCTGTCTTGTTCCCTCAAAGTCCACTGAGCTCATAGATGTGAGATCTTTATCACTGATCAGTTACAAACTTTTAAAAAAAGTTTATCATGAACCGTTATGGTGTCATGAGCTGATGTTCTGATAGACCGACCCCAACTCAGGAATCTTCGTTGATATAATGATGGACCAACAAAAAGAGACAAATCCCCAAAATATTTGAGGCCTGGTCCAGTTTCTTTTTTTGTGGGTAATTTCTTTTATATAAACCCCCTAAAAAAGACAACGTCATATCAAGTCTCTGCTGGTTGCTCGATTGGTTGGTGTCATGGTGTCTGCAGCATGTGTTCTAATTAGGTTGATTGTAGCATCCAAAAAGAAAAAAAAAAGCTGATTGACCCACCTGACTCCACTGAGCTCATAAATATGTGATCTTTAACTCTGAGCTTTAAAAGTTATGATTATTATAAATTTTTTTTTACCCCCAAACAGTTCATCCTGAATAATGTGTTCAAAAGTTCATTCAAAATGTTTGAGGCCTGGTCCAGTTTTTTGTTTTTTTTTTGTGAGTAATTTCAGGTCTGCAGTAGGTTTTCACCTCAGGTAAACTCTGAAATGAAAGAAAAGGTTTGGTTGATATCTATTAGGTCCACCTTCCCGTGGGCTCACCACCTGCAGGAGGGACCGTAAGGGACGGTGCTGTGAGGATTGGGCAGCAGTCGAAGGCGGGGGCCTGCTTAGACTGCTGCCCCCGTGACCCGAATTACGGATAAGTGGGAGAAAATAAATGAATGAATGAATATTAGGTCCACTGAGCTCAGAAATGTCAGATTTTATCACTGAGCAGTTACATGCTGAAAAGTTTAGTATGAAATGTACAGAAGCATCATGCTGGTAGAGGTGTTAAAATAAAGATATACCTCTACTGGTTACACTCTGTAATCTGTCTACCTTGATGGATGGTGGTTTGATTCGCATAAATATTTCCATCACTGTGTCCTTTATTAAGCATTTCTTTCTCTTCTGGTATAAATAGAAAGATAAACCTGCCTTTGGGAAATTGTAGGTGTATCATCTCTGATGGCTCAGTGGATTAAGCAGTTGTCCTTGTTTCAGGTTTGAACATCAATTCATCCCTGTCTCAGGTCTGCAGTATGGGTTCTAATCAGGTGGACTGTAACATTCAATAAAATAAATTAAAAAAAGGAAGATTGACCCTCTTGATTCCACTGAGCTCAGACATGTGAGATCTTTAACACGGAGCACCAACAGTGGTGTATTTTTCCCAAAAAAAGTTCATCCTGAATAATGATGGACCAACAAAAAGAGACAAATCCCTCAAATGTTTGAGGCCTGGTCCAGTTTCTTTTTTGTGAGTATATAAAGTATATAAACCCCCTAAAAAAGACAACGGCATATCAAGTCTCTGCTGGTGGCTCGATTGGTTGGTGTGGTGGTTGGTGTCATGGTGTCTGCAGCATGTGTTCTAATCGTGTTGACTGTAACATCCAATAAGAAAAAAAAAAAAAGCTGATTGACCCACCTGACTCCACTGAGCTCATAAATATGTGATCTTTAACTCTGAGATTTAAAAGTTATGATTATTTTATTTTATTTTTACCCCCAAACAGTTCATCCTGAATAATGTGTTCAAAAGTTCATCCAAAATGTTTGAGGCCTGGTCCAGTTTCTTTTTTTGTGTGAGTAATTTCAGGTCTGCAGTAGGTTTTTACCTCAGGTAGACTCTGAAATAAAAGAAAAGGTTTGGTTGATATCTTTTAGGTCCACTGAGCGCAGAAATGTCAGATTTTATCACTGAGCAATTACATGCTGAAAAGTTTAGTATAAAATGTACAGAAGCATCATGCTGGTAGAGGTGTTAAAATAAAGATATACCTCTACTGGTTACACTCTGTAATCTGTCTACCTTGATGGATGGTGGTTTGATTCGCATAAATATTTCCTTCACTGTGTCCTTTATTAAGCGTTTCTTTTTCTTCGGGTATAAATAAAAAGATAAACCTGCCTAGTGAAAGTTGTAGGTGTATCGTCTCTGATGGCTCAGTGGATTAAACAGCTGTCCTTGTTTCAGGTTTGAACCTCAGTTCATCCCTGTCTCAGGTCTGCAGCATGGGTTCTAATCAGGTGGACTGTCACATTCGAAAAATACAAGCAGAAAAATTAGATTGACCCACCTGATTCCACTGAGCTCAGAGATGTGAAATCTTTAACACTAAGGACCAACACTTGTGTATTTCTTTTCCCCCTGAACAGTTTATCTCAAATAATGATGGACCAACAAATCTTTCAAATCCAGTGGACTGTAAGATCCACCAAAATAAACTAAAAATCTGTCTTGTTCCCTCAAAGTCCACTGAGCTCATAGATGTGAGATCTTTATCACTGATCAGTTACAAACTTTAAAAAAAAGTTTATCATGAACAGTTATGGTGCCATGAGCTGATGTTCTGATAGACCGACCCCAACTCAGGAATCTTCCTTGATAAGTGGTTTAAGGCCTGTGAGGTTTGCCTGTTGTGTTTGAGGATTTAATCCCTGCTTTGATTCACATAAATATTTTCTTCACTGTGTCCTTTATTAAGCGTTTCTTTCTTTTCTGGTATAAATAGAAAGATAAACCTGCCTTTGAAAAGTTGTAAGTGCATCATCTCTGCTGGCTCAGTGGATTAAACAGTTGTCCTTGTTTCAGGTTTGAACCTCAATTCATCCCTGTCTCCGGTCTGCAGCATGGGTTCTAATCAGGTGGAGTGTAACATCCAATAAAAAAAATAAAATAAAAGAAAGAAGATTGACCCACCTGATTCCACTGAGCTCAGACATGTGAGATCTTTAACACAGAGCACCAACGGTGGTGTATTTTTTCCCAAAAAAAGTTCATCCTGAATAATGATGGACCAACAAAAAGAGACAAATCCAAAAATATTTGAGGCCTGGTCCAGTTTCTTTTTTGTGAGTAATTTCTGTTATATAAACCCCCTATAAAAGACAATGGCATATCAAGTCTCTGCTGGTAGCTCGATTGGTTGGTGTGCTGGTTGGTGTCATGGTGTCTGCAGCATGTGTTCTAATCGGGTTGACTGTAACATCCAATAAGAAAAAAGAAAAGCTGATTGACCCACCTGACTCCACTGAGCTCATAAATATGTGATCTTTAACTCTGAGCTTCAAAAGTTGTGATTATTTTTTATTTTTTTTTTACCCCAAACAGTTCATCCTGAATAATGTGTTCAAAGGTTCATCCAAAATGTTTGAGGCCTGGTCCAGTTTCTTTTTTGTGTGAGTAATTTCAGGTCTGCAGTAGGTTTTCACCTCAGGTAGACTCTGAAATGAAAGAAAAGGTTTGGTTGATATCTTTTAGGTCCACTGAGCTCAGAAATGTCAGATTTTATCACTGAGCAGTTACATGCTGAAAAGTTTAGTATGAAATGTACAGAAGCATCATGCTGGTAAAGGTGTTAAAATAAAGATATACCTCTACTGGTTACACTCTGTAATCTGTCTACCTTGATGGATGGTGGTTTGATTCACATAAATATTTCCTTCACTGTGTCCTTTATTAAGCGTTTCTTTTTCTTCTGGTATAAATAGAAAGATAAACCTGCCTAGTGAAAGTTGTAGGTGCATCATCTCTGATGGCTCAGTGGATTAAACAGTTGTCCTTGTTTCAGGTTTGAACCTCAGTTCATCCCTGTCTCAGGTCTGCAGCATGGGTTCTAATCAGGTTGACTGTAACATCCAATAAGAAGAAAAAAAAAAAAATGATTGACCCACCTGATTCCACTGAGCTCAGAGATGTGAAATCTTTAATACTGAGCACCAACAGTTGTGTATTTCTTTTCCCCTGAACAGTTTATCTCGAATAATGATGGACCAACAAATCTTTTAAATCCAGTGGACTCATGGATCCACCAAAATGGACTCATGGATCCACCAAAATAAACTAAAAATTTGTCTTGTTCCCTCAAAGTCCACTGAGCTCATAGATGTGAGATCTTTATCACTGATCAGTTACAAACTTTTAAAAAAAGTTTATCATGAACAGTTATGGTGTCGTGAGCTGATGTTCTGATAGACCGACCCCAACTCAGGAATCTTCCTTGATAAGTGGTTTAAGGCCTGTGAGGTTTGGCTGTTGTGTTTGAGGATTTAATCCCCGCTTTCATTCACATAAATATTTCCTTCACTGTGTCCTTTATTAAGCGTTTCTTTCTCTTCTGGTGTAAATAGAAAGATAAACCTGCCTTTGGAAAGTTGAAGGTGTATCATCTCTGATAGCTCAGTGGATTAAACAGTTGTCTTTGTTTCAGGTTTGAACCTCAGTTCATCCCTGTCTCAGGTCTACAGCATGGGTTCTAATCAGGTGGACTGTAACATTCAATAAAAAAAATAAAATTAAGGAAAGAAGATTGACCCACCTGATTCCACTGAGCTCAGACATGTGAGTTCTTTAACACGGAGCACCAACAGGGGTTTATTTTTTCCCCAAAAAAGTTCATCCTGAATAATGATGGACCAACAAAAAGAGACAAATCCCCAAAATATTTGAGGCCTGGTCCAGTTTCTTTTTTTGTGAGTAATTTCTGTTATATAAACCCCCTAAAAAAGACAATGTCATATCAAGTCTCTGCTGGTAGCTCGATTGGTTGGTGTCATGGTTGGTGTCATGGTGCTGTTGGTCTGTGTTTGAGGCCCATTTAACTGATCTTAAGTTGAGTGAGTGTTAACATTTCCTTCGATAGATTGAAAAGATAAATGTAAAAAAAAAAAAAAATGGATAGTTGTTGTGTTTCCTTGTGTCTCAGTTGGTTGTTTTACGGGTTGTGTGCCAGTGCTGTTGGTCAGTGTTCGGGACTTGTTTGGTTAATTAGTTAATTGTAAAATTTCACCTCAATAGGCTGAAAAGATAAATGTTTAAAAAAAGGAACGCTTTTGTCTCTGCCGGTGGCGCACTTGGTTGGAGCGCTGGTCTTATGCTGTTGGTCAGGGTTCGAGACCTGGTTGATTGTTAACTTTTCCCTCGATAGACAGAAACGATAAATGTTTAAAAAAAAAAAGAGAAATCAGCATCAGTGGCTAGTTTGGTTAGAGCGCTGGGCTTGTGTTGGTGCAGTCGGTCAGGGTTCAAGACCAAGTTGGTTTTTAGCTTTTCCCTCAATAGGCTGAAAAGATAAATGTAAAAAAAAAAACCCACCTGCATCTCTTCTAGTGGCTTGGTTGGTTGGAGAGCTGGTCTTGTGCTTATGCTGTTGCTGTTATTCTGGGTTTGAGACCCAGTTGGTGGGTTATTAACTGTTCCCTTGATACACAGAAAAGCTAAATGTAATGTGGCCAGTGGTATTATTCATTTTTTGCCTTTAGTTTTCACTGTGCTGAAATTGCGTGTGTGGCCCTTTAAGAGATTGCCGGTCTGGGCTCGCGAGATTTCCCTTTCACAGGCTCGAAAAATAGAACAGCCATTTTTTGGATAACTCTGTGGAGCAGTCGCATGGTGTGTGTTGTTTTGATATCGAGGAGGATTTATTCTAAAATGGTGCTGTTCCTCCTGATGAGATCGGTTTGAGTATAATCTGCGTGATCCTTGTGTCACGTGCAAACACAAGTTTCTGTCACTACCGTATTTTATTTACTTTATTTCCTTTATCGTATTCTTGCTTATTTTCGTTTTGTTATATTTTCTGAGCCTGTGTGTTCAGTAAATTGTGTGAGAAAAGTTTCCGTTAGACAATCCCTTAGATTGTGTCCATGTATACAGCCTCATTAACACTCAAGATGTCTTTTGGAGTTTACCTGTGGTAAATTGCTGTTGAGATTTGATTTTGTTACGCTGCTTTTTGGTGAAACATTATTTTGTTCTCTTTCATTTATTTTTGTTTGCTGATGTTCCCACCGACCGCTGTAAACTAGAAGTAAAAAACAGCAGTCAGATAAACCCCTTTATAACAAATTAACTTCTGTTTCCGTGTGTGTTTCTTCCGCTACCACCCGGTTACATTTTGGTACCAGGAGTGGGGTAATCTGACGGTCGGGAACAGTAGAGTGTCGATCGCATCTTTGTTTTGTTTAAAAAAAAATTATAATAATAATAATAAAAATTGAGTTGCTTGAGTTGCTTGAGTTGCAGGACTCGCAGTGGAAGTGGTCAGCTGTGTGGTGTTCATCCAGCTGCTGGAGACGTCGACCGAGGGTTTGAGGCCACGGGACGGGTAAGCTGAAGGGAGAGGAGACATCGCTAGCTGCTACCGAACTGCTAGTGTGGTTGCGGATTGGGAACCAGTGACGTGTGTTTTGCAGAAGTGGACGAGAGTGTTATATGCACATTACAGACAGTATATCCTTTGAACTGGGAAACAAAGAGCTTCTCACAAAGACTTTGTGTTGTTGAAAAGACTTTTAAGCATGTCACAGCCGGAGGAAGAGGCTGGGATAGAACATGGTGCTGCTAGTGGGGAGGGTGTGGGTAATGTGCAAGAACAGATACAAGAGCTCAGTAGAAAGCATGCTGAAGCTATGGCAGCTATTGCCAACCTGAGTAGAGAACCAACTAGGTCCTATGTATATGTGCCCAGAGAGCGCCACATTCAGCCTTTTAGTGGCGATCTATGCAAAGATGGTAGAAATATGGATGAGTTTATTGAAGAGGTGGAAAGAGTGCTGCTTGTGAGAAATCAAACACCTGAAGATCAAGCTGATTTTGTTCTTTCTCTGCTAAAAGGTGCTGCTGTAAAAGAGGTTAGGTTAAGGCAAGAATGGCGGCCTCCACGAACAGAGGACATTTTCTTGTATTTAAGATCGGCCTTTAGAGAAATACGCAGTCCAGCTCAGCTGTTACAGACATTCTACACTCGCAGACAGCTGGAGGGTGAAGACCTCCGTACATACTCTCATGCCCTTTCACAGATGTTGAATACTATTTCAAAGCAGTCCTCTGATGCTATCGCCAATGCTGGCCTTGCACTAAGAGACCAGTTCATTGAGGGAGTCTGAGATGTAACACTCCGAAGAGAGCTTAGTAAGTTTGTAAGGGACAAACCACAGTCTACTTTGATCGAAGTAAGGGACGAAGCGTTAATGTGGTCTCTCGAAGATACCAAACTGCGTGCTAGTAAGGTAGTCAGTAATTGTAGTGTAAATTCTGAGGCTACAGAAGCTCAGTATGCGGCTATGGTGATGCCTGTAGCGAGCTCTGTAAAACTTGATGATGTTCTGAAGGTGGTAGCAGAGCAGGGCAAAGCCATAGGGGAGTTAACTCAAGCTGTTCAGAGGCTGACTCTACAATGCCCTAAGCCTGAGTCTTTAAAGTTTCCTAAGTCTACAATGCAGCCTAGATTTTCTGATGATGGCCAACCTATTTGTTTCAAGTGTAATGGTGTCGGGCACATTGCAAGAAACTGTGTAAGAAAAAACAAACAAGCTGTCAAGGACGATGAGCCATCTTCCTCACAATCGGGAAATGCACACCCTCGGTCGCTATAAACAGGCGATGCGAGGGCAAGCAATAGGCTCAACTCCTCTTGACTCAAATCGTGATCGTTTACTCAAACATGCTGTGGGGAAGTGTCCGGTGGTTGACCTGAAAATTGGAGGTGTGACGGTGTCATGTCTGCTTGACACCGGAAGCCAATTCAGTACAATTACCGAACACTTCTTTAAAGAGCACTTGGCAGGTGAAGATAAGGATATGCTTTCTACATCTGGTTGGTTAAGAATTACTGCTGCTAATGGATTAGGCATTCCGTATTTGGGTTATCTCGAACTACCAGTTGAAACTATGGGTATCACCCTGCCTGAGTGTGGGTTCCTGGTGGTAAGAGATGTACGAAATTCGTCTGCTGTGTCAGCGCTCATCGGCATGAACATTATAAGCAGGTGTAGGCAATTAGTGCACGCTGAGTTTGACACCACCCTGGGTGGAGAGTTAGAGTCTGACTGGAGAGAAGTTTTCCAGCAAATGCAAGGTGTCAGTCAAGCTAAGAAACAGATTGTTGCTCATATCGCCGGGAAGGAGACAGTGCATATTCCTGCTTGGTCAGTTTTGACGTTGACAGTCAGGGGAAAGGGGAATAGGTGTCCAGAGGGTTCGTCTCACCTGTTGTTGGAGCCTGGGAAGTTTCCCCTCCCTCAGGGGCTGATAGTGGTACCTTCTCTTGTTTCCACTTCAGCAGCACTATTTCCGGTGCGAGTTGTGAATCTCTCTACAGAGGATATATGGCTGCAGCCTCGCGCCCGGCTGGGTATTCTCTCTCCTGTTGAATCATTATGTTCTGGAGAGGGTTGTGAAGTAAAGTTCAAGCGAGTCGCAGCTGGGGTGGAGGAGATTACCGTGAGCACAGAGGAGAGGCAAGTGGTGGCAGAGGGCTTACCAGACTTACTTACCGAGCTGAGTTTGAGTGGAACTGCTGAGCAGCAGACTGAACTCAAAAAGTTGTTACTGAGGTACATGGATGTGTTTGTAGTAAGCGATGAGGAATTAGGGTTTTCCGACAAAGTGCAGCACGAGATCCATCTGGTCGATGATGTACCGATAACACAGCCATACCGTCGCATTCCACCTACCCAATATGAGGAAGTCAGGGAACACATCACTAAGCTACTCCAAAAAGGGGTCATTAAGCCTAGTAGTAGTCCGTACGCATCACCCATAGTACTCGTGCGGAAAACAGATGGAAACTTGAGATTGTGCGTGGACTACAGGCACTTAAACGCCAAAACGAAGCGAGATGCTTTCCCCTTACCTCGCATTGATGAGAGTTTTGATGCGTTGCAGGGTGCAAAATTCTTCTCCACCATCGACTTGGCTAGCGGGTACCATCAGATAGCCGTGCGGAAACAAGACCAACCTAAAACCGCATTCACCACCCCGTTTGGGATATTTGAATATTCCCGTATGCCTTTTGGTGTGTGTAATGGACTGTCCACATTCCAACGCCTTATGCAGTCTGTAATGGGGGACTTAGTATTTCAGACTCTGCTGGTTTATTTGGATGATATCCTTGTCTATTCGTCTACCTTCCAGGAACATCTCAATAGACTGGAGGTGGTTTTCTGCAGTCTAAGGGAGGCTGGACTTAAGGTTAAGCCTGATAAGTGTAGTTTTCTCCAAGAACAGGTGAAGTTCCTAGGTCATCAGATCTCTGCTCAAGGGATTGGAACCGATCCAGGAAAGGTAGAGGCTGTAAGAAATTGGGAGACGCCAAGTTCCGTAAAAGAATTGAGGTCCTTTCTAGGGGTCTGTAGCTACTACAGAAAATGTATTAAAGGGTTTTCTAAAATCGCCGGTCCTCTCCATGACCTGGTGAACTTTTGTCTGAGACAACAGAGTATGGTGAAGAGACCTGAGTTTTCTGCACTTTGGACAGAGGAGTGTTGTACAGCTTTTGAACTGTTAAAGGAGAAGCTTACTTCGGCCCCAGTCTTGGGTTTTGCAGATTTCTCTCTTCCGTTTACCGTTGAGACTGATGCTAGCAAAGACGGTTTAGGTGCTATTCTTTACCAACAACAAGGGGACTCTAAGAGAGTGATTGCCTATGCAAGTCGTCGGCTACGCAATGCAGAGAGAAACGATAGGCATTATAGCAGTATGAAGCTTGAACTGCTAGCCCTTAAGTGGGCGGTTTCAGAAAAGTTCAGGGGGTACCTGTTAGGTGCAAAATGTGTGGTTGTCACCGACAACAACCCATTATATCATCTGAAAACAGCAAAGCTGGGTGCCATTGAGCAATGGTGGGTAGCTCAATTAGCTGTTTTCGATTTTGAGGTACAGTATCATCCTAGACGAAATAATGTCGCAGCAGACGCCCTCTCTAGGCACCCGTTGGCAGGGGAGCTCGAGAGTTCGGAAGAGTTTGATGACTGTGTTGCCATCTGTAATGTGGTCAATAGGGGTACACCTTTAGACCTTAATTTGTTGATTGCGGGTGACCAGTGTTGCAAGGTTAGACAGATCCGGGCCTGGGAGGGTAGTCCAGGGAAAAGTGACATGCAGGAGTGTACGTTTGCTCTTCCAGGTTATACCATGGCTCAGTTGAAGGAATTTCAGCTAAGTGACCCTGTTTTGGGTTCCTTCAATGAATTTTGGGGTAGCCAGAGAAAGCCTACTCATCGTGAGAGAAGCAACTTACCTAGTCCTGTGTTGTCGCTGTTGAAGCAGTGAAAATATATCCAAGTGTTGGATGGGTTGTTTTACAGGGTTGTGAATGACCCTCGCTTGGGTGAGTGTAAGCAGTTGCTTTTTCCAGCCTGTCCGCCTATGAAGCCATTTTTAGCATCCAGACCGTTGGAAGTGGTGGCTGTGGATTACACTGTGCTTGAGCCGGCCACGGATGGTTGCAAAAATGTGTTGATTGTCACTGATGTGTTTACTAAGTTTACACAGGCATTCCCCACCAGAGACCAGAAAGCGGATACGACAGCCAAGATTCTGTTGAGGGAGTGGTTCATGAAATATGGGGTACCCGAGCGGTTGCATTCGGATCAGGGTAGGAATTTTGAGAGTGAGGTGGTGGCTGAGTTGTGTCGCTTGTATGGGGTTAAGAAAACACGCACAACCCCTTACCATCCGCAAGGTAATGCACAATGCGAGCGTTTTAATCGAACGCTCCATGAGTTGCTAAAAACACTTCCTCCTGAAAAGAAGAGGCGATGGCCAGAGCACCTTCCTGAGCTGATTTATGCATTTATTGTAACCCCACATGCTACAACTGGGTATTCACCTTATTTCTTGTTGTTTGGTGTAGAACCACGCCTTCCTGTAGATGCTCTCCTGGGCGAGGAACATCCTGTGAGTAAAGGGCAGGATTGGTTAGCTATTCACCAGAGCCGTATCAGAGACGCTCATGAAAAGGCGAGAGCATTTACAGAGCAGAAAGCGGCCGAGAGACTGGCTCCTCTTAAAGAAAAGGTTTACTGTCCCTCGGTTGAGGTTGGGCAGACAGTGTACTTGCGTCACCGGCCTGTAGGCAGACATAAGATACAGGATGCTTGGGCTCCTGTGGTGTACCAGGTAGTCGATGTACAAGGTACTACATATACGGTTGAGCCTGTAGAGGGAGGTCCTCAGAAGCGGGTCCACAGAGTTGACTTGCGACCGTGTGCGATACCTGTGGTTGAAACAGCAGATGCAGTAAGTTGTGTAACCACTCCAGCAGCTGTGGTACCCGCTAATTCAGCAGAAACCGATCCTGTGGATCCAGAGTGTGTAATAGTGGAAGAGGTTACTTTGCCTCATGTTGAAGTGATTGGGGATGTGGAAATGAAAGTTTCCCAGTCAGCAGAGGACATATTAGCAGTAGGATCTGATTGTGTTCAGGATCATGATGAACATCAGTCCTCTGAGTTAGATCGTACAGGTGAAAAGGGTGGTGTTCTTGTTCCAGATGAACCTATACTAAAGAAACCTGTCCCTGCACCAAGAAGGACTAGTCGTGTCAATGCTGGTGTGCATTCGAACATGTTTAATGAGCCCAGATCAGCTTGCGATCCTCTCTTGATCAGCCCTGAGGTCTTTTCTCAGGTTTTAGCAAGCCTGGGTAGCGTGTTCTTCAGAGAAGCAGTAAATGAGGTTAGAAACCTGCATTAATGTCATTGAGGACAATGATGGGTTTTAGCAGGGGAGAATGTGGCCAGTTTTATTATTCATTTTTTGCCTTTAGTTTTCACTGTGCTGAAATTGCGTGTGTGGCCCTTTAAGAGATTGCCGGTCTGGGCTCGCGAGATTTCCCTTTCACAGGCGCGAAAAATAGAACAGCCATTTTTTGGATAACTCTGTGGAGCAGTCACATGGTGTGTGTTGTTTTGATATCGAGGAGGATTTATTCTAAAATGGTGCTGTTCCTCCTGATGAGATCGGTTCGAGTATAATCTGCGTGATCCTTGTGTCACGTGCAAACACAAGTTTCTGTCACTACCGTATTTTATTTACTTTATTTCCTTTATCGTATTCTTGCTTATTTTCGTTTTGTTATATTTTCTGAGCCTGTGTGTTCAGTAAATTGTGTGAGAAAAGTTTCCGTTAGACAATCCCTTAGATTGTGTCCATGTAAACAGCCTCATTAACACTCAAGATGTCTTTTGGAGTTTACCTGTGGTAAATTGCTGTTGAGATTTGATTTTGTTACGCTGCTTTTTGGTGGAACATTATTTTGTAATAGTTTATTCTCTTTCATTTATTTTTGTTTGCTGATGTTCCCACCGACCGCTGTAAACTAGAAGTAAAAAACAGCAGTCAGATAAACCCCTTTATAACAAATTAACTTCTGTTTCCGTGTGTGTTTCTTCCGCTACCACCCGGTTACAGTAAAAAAAAAAAAAAGGTCTGATGCCTAGTTCAGATGATGTACTGGTTGTTTCTTTCTTTATCATTAACTTCTTGCAGATGGTGTCGGATCTCAGAATCCTCTCTGAGACCAAACACCTCAGGAGTGCTCCAAGTTTACCTCTTTAGTTCTTAAGTAACACTAACTCGGTCAGAACTCCCAATAAAAGGCCCAGAGACTTGGATGAGGAGGACAGCAAAATACAAGTTTATTTCTTTTCTCTGCAGAGAAGATCAATCACCAAAACAGATATAATCCAGAAGAAACCTCCTTTTCAGAATAATAGATGCTTGCAAGCGCTTCAAAAGGAAATCCCCAAAACCCTAAGGGGTGAATCACCTAAGGTGATTTCCACCCTGAACTTCTAGGTAGTTTCCAAAATCTGAGCTCACCAAGAGATGAAAGTACCAAATAAAATCCCGAAAGAAGGTCTTCAGACCGGTCTTGAAGGTAATCCTACTGCTCAAAAAGAACTGCAAAACAAGGACTCCAAAAAGAGACTACTCCACTGTTGAGAGCGTCTCCTATTTATGTGCAGGCGCCTCTAGGCGCCTCCTACTTTAATTTGCATGGTTTTACTCTAAATCCCATTATTTCTGACCTACCCAATTTTTGGGCCCTTCCTACTCATTACTATGCATCACGTGGTAAATCCTAATTCCCATTATTTTCGTTCCCTCCTGGTTCTTCCTCTTCCCTTCGTCATTTCCCCCACGTGATCTCTCTTACTTATATCCCCTTATTTTCGGGCCTTCTTGGGGTTTTATTTTTTTAAAACTTATCCTATCTTCCTCATTCTTGTCTTGACGCTTGTTGGAGCAACACTGTGTTGGACTAGTCTCCAGTTCCTTTGGATATTTTCTTATTTTCTTCTTCTTGATTATGGGTAAGTCTCTTCTCTTATTTTACCTTATTCTATGATTATATATTGCTCCTTAGACCTTCATTTTAATGCTCTTATGTACTTTTCCTGCTAATGCTATGGTTATAGTTGATTATATGGCTGTGTGTTAGATATTTTTCTTAAGCTTGGCTGTGCACTAGTTCAGTACCTAGTGTACTAGACTGGTTCTTCCTATTTAGTTGCCACCATGCTATTTATTGACCTTGGCCTGGTTTCTCTTCTTTCTTGTGTGTTTTTTCTAGCTCGTTACAAAACCACCAGACGCAAGAGGTCTCGTCCCTACTCTAGGGTTTGCACTTCTCCCATTTCTCCCTATCGCCATTTCCAGATCTCCCGTTTGCTTGATGACTTGGACAACTATTTGGTCGACCCTTGTGATGGTCCTGATATTCCTACTCCTTCCCCTTCTGCCCACACCCGTCCTTCCACCGTTGATGTGGGTACTCAGACTGACCCTGTGTTGATTCTGCCTGTCAGTCCTCTTCCTGGGGCTCCCCTCTCTTCTGACACTGACAGTGCACCTGATTCTGGGCCTGACTCAGGGCCTAGTTTGCCTGATCTTCGTCAAGGTGCTTCTCCTTCCTATTCCCCAACTTCTCCCTGCAATCCTCCTCATGGGCCCTCTTCTCCTCCCACTCCTTGGACTCCTGACAGTGTCATCATGGTTGAGTCTGAGTCTGAGCCTGGCTTTGGGCCTGACCCCTGTGGGTCTCTTTCTTCTGAGCCCTACCATGGCCTGTCTCTTAACAGTCCCTGGCTGGTTTGTCGTCCTTGTCATCTTTTCCCTAAGTGTTCCCACTGGGAGTGTCGTCCTTAATAAACATGGTGGTCTTTTTCTAAATGGTCTCTGTTGTGGTTTCCTTATATGCAAGCAATAGGCTTTGGTTACATTGGTTTAAGGTCAACCTGTTAGGCAGGTTAGCTAAAGCAAATATATACTTAGTCCATTAAATGATACTAAAACATTTTTACTGATAATTATTGCTGAATATAGACTTGGCTGTATTGATGCCTATCAAAAATTCCACAATGGTGTAAAACCAAAGATAAGCTCCACAAGAAAAAAAAAATGAGTGTGTCAGCTCTAGTGGCCCAGTAGGTTCAATCTGTGAATTGTTACCGGGTTGAATGTTGTTTCATTCCTGACTTAAGTCAGCAGTGTGGGTTCTAAATTAGTGGAATATAGCATCCGGAAAATGAAGAAAAAAGGGTAAGACTCTCCTGCCAAGTTCCACTGAGGTCAGATTTTTTATCAGCTTCATGCGTCTTTTTAGTCAGTTTTTTTTTTGTGAATATTGATGCGAGCCTATGACCTGTATGGCCTGTGAGTTCTTGATTTTGGGTTTGAGGATTCAGGCCCTGCTTCTATTCACATATATTTTACCTAAACATTTCCTTCACTGTGTCCGTTATTAAGCATTTCTTGTCTTCTGGTATAAATAGAAAGATAAACCTACCTAGTGAAAGCTGTAGGTGTATCGTCTCTGATGGCTCAGTGGATTAAACAGCTGTCCTTGTGTCAGGTTTGAACCTCAATTCATCCCTGTCTCAGGTCTGCAGCATGGGTTCTAATCAGGTGGACTGTAACATCCAATAAAAAAATAAAAGAAAGAAGATTGACCCACCTGATTCCACTGAGCTCAGACATGTGAGATCTTTAACAAGGAGCACCAACAGTGGTGTATTTTTTCCCCCAAAAAGTTCATCCTGAATAATGATGGACCAACAAAAAGTGTCAAATCCCCCAAATGTTTGAGGCCTGGTCCAGTTTCTTTTTTGTGAGTATATAACGTATATAAACCCCCTAAAAAAGACAACGGCATATCAAGTCTCTGCTGGTAGCTCGATTGGTTGGTGTGGTGGTTGGTGTCATGGTGTCTGCAGCGTGACACCTGCAGCATGTGTTCTAATCGGGTTGACTGTAACATCCAATCAGAAAAAAGAAAAAAAAAAAAGCTGATTGACCCACCTGACTCCACTGAGCTCATAAATATGTGATCTTTAACTTCAAAAGTTGTGATTATTTTTTTTTTTTTTTACCCCCAAACAGTTCATCCTGAATATCCATCTATCCATCCATCTTCTAACGCTTATCCGAGGCCGGGTCGCGGGGGCAGCAGTCTAAGCAAAGATGCCCAGACTTCCCTCTCCCTAGCCACTTCTTCCAGCTCTTCCAGGGGGACACCAAGGCGTTCCCAGGCCAGCCGGGAGACATAGTCTTTTCAGCCAGGAAGGCGTCCAGGAGGCATCCGGAACAGATGCCCGAGCCACCTCAGCTGACCCCTCTCGATGTGGAGGAGCAGCGGATCTACTCTGAGCTCCTCCCGAGTGACTGAGCTTCTCACCCTATCTCTAAGGGATCGCCCAGCCACCCTGCGGAGAAAGCTCATTTCGGCCGCCTGTATCCGGGATCTTGTCCTTTCGGTCATGACCCAGAGCTCATGACCATAGGTGAGAGTAGGAACGTCGATTGACCGGTAAATCGAGAGTTTCGCCTCGCGGCTCAGCTCTTTCTTCACCACGACAGACTGGTACATCGACCGCATTACTGCAGAAGCTGCACCGATCCGTCTGTCAATCTCCCGTTCCACCCTTCCCTCACTCGTGAACAAAACCCCAAGATACTTAAACTTCTCCACTTGCGGCAGGAACTTCCCACCAACCTGAAGTGGGCAAACCACCCTTTTCCGACTGAGGACCATGGCCTCGGATTTGGAGGTGCTGATTCTCATCCCAGCCGCTTCACACTTGGCTGCAAACCGTCCCAGTGCATGCTGAAGGTCCTGGTCTGATGAAGCCAACACGACAACATCATCTGCAAAGAGCAAAGACGAAATCGTGTCGTCACCAAACCGGACACCCTCCGACCCCTGGCTGCGCCTAGAAATTCTGTCCATAAAAATTATGAACAGAACCGGTGACAAAGGGCAGCCCTGCCGGAGTCCAACATGCACCGGGAACAAGTCTGACTTACTGCCGGCAATGCGAACCAAGCTCCTGCTTCGGTCGTACAGGGACCGGACAGCCCTTAGTAAAGGGCCCCCGAACCCATACTACCGGAGCACCCTCCACAGGCCGCCGCGAGGGACACAGTCGAATGCCTTTTTCAAATCCACAAAACACATGTGGACTGGTTGGGCAAACTCCGATGAACCCTCCAGCACCCTGTAGAGGGTATAGAGCTGGTCCAGTGTTCCACGGCCTGGACGAAAACCACACTGTTCCTCCTGAATCCGAGGTTCTACTATCGGCCGTATTCTCCTCTCCAGTACCCTGGCATAGACTTTCCCAGGTAGGCTGAGAAGTGTGATCCCCCTATAGTTGGAACACACCCTCTGGTCCCCCTTCTTAAAAAGAGGGACCACCACCCCGGTCTGCCATTCCAGAGGCACTGTCCCCGACCGCCACGCGATGCTGCAGAGGCGTGTCAGCCAAGACAGCCCCACAACATCCAGAGACTTGAGGTACTCAGGGCGGATCTCATCCACCCCCGGTGCCTTGCCACCGAGGAGTTTCTTTACTACCTCGGTGACTTCAGCTTGGGTGATGGACGAGTCCGCCTCTGAGCCCTCAGCCTCTGCTTCCTCAATGGAAGACGTGACGGCGGGATTGAGGAGATCCTCGAAGTATTACTTCCACCGTCCAACGACATCCCCAGTTGAGGTCAACAGCTCCCCACCTCTACTGTAAACAGCATTGGTGGGGCACTGCTTTCCTCTCCTGAGGCGCCGGACGGTTTGCCAGAATCTCTTCGAGGCCAGCCGATAGTCCTTCTCCATGGCCTCGCCGAACTCCTCCCAGGCCCGAGTTTTTGCCTCGATAACCACCCGGGCTGCAGTTCGCTTGGCCTGCCGGTACCCGTCAGCTGCCTCAGGAGTCCCACAAGCCAACCAGGCCCGATAGGACTCCTTCTTCAGCTTGACGGCATCCCTTACTTCCGGTTCCACCACCGGGTTCGGGGATTGCCGCCTCGACAGGCACCAGAGACCTTACTGCCACAGCTCCGAGCGGCCGCTTCGACAATGGAGGTGGAGAACATGGTCCACTCGGACTCAATATCTCCGGCCTCCCTCGGGATCTGGTCAAAGCTCCGCCGGAGGTGGGAGTTGAAGACCTCTCTGACAGGAGACTCGGCCAAACGTTCCCAGCAGCCCCTTACAGTACGCTTGGGTCTCGGCCAAGACCTAAGGTGATTTCCACCCTGAACTTCTAGGTAGTTTCCAAAATCTGAGCTCACCAAGAGATGAAAGTACCAAATAAAATCCCGAAAGAAGGTCTTCAGACCGGTCTTGAAGGTAATCCTACTGCTCAAAAAGAACTGCAAAACAAGGACTCCAAAAAGAGACTACTCCACTGTTGAGAGCGTCTCCTATTTATGTGCAGGCACCTCTAGGCGCCTCCTACTTTAATTTGCATGGTTTTACTCTAAATCCCATTATTTCTGACCTACCCAATTTTTGGGCCCTTCCTACTCATTACTATGCATCACGTGGTAAATCCTAATTCCCATTATTTTCGTTCCCTCCTGGTTCTTCCTCTTCCCTTCGTCATTTCCCCCACGTGATCTCTCTTACTTATATCCCCTTATTTTCGGGCCTTCTTGGGGTTTTATTTTTTTAAAACTTATCCTATCTTCCTCATTCTTGTCTTGACGCTTGTTGGAGCAACACTGTGTTGGACTAGTCTCCAGTTCCTTTGGATATTTTCTTATTTTCTTCTTCTTGATTATGGGTAAGTCTCTTCTCTTATTTTACCTTATTCTATGATTATATATTGCTCCTTAGACCTTCATTTTAATGCTCTTATGTACTTTTCCTGCTAATGCTATGGTTATAGTTGATTATATGGCTGTGTGTTAGATATTTTTCTTAAGCTTGGCTGTGCACTAGTTCAGTACCTAGTGTACTAGACTGGTTCTTCCTATTTAGTTGCCACCATGCTATTTATTGACCTTGGCCTGGTTTCTCTTCTTTCTTGTGTGTTTTTTCTAGCTGGTTACAAAACCACCAGACGCAAGAGGTCTCGCCCCTACTCTAGGGTTTGCACTTCTCCCATTTCTCCCTATCGCCATTTCCAGATCTCCCGTTTGCTTGATGACTTGGACAACTATTTGGTCGACCCTTGTGATGGTCCTGATATTCCTACTCCTTCCCCTTCTGCCCACACCCGTCCTTCCACCGTTGATGTGGGTACTCAGACTGACCCTGTGTTGATTCTGCCTGTCAGTCCTCTTCCTGGGGCTCCCCTCTCTTCTGACACTGACAGTGCACCTGATTCTGGGCCTGACTCAGGGCCTAGTTCGCCTGATCTTCGTCAAGGTGCTTCTCCTTCCTATTCCCCAACTTCTCCCTGCAATCCTCCTCATGGGCCCTCTTCTCCTCCCACTCCTTGGACTCCTGACAGTGTCATCATGGTTGAGTCTGAGTCTGAGCCTGGCTTTGGGCCTGACCCCTGTGGGTCTCTTTCTTCTGAGCCCTACCATGGCCTGTCTCTTAACAGTCCCTGGCTGGTTTGTCGTCCTTGTCATCTTTTCCCTAAGTGTTCCCACTGGGAGTGTCGTCCTTAATAAACATGGTGGTCTTTTTCTAAATGGTCTCTGTTGTGGTTTCCTTATATGCAAGCAATAGGCTTTGGTTACATTGGTTTAAGGTCAACCTGTTAGGCAGGTTAGCTAAAGCAAATATATACTTAGTCCATTAAATGATACTAAAACATTTTTACTGATAATTATTGCTGAATATAGACTTGGCTGTATTGATGCCTATCAAAAATTCCACAATGGTGTAAAACCAAAGATAAGCTCCACAAGAAAAAATAAATGAGTGTGTCAGCTCTAGTGGCCCAGTAGGTTCAATCTTTGAATTGTTACCGGGTTGAATGTTGTTTCATTCCTGACTTAAGTCAGCAGTGTGGGTTCTAAATTAGTGGAATATAGCATTCGGGAAAATGAAGAAAAAAGGGTAAGACTCTCCTGCCAAGTTCCACTGAGGTCAGATTTTTTATCAGCTTCATGCGTCTTTTTAGTCAGTTTTTTTTTTGTGAATATTGATGTGAGCCTATGACCTGTATGGCCTGTGAGTTCTTGATTTTGGGTTTGAGGATTCAGGCCCTGCTTCTATTCACATATTTTTTACCTAAACATTTCCTTCACTGTGTCCGTTATTAAGCATTTCTTGTCTTCTGGTATAAATAGAAAGATAAACCTACCTAGTGAAAGCTGTAGGTGTATCGTCTCTGATGGCTCAGTGGATTAAACAGCTGTCCTTGTGTCAGGTTTGAACCTCAATTCATCCCTGTCTCAGGTCTGCAGCATGGGTTCTAATCAGGTGGACTGTAACATCCAATAAAAAAATAAAAGAAAGAAGATTGACCCACCTGACTCCACTGAGCTCATAAATATGTGATCTTTAACTATGAGCTTCAAAAGTTGTGATTATTTTTTGTATTTTTTTTACCCCCAAACAGTTCATCCTGAATAATGTGTTCAAAAGTTCATCCAAAATGTTTGAGGCCTGGTCCAGTTTTTTTTTTTGTGTGAGTAATTTCAGGTCTGCAGTAGGTTTTCACCTCAGGTAAACTCTGAAATGAAAGAAAAGGTTTGGTTGATATCTTTTAGGTCCACTAAGCTCAGAAATGTCAGATTTTATCACTGAGCAGTTACATGCTGAAAAGTTTAGTATGAAATGTACAGAAGCATCATGCTGGTAAAGGTGTTAAAATAAAGATATACCTCTACTGGTTACACTCTGTAATCTGTCTACCTTGATGGATGGTGGTTTGATTCACATAAATATTTCCTTCACTGTGTCCTTTATTAAGCGTTTCTTTTTCTTCTGGTATAAATAGAAAGATAAACCTGCCTAGTGAAAGCTGTAGGTGTATCATCTCTGATGGCTTAGTGGATTAAACAGCTGTCCTTGTGTCAGGTTTGAACCTCAGTTCATCCCTGTCTCAGATTTGCAGCATGGGTTCTAATCAGGAGGACTGTAACATAAAAAAAAGGAAGATTGACCCACCTGATTCCACTGAGCTCAGAGATGTGAAATCTTTAACACTGAGCACCAACAGTTGTGTATTTCTTTTCCCCCTGAACAGTTTATCTCGAATAATGATCGACCAACAAATCTTTCAAATCCAGTGGACTGTAAGATCCACCAAAATAAACTAAAAATCTATCTTGTTCCCTCAAAGTCCACTGAGCTCATAGATGTGAGATCTTTATCACTGATCAGTTACAAACTTTTAAAAAAAGTTTATCATGAACAGTTATGGTGCCGTGAGCTGATGTTCTGATAGACCGACCCCAACTCAGGAATCTTCCTTGATAAGTGGTTTAAGGCCTGTGAGGTTTGGCTGTTGTGTTTGAGGATTTAATCCCTGCTTTCATTCACATAAATATTTCCTTCAGTGTGTCCTTTATTAAGCGTTTCTTTCTCTTCTGGTATAAATAGAAAGATAAACCTCCCTAGTGAAAGTTGTAGGTGTATCATCTCTGATGGCTCAGTGGATTAAACAGCTGTCCTTGTGTCAGGTTTGAACCTCAGTTCATCCCTGTCTCAGGTCTGCAGCATGGGTTCTAATCAGGTGGACTGTAACATCCAATAAGAAAAAAAATAAATAAAAATAAAAGCTGATTGACCCACCTGATTCCACTGAGCTCAGAAATCTTCTTCTTCTTTCGGCTGCTCCCATTAGGGGTCGCCACAGCGGATCATCCGTCTCCATACCACCCTCTCCTATACATCTGCCTCTTTCACCCCAACTACCTGCATGTCTTCCCTCCTCACCACATCCATGAACCTCCTCCTTGGCCTTCCTCTTTTCCTTCTACCTGGTGGCTCCATCTTCAGCATTTTTCTACCAATATAATTCATGTCCCTTCTCTGCACATGTCCAAACCATCTCAATCTCGCCTCCCTCACCTTGTCACCAAAACATCCTACATGTGCTGTCCCTCTAATAAACTCATTTCTAATCTTGTCCATCCTCGTCACTCCCAACGAAAACCTTAACATCTTCAGCTCTGTTACCTCCAGCTCCACCTCCTGTCTTTTACTCAATTCCACTGTCTCTAATCCATACAACATCGCAGGTCTCACCACAGTCCTATAAACTTTCCCTTTCATTCTTGCAGATACCCTACTATCACAAATCACTCCTGTCACTCTTCTCCACCCACTCCACCCTGCCTGCACTCTTTTCTTTACTTCTCTAACACACTCTCCATTACTTTGCACTGTTGACCCCAGGTACCTGAACTCCTCCACCTTCTCCACCTCTTCTCCCTGCAACCGCATCACTCCACTGCCCTCTCTCTCATTCACACACATGTACTCTGTCTTACTCCTACTGACTTTCATTCCCCTTCTCTCAAGCGCATATCTCCACCTCTCCAGGCTCTTCTCAACCTGCTCTCTACTCTCACCACAAATCACAATATCATCTGCAAACATCATAGTCCAGGGAGACTCCTGTCTGACCTCGTCCGTCAACCTGTCCATCACCACTGCAAACAGGAAAGGGCTCAGGGCCGATCCTTGATGCAGTCCAACTTTCACCCTGAACCAGTCTGTCGTACCTACTGCACACTTCACTGCCGTCACACTGTCCTCATACATGTCCTGCACCACCCTCACATACTTCTCTGACACACCTGACTTCCTCATACAATACCACAACTCCTCTCTCGGCACCCTGTCGTACGCTTTCTCTAAATCCACAAATACACAATGCAGCTCCTTCTGTCCTTCTCTATACTTCTCCATCAACATCCTCAAAGCAAATAAGGCATCTGTGGTGCTCTTCCTCGGCATGAAACCATACTGTTGCTCACAGATGGTCACCTCTTCTCTCAGCCTGGCTTCCACTACTCTTTCCCATAACTTCATGGTGTGACTGATCAACTTAATTCCCCTGTAGTTACTGCAGGTCTGCACATCTCCCTTATGCTTAAAGATCGGTACCAGCACACTCCTTCTCCATTCCTCAGGCATCCTCTCCCCTTCCAGAATCCTGTTAAACAATCTGGTTAAAAACTCCACTGCCATCTCTCCTAAACATCTCCACGCTTCTACCGGTATGTCATCTGGTCCAACTGACTTTCCATTCTTCATCCTCTTAATCGCTGCTCTCACTTCCTCCTTACTAATCCTATCTACATCCTGCTTCACCAACTCCACATCCTCCAACCTTCTCTCTCTCTCTCTGATTTTCCTCATTCATCAGCTGCTCAAAATACTCCCTCCATCTTCTCAACACACTCTACTCATTAGTCAACACATTTCCCTCTCCATCCTTTATTGCTCTAACTTGCAGTACATCCTTCCCAGCTCGGTCCCTCTGCCTGGCCAATCGGTATAAATCCTTTTCTCCTTCCTTAGTGTCCAACCTCTTATACAGCTCCTCATATGCCTTTTCCTTGGCTTTCGCCACATCCCTTTTTACCTGCTGCCGCATCTCCTTGTACTCCTGCCTACTTTTCTCATCACTCTGTCGATTCCACTTCTGTTTTGCCAACCTCTTTCCCCTAATGCTCTCCTGCACTTCCTCATTCCACCACCACGTCTCCTTGTCTTGCTTTCTATTTCCAGATGTCACACCAAGTACTTTTCTAGCTGCCTCCCTCATCACTCCTGCAGTAGTTGCCCAATCATCCGACACCTCTTCACCACCACCAAGCCCCTGTCTGACCTCTTCCCTAAACCTCACACTTCACTCTTCCTCCTTTAGTTTCCACCATCTTATTCTTCTTTCAATCCTTACTTTCCTCCTCTTCTTCTTCGCCTCCAAAACCATCCTACAGACCACCATCCGATGCTGTCTAGCTACACTGTCCCCCGCCAACACCTTACAGTCTCCAATCTCCTTCAGGTTGCATCTCCTACACAGAACATAATCCACCTGTGTGCACCTTCCTCCACTCTTATACGTCACCCTATGATCCTCCTTCTTCTTAAAATACGTGTTCACCACTGCCATTTCCATCCTTTTAGCAAAATCTACCACCATCTGCCCTTCCACATTCCTCTCCTTAAAACCATACCTACCCATCACCTCCTCATCACCTCTGTTCCCTTCACCTACATGCCCATTAAAGTCTGCCCCAATCACCAATCGTTCTTTCCTAGGTACACCATCTACCACTTCATCTAATTCACTCCAGAATCTTTCCTTCTCCTCCATCTCACAGCCAACTTGTGGAGCATAGGCACTGATGACATTTATCATCATCCCTTCAACCTCCACCTTCACGATCATCACCCTATCAGAAACTCTCTTCACCTCCACTACACTCTTACTGTACTCTTCCTTCAGAATCACCCCTACACCATTTCTCTTTCCATCCACACCATGATAAAACAGTTTAAATCCACCTCCAATGTTCCTGGCCTTACTCCCTTTCCACTTGGTCTCCTGAACACACAGCATATCTACCTTTCTCCTCTCCATCATATCAGCTACCTCTCTCCCTTTACCAGTCATAGTACCAACATTTAAAGTACCAACCCGAACCTCTACTCTCCTACACTGCTCCTTTTCCTGCCGTCTCTGTAGACGTCTTCCTCCTCTCCTGCTCCTCCTTCGGCCAACAGTAGCCCAATTTCCACCGGTACCCTGTCGGCTAACGATACCTGTGGCGGTCGTTGTTAACCCGGGCCTCGACCGATCCGGTATGAAATTCTCATTTGTGATCCGCATATTTGATTTGGCACATGTTTTACGCTGGATGCCCTTCCTAACGCAACCCTCCCCATTTACCCGGGCTTGGGACCGGCACTAAGAGTGCACTGGCTTGTGCCCCCCTAATGGCTGGGTTTCCACTGAGCTCAGAAATATGCGATCTTTAACTCTGAGCTTCAGTGTGGTTGTGGAAGTTGTGTGATTTTTATTTTTTTTTTACCCCCAAACAGTTCATCCTGAATAATGTGTTCAAAGGTTCATCCAAAATATTTGAGACCTGGTCCAGTTTCTTTTTTTGTGTGAGTAATTTCAGGTCTGCAGTAGGTTTTCACCTCAGGTAGACTCTGAAATGAAAGAAAAGGTTTGGTTGATATCTTTTAGGTCCACTGAGCTCAGAAATGTCAGATTTTATCACTGAGCTGTTACATGCTGAAAAGTTTAGTATGAAATGTACAGAAGCATCATGCTGGTAAAGGTGTTAAAATAAAGATATACCTCTACTGGTTACACTCTGTAATCTGTCTACCTTGATGGATGGTGGTTTGATTCACATAAATATTTCCTTCACTGTGCCCTATATTAAGCATTTCTTTTTCTTCTGGTATAAATAGAAAGATAAACCTTCCTAGTGAAAGCTGTAGGTGTATCATCTCTGATGGCTCAGTGGATTAAACAGCTGTCGTTGTGTCAGGTTTGAACCTCAGTTCATCCCTGTCTCAGGTCTGCAGCATGGGTTCCAATTAGGTGGATTGAAACATCCAATAAGAAAAAAAGGAAGATTGACCCACCTGATTCCACTGAGCTCAGAGATGTGAAATCTTTAACACTGAGCACCAACAGTTGTGTATTTCTTTACCCCCTGAACAGTATATCTCGAATAATCATGGAGTAACAAATCTTTCAAATCCAGTGGACTGTAAGATCCACCAAAATAAACAAAAAATCTGTCTTGTTCCCTCAAAGTCCACTGAGCTCATAGATGTGAGATCTTTATCACTGATCAGTTACAAACGTTAAAAAAAAGTTTATCATGAACAGTTTTGGTGGCGTGAGCTGATGTTCTGATAGACCGACCCCAACTCAGGAATCTTCCTTGATAAGTGGTTTAAGGCCTGTGAGGTTTGGCTGTTGTGTTTGAGGATTTAATCCCTGCTTTGATTCACATAAATATTTCCTTCACTGTGTCCTTTATTAAGCATTTCTTTCTCTTCTGGTATAAATAGAAAGATAAACCTGCCTTTGGAAAGTTGTAGGTGCATCATCTCTGATGGCTCAGTGGATTAAACAGTTGTCCTTGTTTCAGGTTTGAACCTCAGTTCATCCCTGTTTTAGGTCTGCAGCATGGGTTCTAATCAGGTGGACTGTAACATCTAATAAAAAAAATAAAATAAAGGAAAGAAGATTGACCCACCTGATTCCACTGAGCTCAGACATGTGAGATCTTTAACACGGAGCACCAACAGTGGTGTATTTTTTCCCCAAAAAAAGTTCATCCTGAATAATGATGGACCAACAAAAAGAGTACAATCCCCCAAATGTTTGAGGCCTGGTCCAGTTCCTTTTTTATGAGTATATAAAGTATATAAACCCCCTAAAAAAGACAACGGCATATCAAGTCTCTGCTGGTGGCTCGATTGGTTGGTGTGCTGGTTGGTGTCAGGGGGTCTGCAGCATGACACCTGCAGCATGTGTTCTATTCGGGTTGACTGTAACATCCAATAAGAAAAAAAAAAAAGCTGATTGACCCACCTGATTCCACTGAGCTCAGACATGTGAGATCTTTAACACGGAGCACCAACAGTGGTGTATTTTTTCCCCAAAAAAGTTCATCCTGAATAATGATGGACCAACAAAAAGAGACAAATCCAAAAATATTTGAGGCCTGGTCCAGTTTCTTTTTTGTGAGTAATTTCTGTTATATAAACCCCCTAAAAAAGACAATGGCATATCAAGTCTCTGCTGGTAGCTCGATTGGTTGGTGTGCTGGTTGGTGTCATGGTGTCTGCAGCATGTGTTCTAATCGGGTTGAATGTAACATCCAATAAGAAAAAAAGAAAAGCTGATTGATCCACCTGACTCCACTGAGCTCATAAATATGTGATCTTTAACTCTGAGCTTCAAAAGTTGTGATTATTTTTTATTTTATTTTTACCCCCAAACAGTTCATCCTGAATAATGTGTTCAAAGGTTCATCCAAAATGTTTAAGGCCTGGTCCAGTTTCTTTTTTTGTGTGAGTAATTTCAGGTCTGCAGTAGGTTTTCACCTCAGGTAGACTCTGAAATGAAAGAAAAGGTTTGGTTGATATCTTTTAGGTCCACTGAGCGCAGAAATGTCAGATTTTATCACTGAGCAGTTACATGCTGAAAAGTTTAGTATGAAATGTACAGAAGTCAAGTCAAGTCAAGTCAAGTTTATTTGTATAGCGCCTTTTCACAACAGACATTGTCTCAAAGCAGCTTTACAGAAAACAACAGTGAAGGTGAATGGTGTGCGTTTGTCCCTGATGAGCAGCCGTGGCGACAGTGGCAAGGAAAAACTCCCTTAGATGATATGAGGAAGAAACCTTGAGAGGAACCAGACTCAAAGGGGAACCCATCCTCATATGGGTGACATCAAAAGTTTGGTCATAAATCTTTCAACAAGCATCATGCTGGTAGAGGTGTTAAAATAAAGATATACCTCTACTGGTTACACTCTGTAATCTGTCTACCTTGATGGATGGTGGTTTGATTCGCATAAATATTTCCTTCACTGTGTCCTTTATTAAGCGTTTCTTTTTCTTCGGGTATAAATAGAAAGATAAACCTGCCTAGTGAAAGTTGTAGGTGTATCGTCTCTGATGGTTCAGTGGATTAAACAGCTGTCCTTGTTTCAGGTTTGAACCTCAGTTCATCCCTGTCTCAGGTCTGCAGCATGGGTTCTAATCAGGTGGACTGTCACATTCAATAAATACAAGGAGAAAAATTAGATTGACCCACCTGATTCCACTGAGCTCAGAGATGTGAAATCTTTAACACTAAGGACCAACACTTGTGTATTTCTTTTCCCCCTGAACAGTTTATCTCAAATAATGATGGACCAACAAATCTTTCAAATCCAGTGGACTGTAAGATCCACCAAAATAAACTAAAAATCTGTCTTGTTCCCTCAAAGTCCACTGAGCTCATAGATGTGAGATCTTTATCACTGATCAGTTACAAACTTTTAAAAAAAGTTTATCATGAACAGTTTTGGTGGCGTGAGCTGATGTTCTGATAGACCGACCCCAACTCAGGAATCTTCCTTGATAAGTGGTTTAAGGCCTGTGAGGTTTGCCTGTTGTGTTTGAGGATTTAATCCCTGCTTTGATTCACATAAATATTTTCTTCACTGTGTCCTTTATTAAGCGTTTATTTCTCTTCTGGTATAAAAAGAAAGATAAACCTGCCTTTGAAAAGTTGTAAGTGCATCATCTCTGCTGGCTCAGTGGATTAAACAGTTGTCCTTGTTTCAGGTTTGAACCTCAATTCATCCCTGTCTCAGGTCTGCAGCATGGGTTCTAATCAGGTGGAGTGTAACATCCAATAAAAACAATAAAAGAAAAGAAAAAAGATTGACCCACCTGATTCCACTGAGCTCAGACATGTGAGATCTTTAACACGGCGCACCAACAGTGGTGTATTTTTTCCCCAAAAAAGTTCATCCTGAATAATGATGGACCAACAAACAGAGACAAATCCAAAAATATTTGAGGCCTGGTCCAGTTTCTTTTTTGTGAGTAATTTCTGTTATATAAACCCCCTAAAAAAGACAATGGCATATCAAGTCTCTGCTGGTAGCTCGATTCGATGGTGTGCCGGTTGGTGTCATGGTGTCTGCAGCATGTGTTCTAATCGGGTTGACTGTAACATCCAATAAGAAAAAAGAAAAAAGAAAAGCTGATTGACCCACCTGACTCCACTGAGCTCATAAATATGTGATCTTTAACTCTGAGCTTCAAAAGTTGTGATTATTTATTTTTTTTTTTTTTACCCCCAAACAGTTCATCCTGAATAATGTGTTCAAAGGTTCATCCAAAATGTTTGTGGCCTGGTCCAGTTTCTTTTTTGTGTGAGTAATTTTAGGTCTGCAGTAGGTTTTCACCTCAGGTAGACTCTGAAATGAAAGAAAAGGTTTGGTTGATATCTTTTAGGTCCACTGAGCTCAGAAATGTCAGATTTTATCACTGAGCAGTTACATGCTGAAAAGTTTAGTATGAAATGTACAGAAGCATCATGCTGGTAAAGGTGTTAAAATAAAGATATACCTCTACTGGTTACACTCTGTAATCTGTCTACCTTGATGGATGGTGGTTTGATTCACATAAATATTTCCTTCACTGTGTCCTTTATTAAGCGTTTCTTTTTCTTCGGGTATAAATAGAAAGATAAACCTGCCTAGTGAAAGTTGTAGGTGCATCATCTCTGATGGCTCAGTCGATTAAACAGTTGTCCTTGTTTCAGGTTTGAACCTCAGTTCATCCCTGTCTCAGGTCTGCAGCATGGGTTCTAATCAGGTTGACTGTAACATCCGATAAGAAGAAAAAAAAAAAATGATTGACCCACCTGATTCCACTGAGCTCAGAGATGTGAAATCTTTAATACTGAGCACCAACAGTTGTGTATTTCTTTTCCCCTGAACAGTTTATCTCGAATAATGATGGACCAACAAATCTTTTAAATCCAGTGGACTCATGGATCCACCAAAATGGACTCATGGATCCACCAAAATAAACTAAAAATCTGTCTTGTTCCCTCAAAGTCCACTGAGCTCATAGATGTGAGATCTTTATCACTGATCAGTTACAAACTTTTAAAAAAAGTTTATCATGAACAGTTATGGTGTCGTGAGCTGATGTTCTGATAGACCGACCCCAACTCAGGAATCTTCCTTGATAAGTGGTTTAAGGCCTGTGAGGTTTGGCTGTTGTGTTTGAGGATTTAATCCCTGCTTTCATTCACATAAATATTTCCTTCACTGTGTCCTTTATTAAGCGTTTCTTTCTCTTCTGGTGTAAATAGAAAAATAAACCTGCCTTTGGAAAGTTGTAGGTGTATCATCTCTGATGGCTCAGTGGATTAAACAGTTGTCTTTGTTTCAGGTTTGAACCTCAGTTCATCTCTGTCTCAGGTCTACAGCATGGGTTCTAATCAGGTGGACTGTAACATTCAATAAAAAAAATAAAATAAAGGAAAGAAGATTGACCCACCTGATTCCACTGAGCTCAGACATGTGAGTTCTTTAACACGGAGCACCAACAGTGGTTTATTTTTTCCCCAAAAAAGTTCATCCTGAATAATGATGGACCAACAAAAAGAGACAAATCCCCAAAATATTTGAGGCCTGGTCCAGTTTCTTTTTTTGTGAGTAATTTCTGTTATATAAACCCCCTAAAAAAGGTGGCGCACTTGGTTGGAGCGCTGGTCTTATGCTGTTGGTCAGGGTTCGAGACCTGGTTGATTGTTAACTTTTCCCTCGATAGACAGAAACGATAAATGTTTTAAAAAAAAGAGAAATCAGCATTAGTGGCTAGTTTGGTTAGAGCGCTGGGCTTGTGTTGGTGCAGTCGGTCAGGGTTCAAGACCAAGTTGGTTTTTAGCTTTTCCCTCAATAGGCTGAAAAGATAAATGTAAAAAAAAAAAACCCACCTGCATCTCTGCTAGGGGCTTGGTTGGTTGGAGAGCTGGTCTTGTGCTTATGCTGTTGCTGTTATTCTGGGTTTGAGACCCAGTTGGTGGGTTATTAACTGTTCCCTTGATACACAGAAAAGCTAAATGTAATGTGGCCAGTGGTATTATTCATTTTTTGCCTGTAGTTTTCACTGTGCTGAAATTGCGTGTGAGGCCCTTTAAGAGATTGCCAGTCTGGGCTCGCGAGATTTCCCTTTCACAGGCGCGAAAAATAGAACAGCCATTTTTTGGATAACTCTGTGGAGCAGTCGCATGGTGTGTGTTGTTTTGATATCGAGGAGGATTTATTCTAAAATGGTGCTGTTCCTCCTGATGAGATCGGTTTGAGTATAATCTGCGTGATCTTTGTGTCACGTGCAAACACAAGTTTCTGTCACTACCGTATTTTATTTACTTTATTTCCTTTATTGTATTCTTGCTTATTTTCGTTTTGTTATATTTTCTGAGCCTGTGTGTTCAGTAAATTGGGTGAGAAAAGTTTCCGTTAGACAATCCCTTAGATTGTGTCCATGTATACAGCCTCATTAACACTCAAGATGTCTTTTGGAGTTTACCTGTGGTAAATTGCTGTTGAGATTTGATTTTGTTACGCTGCTTTTTGGTGAAACATTATTTTGTTCTCTTTCATTTATTTTTGTTTGCTGATGTTCCCACCGACCGCTGTAAACTAGAAGTAAAAAACAGCAGTCAGATAAACCCCTTTATAACAAATTAACTTCTGTTTCCGTGTGTGTTTCTTCCGCTACCACCCGGTTACATTTTGGTACCAGGAGTGGGGTAATCTGACGGTCGGGAACAGTAGAGTGTCAATCGCATCTTTGTTTTGTTTAAAAAAAAATTATAATAATAATAATAAAAATACGGTAGTGGCTGGTGCTTGAGTTGCAGGACTCGCAGTGGAAGTGGTCAGCTGTGTGGTGTTCATCCAGCTGCTGGAGACGTCGACCGAGGGTTTGAGGCCACGGGACGGGTAAGCTGAAGGGAGAGGAGACATCGCTAGCTGCTACCGAACTGCTAGTGTGGTTGCGGATTGGGAACCAGTGACGTGTGTTTTGCAGAAGTGGACGAGAGTGTTATATGCACATTACAGACAGTATATCCTTTGAACTGGGAAACAAAGAGCTTCTCACAAAGACTTTGTGTTGTTGAAAAGACTTTTAAGCATGTCACAGCCGGAGGAAGAGGCTGGGATAGAACATGGTGCTGCTAGTGGGGAGGGTGTGGGTAATGTGCAAGAACAGATACAAGAGCTCAGTAGAAAGCTTGCTGAAGCTATGGCAGCTATTGCCAACCTGGGTAGAGAACCAACTAGGTCCTATGTATATGTGCCCAGAGAGCGCCACATTCAGCCTTTTAGTGGCGATCTATGCAAAGATGGTAGAAATGTGAATGAGTTTATTGAAGAGGTGGAAAGAGTGCTGCTTGTGAGAAATCAAACACCTGAAGATCAAGCTGATTTTGTTCTTTCTCTGCTAAAAGGTGCTGCTGTAAAAGAGGTTAGGTTAAGGCAAGAATGGCGGCCTCCACGAACAGAGGACATTTTCTTGTTTATAAGATCAGCCTTTAGAGAAATACGCAGTCCAGCTCAGCTGTTACAGACATTCTACACTCGCAGACAGCTGGAGGGTGAAGACCTCCGTACATACTCTCATGCCCTTTCACAGATGTTGAATACTATTTCAAAGCAGTCCTCTGATGCTATCGCCAATGCTGGCCTTGCACTAAGAGACCAGTTCATTGAGGGAGTCCGAAGAGAGCTTCGTAAGTTTGTAAGGGACAAACCACAGTCTACTTTGATCGAAGTAAGGGACGAAGCGTTAATGTGGTCTCTCGAAGATACCAAACTGCGTGCTAGTAAGGTAGTCAGTAATTGTAGTGTAAATTCTGAGGCTACAGAAGCTCAGTGTGCGGCTATGGTGATGCCTGTAGCGAGCTCTGTAACACTTGATGATGTTCTGAAGGTGGTAGCAGAGCAGGGCAAAGCCATTGGGGAGTTAACTCAAGCTGTTCAGAGGCTGACTCTACAATGCCCTAAGCCTGAGTCTTTAAAGTTTCCTAAGTCTACAATGCAGCCTAGATTTTCTGATGATGGCCAACCTATTTGTTTCAAGTGTAATGGTGTCGGGCACATTGCAAGAAACTGTGTAAGAAAAAACAAACAAGCTGTCAAGGACGATGAGCCATCTTCCTCACAACCGGGAAATGCACACCCTCGGTCGCTATAAACAGGCGATGCGAGGGCAAGCAATAGGCTCAACTCCTCTTGACTCAAATCGTGATCATTTACTCAAACATGCTGTGGGGAAGTGTCCGGTGGTGTGACGGTGTCATGTCTGCTTGACACCGGAAGCCAAGTCAGTACAATTACCGAACACTTCTTTAAAGAGCACTTGGCAGGTGAAGATAAGGATATGCTTTCTACATCTGGTTGGTTAAGAATTACTGCTGCTAATGGATTAGGCATTCCGTATTTGGGTTATCTCGAACTACCAGTTGAAACTATGGGTATCACCCTGCCTGAGTGTGGGTTCCTGGTGGTAAGAGATGTACGAAATTCGTCTGCTGTGTCAGCGCTCATGAACATTATAAGCAGGTGTAGGCAATTAGTGCACGCTGAGTTTGACACCACCCTGGGTGGAGAGTTAGAGTCTAACTGGAGAGAAGTTTTCCAGCAAATGCAAGGTGTCAGTCAAGCTAAGAAACAGATTGTTGCTCATATCGCCGGGAAGGAGACAGTGCATATTCCTGCTTGGTCAGTTTCGACGTTGACAGTCAGGGGAAAGGGGAATAGGTGTCCAGAGGGTTCGTCTCACCTGTTGTTGGAGCCTGGGAAGTTTCCCCTCCCTCAGGGGCTGATAGTGGTACCTTCTCTTGTTTCCATTTCAGCAGCACTATTTCCGGTGCGAGTTGTGAATCTCTCTACAGAGGATATATGGCTGCAGCCTCGCGCCCGGCTGGGTATTCTCTCTCCTGTTGAATCATTATGTTCTGGAGAGGGTTGTGAAGTAAAGTTCAAGCGAGTCGCAGCTGGGGTGGAGGAGATTACCGTGAGCACAGAGGAGAGGCAAGTGGTGGCAGAGGGCTTACCAGACTTACTTACCGAGCTGAGTTTGAGTGGAACTGCTGAGCAGCAGACTGAACTCAAAAAGTTGTTACTGAGGTACATGGATGTGTTTGTAGTAAGCGATGAGGAATTAGGGTTTTCCGACAAAGTGCAGCACGAGATCCATCTGGTCGATGATGTACAGATAACACAGCCATACCGTCGCATTCCACCTACCCAATATGGGGAAGTCAGGGAACACATCACTAAGCTACTCCAAAAAGGGGTCATTAAGCCTAGTAGTAGTCCGTACGCATCACCCATAGTACTCGTGCGAAAAACAGATGGAAACTTGAGATTGTGCGTGGACTACAGGCACTTAAACGCCAAAACGAAGCGAGATGCTTTCCCCTTACCTCGCATTGATGAGAGTTTTGATGCGTTGCAGGGTGCAAAATTCTTCTCCACCATCGACTTGGCTAGCGGGTACCATCAGATAGCCGTGCGGAAACAAGACCAACCTAAAACCGCATTCACCACCCCGTTTGGGATGTTTGAATACTCCCGTATGTCCACATTCCAACGCCTTATGCAGTCTGTAATGGGGGACTTAGTATTTCAGACTCTGCTGGTTTATTTGGATGATATCCTTGTCTATTCGTCTACCTTCCAGGAACATCTCAATAGACTGGAGGTGGTTTTCGGCAGGCTAAGGGAGGCTGGACTTAAGGTTAAGCCTGATAAGTGTAGTTTTCTCCAAGAACAGGTGAAGTTCCTAGGTCATCAAATCTCTGCTCAAGGGATTGGAACCGATCCAGGAAAGGTAGAGGCTGTAAGAAATTGGGAGACGCCAAGTTCCGTAAAAGAATTGAGGTCCTTTCTAGGGTTCTGTAGCTACTACAGAAAATTTATTGAAGGGTTTTCTAAAATCGCCGGTCCTCTCCATGACCTGGTGAACTTTTGTCTGAGACAACAGAGTATGGTGAAGAGACCTGAGTTTTCTGCACGTTGGACAGAGGAGTGTTGTACAGCTTTTGAACTGTTAAAGGAGAAGCTTACTTCGGCCCCAGTCTTGGGTTTTGCAGATTTCTCTCTTCCGTTTACCGTTGAGACTGATGCTAGCAAAGACGGTTTAGGTGCTATTCTTTACCAACAACAAGGGGACTCTAAGAGAGTGATTGCCTATGCAAGTCGTCGGCTACGCAATGCAGAGAGAAACGATAGGCATTATAGCAGTATGAAGCTTGAACTGCTAGCCCTTAAGTGGGCGGTTTCAGAAAAGTTCAGGGGGTACCTGTTAGGTGCAAAATGTGTGGTTGTCACCGACAACAACCCATTATATCATCTGAAAACAGCAAAGCTGGGTGCCATTGAGCAATGGTGGGTAGCTCAATTAGCTGTTTTCGATTTTGAGGTACAGTATCATCCTAGATGAAATAATGTCGCAGCAGACGCCCTCTCTAGGCACCCGTTGGCAGGGGAGCTCGAGAGTTCGGAAGAGTTTGATGACTGTGTTGCCATCTGTAATGTGGTCAATAGGGGTACACCTTTAGACCTTAATTTGTTGATTGCGGGTGACCAGTGTTGCAAGGTTAGACAGATCCGGGCCTGGGAGGGTAGTCCAGGGAAAAGTGACATGCAGGAGTGTACGTTTGCTCTTCCAGGTTATACCATGGCTCAGTTGAAGGAATTTCAGCTAAGTGACCCTGTTTTGGGTTCCTTCAATGAATTTTGGGGTAGCCAGAGAAAGCCTACTCATCGTGAGAGAAGCAACTTACCTAGTCCTGTGTTGTCGCTGTTGAAGCAGTGGAAATATATCCAAGTGTTGGATGGGTTGTTTTACAGGGTTGTGAATGACCCTCGCTTGGGTGAGTGTAAGCAGTTGCTTTTGCCAGCCTGTCCGCCTATGAAGCCATTTTTAGCATCCAGACCGTTGGAAGTGGTGGCTGTGGATTACACTGTGCTTGAGCCGGCCACGGATGGTTGCGAAAATGTGTTGATTGTCACTGATGTGTTTACTAAGTTTACACAGGCATTCCCCACCAGAGACCAGAAAGCGGATACGACAGCCAAGATTCTGTTGAGGGAGTGGTTCATGAAATATGGGGTACCCGAGCGGTTGCATTCGGATCAGGGTAGGAATTTTGAGAGTGAGGTGGTGGCTGAGTTGTGTTGCTTGTATGGGGTTAAGAAAACACGCACAACCCCTTACCATCCGCAAGGTAATGCACAATGCGAGCGTTTTAATCGAACGCTCCATGAGTTGCTAAAAACACTTCCTCCTGAAAAGAAGAGGCGATGGCCAGAGCACCTTCCTGAGCTGATTTATGCATTTAATGTAACCCCACATGCTACAACTGGGTATTCACCTTATTTCTTGTTGTTTGGTGTAGAACCACGCCTTCCTGTAGATGCTCTCCTGGGCAAAGAACATCCTGTGAGTAAAGGGCAGGATTGGTTAGCTATTCACCAGAGCCGTATCAGAGACGCTCATGAAAAGGCGAGAGCATTTACAGAGCAGAAAGCGGCCGAGAGACTGGCTCCTCTTAAAGAAAAGGTTTACTGTCCCTCGGTTGAGGTTGGGCAGACAGTGTACTTGCGTCACCGGCCTGTAGGCAGACATAAGATACAGGATGCTTGGGCTCCTGTGGTGTACCAGGTAGTCGATGTACAAGGTACTACATATACGGTTGAGCCTGTAGAGGGAGGTCCTCAGAAGCGGGTCCACAGAGTTGACTTGCGACCGTGTGCGATACCTGTGGTTGAAACAGCAGATGCAGTAAGTTGTGTAACCACTCCAGCAGCTGTGGTTCCCGCTAATTCAGCAGAAACCGATCCTGTGGATCCAGAGTGTGTAATAGTGGAAGAGGTTACTTTGCCTCATGTTGAAGTGACTGGGGATGTGGAAATGAAAGTTTCCCAGGACATATTAGCAGTAGGATCTGATTGTGTTCAGGATCATGATGAACATCAGTCCTCTGAGTTAGATCGTACAGGTGAAAAGGGTGGTGTTCTTGTTCCAGATGAACCTGTACTAAAGAAACCTGTCCCTGCACCAAGAAGGACTAGTCGTGTCAATGCTGGTGTGCATTCGAACATGTTTAATGAGCCCAGATCAGCTTGCGATCCTCTCTTGATCAGCCCTGAGGTCTTTTCTCAGGTTTTAGCAAGCCTGGGTAGCGTGTTCTTCAGAGAAGCAGTAAATGAGGTTAGAAACCTGCATTAATGTCATTGAGGACAATGATGGGTTTTAGCAGGGGAGAATGTGGCCAGTTTTATTATTCATTTTTTGCCTTTAGTTTTCACTGTGCTGAAATTGCGTGTGTGGCCCTTTAAGAGATTGCCGGTCTGGGCTCGCGAGATTTCCCTTTCACAGGCGCGAAAAATAGAACAGCCATTTTTTGGATAACTCTGTGGAGCAGTCACATGGTGTGTGTTGTTTTGATATCGAGGAGGTTTTATTCTAAAATGGTGCTGTTCCTCCTGATGAGATCGGTTCGAGTATAATCTGCGTGATCCTTGTGTCACGTGCAAACACAAGTTTCTGTCACTACCGTATTTTATTTCCTTTATTTCCTTTATCGTATTCTTGCTTATTTTCGTTTTGTTATATTTTCTGAGCCTGTGTGTTCAGTAAATTGTGTGAGAAAAGTTTCCGTTAGACAATCCCTTAGATTGTGTCCATGTATACAGCCTCATTAACACTCAAGATGTCTTTTGGAGTTTACCTGTGGTAAATTGCTGTTGAGACTTGATTTTGTTACGCTGCTTTTTGGTGGAACATTATTTTGTAATAGTTTATTCTCTTTCATTTATTTTTGTTTGCTGATGTTCCCACCGACCGCTGTAAACTAGAAGTAAAAAACAGCAGTCAGATAAACCCCTTTATAACAAATTAACTTCTGTTTCCGTGTGTGTTTCTTCCGCTACCACCCGGTTACAGTAAAAAAAAAAAAAAGGTCTGATGCCTAGTTCAGATGATGTACTGGTTGTTTCTTTCTTTATCATTAACTTCTTGCAGATGGTGTAAAACCAAAGATAAGCTCCACAAGAAAAAATAAATGAGTGTGTCAGCTCTAGTGGCCCAGTAGGTTAAATCTGTGAATTGTTACCAGGTTGAATGTTGTTTCATTCCTGACTTAAGTCAGCAGTGTGGGTTCTAAATTAGTGGAATATAGCATCCGGGAAAATGAAGAAAAAAGGGTAAGACTCTCCTGCCAAGTTCCACTGAGGTCAGATTTTTTTATCAGCTTCATGCGTCTTTTTAGTCAGTTCTTTTTTTTGTGAATATTGATGTGAGCCTATGACCTGTATGGCCTGTGAGTTCTTGCTTTTGGGTTTGAGGATTCAGTCCCTGCTTCGATTCACATATATTTTACCTAAACATTTCCTTCACTGTGTCCGTTATTAAGCATTTCTTGTCTTCTGGTATAAATAGAAAGATAAACCTACCTAGTGAAAGCTGTAGGTGTATCGTCTCTGATGGCTCAGTGGATTAAACAGCTGTCCTTGTGTCAGGTTTGAACCTCAATTCAACCCTGTCTCAGGTCTGCAGCATGGGTTCTAATCAGGTGGATTGTAACATCCAATAAGAAAAAAAGGAAGATTGACCCACCTGATTCCACTGAGCTCAGAGATGTGAGATCTTTAACAAGGAGCACCAACAGTGGTGTATTTTTTCCCAAAAAAAGTTCATCCCGAATAATGATGGACCAACAAAAAGAGTCAAATCCCCCAAATGTTTGAGGCCTGGTCCAGTTTCTTTTTTGTGAGTATATAAAGTATATAAACCCCCTAAAAAAGACAACGGCATATCAAGTCTCTGCTGGTAGCTCGATTGGTTGGTGTGGTGGTTGGTGTCATGGTGTCTGCAGCGTGACACCTGCAGCATGTGTTCTAATCGGGTTGACTGTAACATCCAATCAGAAAAAAGAAAAAAAAAAAAGCTGATTGACCCACCTGACTCCACTGAGCTCATAAATATGTGATCTTTAACTTCAAAAGTTGTGATTATTTTTTTTTTTTTTTACCCCCAAACAGTTCATCCTGAATATCCATCTATCCATCCATCTTCTAACGCTTATCCGAGGCCGGGTCGCGGGGGCAGCAGTCTAAGCAAAGATGCCCAGACTTCCCTCTCCCTAGCCACTTCTTCCAGCTCTTCCGGGGGGACACCAAGGCGTTCCCAGGCCAGCCGGGAGACATAGTCTTTCCAGCCAGGAAGGCGTCCAGGAGGCATCCGGAACAGATGCCCGAGCCACCTCAGCTGACCCCTCTCGATGTGGAGGAGCAGCGGATCTACTCTGAGCTCCTCCCGAGTGACTGAGCTTCTCACCCTATCTCTAAGGGATCGCCCAGCCACCCTGCGGAGAAAGCTCATTTCGGCCGCCTGTATCCGGGATCTTGTCCTTTCGGTCATGACCCAGAGCTCATGACCATAGGTGAGAGTAGGAACGTCGATTGCTCACTCGTGAACAAAACCCCAAGATACTTAAACTCCTCCACTTGCGGCAGGAACTCCCCACCAACCTGAAGTGGGCAAACCACCCTTTTCCGACTGAGGACCATGGCCTCGGATTTGGAGGTGCTGATTCTCATCCCAGCCGCTTCACACTCGGCTGCAAACCGTCCCAGTGCATGCTGAAGGTCCTGGTCTGATGAAGCCAACACGACAACATCATCTGCAAAGAGCAAAGACGAAATCGTGTCGTCACCAAACCGGACACCCTCCGACCCCTGGCTGCGCCTAGAAATTCTGTCCATAAAAATTATGAACAGAACCGGTGACAAAGGGCAGCCCTGCCGGAGTCCAACATGCACCGGGAACAAGTCTGACTTACTGCCGGCAATGCGAACCAAGCTCCTGCTTCGGTCGTACAGGGACCGGACAGCCCTTAGTAAAGGGCCCCCGAACCCATACTACCGGAGCACCCTCCACAGGCCGCCGCGAGGGACACAGTCGAATGCCTTTTCCAAATCCACAAAACACATGTGGACTGGTTGGGCAAACTCCCATGAACCCTCCAGCACCCTGTAGAGGGTATAGAGCTGGTCCAGTGTTCCACGGCCTGGACGAAAACCACACTGTTCCTCCTGAATCCGAGGTTCTACTATCGGCCGTATTCTCCTCTCCAGTACCCTGGCATAGACTTTCCCAGGTAGGCTGAGAAGTGTGATCCCCCTATAGTTGGAACACACCCTCCGGTCCCCCTTCTTAAAAAGAGGGACCACCACCCCGGTCTGCCATTCCAGAGGCACTGTCCCCGACCGCCACGCGATGCTGCAGAGGCGTGTCAGCCAAGACAGCCCCACAACATCCAGAGACTTGAGGTACTCAGGGCGGATCTCATCCACCCCCGGTGCCTTGCCACCGAGGAGTTTCTTTACTACCTCGGTGACTTCAGCTTGGGTGATGGACGAGTCCGCCTCTGAGCCCTCAGCCTCTGCTTCCTCAATGGAAGACGTGACGGCGGGATTGAGGAGGTCCTCGAAGTATTACTTCCACCGTCCAACGACATCCCCAGTTGAGGTCAACAGCTCCCCACCTCTACTGTAAACAGCATTGGTGGGGCACTGCTTTCCTCTCCTGAGGCGCCGGACGGTTTGCCAGAATCTCTTCGAGGCCAGCCGATAGTCTCCATGGCCTCACCGAACTCCTCCCAGGCCCGAGTTTTTGCCTTGATAACCACCCGGGCTGCAGTTCGCTTGGCCTGCCGGTACCCGTCAGCTGCCTCAGGAGTCCCACAAGCCAACCAGGCCCGATAGGACTCCTTCTTCAGCTTGACGGCATCCCTTACTTCCGGTTCCACCACCGGGTTCGGGGATTGCCGCCTCGACAGGCACCGGAGACCTTACTGCCACAGCTCCGAGCGGCCGCTTCGACAATGGAGGTGGAGAACATGGTCCACTCGGACTCAATATCTCCGGCCTCCCTCGGGATCTGGTCAAAGCTCCGCCGGAGGTGGGAGTTGAAGACCTCTCTGACAGGAGACTCGGCCAAACGTTCCCAGCAGCCCCTTACAGTACGCTTGGGTCTCGGCCAATACATACGGCCGCAGGTCAGATGAAACGACCACAAAGTCGATCATCGACCTACAGCCTAGGGTGTCCTGGTGCCACGTGCACTGATGGACACCCTTATGCTTGAACATGGTGTTCGTTATGGACAAACTGTAACTAGCACAGAAGTCCAATAACTGAACACCGCTCGGGTTCAGATCAGGGGGGCCGTTCCTCCCAATCACGCCCCTCCAGGTGTCACTGTCGCTGCCCACATGTGCATTGAAGTCTCCTAGTAGAACGACGGAGTCCCCAGTCGGAGCGCTTTCCAGCACCCCTCCCAGAGACCCCAAGAAGGCCGGGTACTCTATACTGCCGTTTGGCCCGTAGGCACACACGACAGTGAGAGACCTATCCCCGACCCGTAGGCGCAGGGAAACGACCCTCTCGTTCACCGGGGTAAACTCCAACACATGGCGGCTGAGCTGGGGGGCTATAAGCAAACCCACACCAGCCCGACGCCTTTCACCATGGGCAACTCCAGAGTGGTGAAGAGTCCATCCTCTCTCGAGGAGTGTGGTTCCAGAGCCCAGGCCGTGCGTAGAGGTGATCCCGACTATCTCTAGTCGGAACCTCTCAACCTCACGCACAATCTCAGGCTCCTTCCCCGCCAGCGAGGTGACATTCCACGTCCCTAGAGCTAGCTTCCGTGTCCAGGGATCGGGTTGTCGAGGCCCCCGCCTTCGACTGCTGCCCGATCCTCTCAGCACCGGCCCCTTACGGTCCCTCCTGCAGGTGGTGAGCCCACTGGAAGGCGGCCCCACGTCGCTCCTTCGGGCTGAGCCCGGCCGGACCCTGTCATCCTGAATAATGTGTTCGAAAGTTTATCCAAAATGTTTGAGGCCTGGTCTAGTTTCTTTTTTTTTGTGAGTAATTTCAGGTCTGCAGTAGGTTTTCACCTCAGGTAGACTCTGAAATGAAAGAAAAGGTTTGTTTGATATCTTTTAGCTCCACTGAGCTCAGAAATGTCAGATTTTATGACTGAGCAGTTACATGCTGAAAAGTTTAGTATGAAATGTACAGAAGCATCATGCTGGTAGAGGTGTTAAAATAAAGATATACCTCTACTGGTTACACTTTCCTTCACTGTGTCCTTTATTAAGCATTTCTTTTTCTTCGGGTATACATAGAAAGATAAACCTCAGTTAATTCTTGTTAATTCTCAGTTAATAACATCCAATAAGAGAAAAGAAAAAAAGCTGATTGACCCACCTGACTCCACTGAGCTCATAAATATGTGATCTTTAACTATGAGCTTCAAAAGTTGTGATTATTTTTTGTATTTTTTTTACCCCCAAACAGTTCATCCTGAATAATGTGTTCAAAAGTTCATCCAAAATGTTTGAGGCCTGGTCCAGTTTTTTTTTTTTGTGTGAGTAATTTCAGGTCTGCAGTAGGTTTTCACCTCAGGTAAACTCCGAAATGAAAGAAAAGGTTTGGTTGATATCTTTTAGGTCCACTGAGCTAAGAAATGTCAGATTTTATCACTGAGCAGTTACATGCTGAAAAGTTTAGTATGAAATGTACAGAAGCATCATGCTGGTAAAGGTGTTAAAATAAAGATATACCTCTACTGGTTACACTCTGTAATCTGTCTACCTTGATGGATGGTGGTTTGATTCACATAAATATTTCCTTCACTGTGTCCTTTATTAAGCATTTCTTCTTTTTCTGGTATAAATAGAAAGATAAACCTGCCTAGTGAAAGTTGTAGGTGCATCATCTCTGATGGCTCAGTGGATTAAACAGTTGTCCTTGTTTCAGGTTTGAACCTCAGTTCATCCCTGTCTCAGGTCTGCAGCATGGGTTCTAATCAGGTGGACTGTAACATTCAATAAAAAAAATAAAATAAAAGAAATAAGATTGACCCACCTGATTCCACTGAGCTCAGACATGTGAGATCTTTAACATGGAGCACCAACAGTGGTGTATTTTTTCCCCAAAAAAGTTCATCCTGAATAATGATGGACCAACAAAAAGAGTCAAATCCCCCAAATGTTTGAGGCATGGTCCAGTTTCTTTTTTGTGAGTATATAAAGTATATAAACCCCCTAAAAAAGACAACGGCATATCAAGTCTCTGCTGGTAGCTCGATTGGTTGGTGTGCTGGTTGGTGTCATGGTGTCTGCAGGATGACACCTGCAGCATGTGTTCTAATCGGGTTGACTGTAACATCCAATAAGAGAAAAGAAAAAAAGCTGATTGACCCACCTGACTCCACTGAGCTCATAAATATGTGATCTTTAACTATGAGCTTCAAAAGTTGTGATTATTTTTTGTATTTTTTTTACCCCCAAACAGTTCATCCTGAATAATGTGTTCAAAAGTTCATCCAAAATGTTTGAGGCCTGGTCCAGTTTTTTTTTTTGTGTGAGTAATTTCAGGTCTGCAGTAGGTTTTCACCTCAGGTAAACTCCGAAATGAAAGAAAAGGTTTGGTTGATATCTTTTAGGTCCACTGAGCTCAGAAATGTCAGATTTTATCACTGAGCAGTTACATGCTGAAAAGTTTAGTATGAAATGTACAGAAGCATCATGCTGGTAAAGGTGTTAAAATAAAGATATACCTCTACTGGTTACACTCTGTAATCTGTCTACCTTGATGGATGGTGGTTTGATTCACATAAATATTTAATTCACTGTGTCCTTTATTAAGCGTTTCTTTTTCTTCGGGTATAAATAGAAAGATAAACCTTCCTAGTGAAAGTTGTAGGTGTATCATCTCTGATGGCTCAGTGGATTAAACAACTGTCCTTGTGTCAGGTTTGAACCTCAGTTCATTCCTGTTTCAGGTCTGCAGTATGGGTTCTAATCAGGTGGATTGTAACATCCAATAAGAAAAAAAGGAAGATTGAGCCACCTAATTCCACTGAGCTCAGAGATGTGAAATCTTTCACACTGAGCACCAACAGTTGTGTATTTCTTTTCCCCCTGAACAGTTTATATCGAATAATGATGGACCAACAAATCTTTCAAATCCAGTGGACTGTAAGATCCACCAAAATAAACTAAAAATCTGTCTTGTTCCCTCAAAGTTCACTGAGCCCATAGATGTGAGATCTTTTTCACTTATCAGTTACAAACTTTAAAAAAGGTTTATCATGAACAGTTTTGGTGGCGTGAGCTGATGTTCTGATAGACCGACTCCAACTCAGGAATCTTCCTTGATAAGTGGTTTAAGGCCTGTGAGGTTTGGTTGTTGTGTTTGAGGATTTAATCCCTGCTTTGATTCACATAAATATTTCCTTCACTGTGTCCTTTATTAAGCGTTTCTTTCTCTTCTGGTATAAATAGAAAGATAAACCTGCCTTTGGAAAGTTGTAGGTGCATCATCTCTGATGGCTCAGTGGATTAAACAGTTGTCCTTGTTTCAGGTTTGAACCTTAGTTCATCCCTGTCTCAGGTCTGCAGCATGGGTTCTAATCCGGTGGACTGTAACATTTAATAAAAAAAATAAAATAAAAGAAATAAGATTGACCCACCTGATTCCACTGAGCTCAGACATGTGAGATCTTTAACATGGAGCACCAACAGTGGTGTATTTTTTCCCCAAAAAAGTTCATCCTGAATAATGATGGACCAACAAAAAGAGACAAATCCCCGAAATGTTTGAGGCCTGGTCCAGTTTCTTTTTATGTGAGTAATTTCTGTTATATAAACCCCCTAAAAAAGACAATGGCATATCAAGTCTCTGCTGGTAGCTCGATTGGTTGGTGTGCTGGTTGGTGTCATGGTGCTGTTGGTCTGTGTTTGAGGCCCATTTAACTGATCTCAAGTTGAGTGAGTGTTAACGTTTCCTTCGATAGGTTGAAAAGATAAATGTAAAAAAAAAAAAAGAGAACAGTTGTTGCGTTTCCTTGTGTCTCAGTTGGTTGTTTTACTGGTTGTTGGTCAGTGTTCGGGACTTGTTTGGCTGATGGTTGGTTAGTTAATTGTGAAGTTTCGCCTCAATATGCTGAAAAGATAAATGTTTTAAAAAAGAAAAGCTTTTGTCTCTGCTGGTGGTGCACTTGGTTGGTGAGCTGGTCTTATGCTGGTGCTGTTGGTCAGGGTTCGAGACCTGGTTGTTTGTTAACTTTTCCCTCGATAGACACAAACGATAAATGTTTAAAAAAAAGCAAACTCAGCATCTCTGCCAGTGGCTCGTTTGGTTGGAGCGCTGGTCAGGTGTTGGTGCAGTCGGTCAGGGTTCAAGACTTGGTTGGTTTATATTTAATGGTTCCCTCAATAGGCTAAAAAGATAAATGTAAAAAAAAAAAGAACAGCCAGCATCTCTGTCAGTGGCTTGGTTGGTTAGAGCGCTAGTCTGGTGTTGGTGCAGTCGGTCAGGGTTCGAGACCCGGTTGATTATTAGCTTTTCCCTCATTAGGCTGAAAAGATAAATCTAAAAAAAAAAGAACATCCTCCATCCCTGCTAGTGGCTTGGTTGGTTGGAGAGCTGGTCTGGGGTGCTTCTGCTGTTATTCTGGTTTTGAGACCCAGTTGGTGGGTTAATAACTGTTCCCTTGATACACAGAAAAGCTAAATGTAAAAATGTTGGTGGTGTGGGTCAGGGTTCAAGACCCAGGTTGGTTGATTGTTAAATTTTCGCTCGATAGGCTAAAAAGACAAATGTTTAAAAAAAAGGAACGACTTGTGTCTCTGCTTGGTAGCTCGATTGGTTTGTATGTGTGATTAGCTGAAATCAGTGTTACACTGTGGATCCGAGTTCAAATCCAGAGCAGAGGTGTTGGGGTTTTTTAGTGGTAATGAAAGTTTGTTACACTTAAAGTGTTATCTTAATAAACTAAATAGAATAACAATAATAATGTAATGTTGTGATTTTATATTTATGTAGATAGATAGATAGATAGATAGATAGATAGATAGATAGATAGATAGATCTTAATATACATACATATAAAGTGGGATATGTAATAATACAAATGTAGTGATATACAATTAAAAAAGTAAAGTGTAATGAATGATAATAGTATATATTAAAAAAAATTATATATATAATGTAACGTGTATACACACACACACACATATGTGTGTGTATATAAGTAAATATATAAATAAAATGATACACACACATATATATATATATATATATATATATATATAAACGAGAGAGAGCCCAGAGCAGCATAACCCCCTGGTTCACCGCTCCCAGAGGCCCAGGTGGGACAGACCGGACTTTCTCTCTCTTTCTTTCTTTCTGCCGGAATTTTACAGTCCCACCTTAGAGCAGCACCTCCTGCTCAGTGGCGGCCTTGAACCGAGGTTCAGTACCCGCAATGGGTATCGACGCTTAACCCACTGAGCTATCAGAGCTGACGAGGCTCTCTTCTTTTTTTAGGGGGTTTATCTTTTGTTTCACAGAATTCATTGAAAAACAAAGAGAAACATGCTGAATTTCATATATAACTATCACCTGAACCCAGAGTTGAACCAGGACTTGAGGTGTCCCAGAAACAGAGAAGGGCCTTACCAAGTGAGCCACCAAATCTGACAAACAACTTGCCTTTTTGGGAGGTTATCTTCTGTTTTATAGCTACACAAACAGCAAGTAAAGTCACAGATAAAGAATTATACACTGACAAATTTATAGAAGATCAGTACCCGGATTCGAACCACAACTTAGATGGTCCCAAAGCAAACACGCTTAACCAATTGAGCTATTAGCTACAAGGAATAGATAGACATTTTTGGGGGGTTTATCCTCTGTTTTTCACCACCTGCTACAGAGAGCATGCACTTCAGCAGAACCAACTCTCAAGCCTAACCTACTGAACCATCTGGGCTTTCAGAATTAGTGCTTGTTTTTACCCCAGATATGCAAAAACTTGCATATTACTTTAGTTAAATTGCTATAAATTTATTGGCTCAAACTTATATCACTTTAGTACGTAGTAAGTTTAGTATGAAATGTACAGAAGCATCATGCTGGTAAAGGTGTTAAAATAAAGATATACCTCTACTGGTTACACTCTGTAATCTGTCTACCTTGATGGATGGTGGTTTGATTCACATAAATATTTCCTGCACTGTGTCCTTTATTAAGCGTTTCTTTTTCTTCTGGTATAAATAGAAAGATAAACCTGCCTAGTGAAAGCTGTAGGTGTATCATCTCTGATGGCTCAGTGGATTAAACAGCTGTCCTTGTGTCAGGTTTGAATCTCAGTTCATCCCTGTCTCAGGTCTGCAGCATGGGTTCTAATCAGGTGGACTGTAACATAAAATAAGAAAAAAAGGAAGGTTGACCCACCTGATTCCACTGAGCTCAATGATGTGAAATCTTTAACACTGCGAACCAACACTTGTGTATTTCTCTTCCCCTGAACAGTTTATCTCGAATAATGATGGACTAACAAATCTTTCAAATCCAGTGGACTGTAAGATCCACCAAAATAAACTAAAAATCTGTCTTGTTCCCTCAAAGTCCACTGAGCTCATAGATGTGAGATCTTGATCAGTTACAAACTTTTTTAAAAAGTTTATAATGAACAGTTATGGTGCCGTGAGCTGATGTTCTGATAGACCGACCCCAACTCAGGAATCTTCCTTGATAAGTGGTTTAAGGCCTGTGAGGTTTGGCTGTTGTGTTTGAGGATTTAATCCCTGCATTGATTCACATAAATATTTCCTTCATTGTGTCCTTTATTATGCGTTTCTTTCTCTTCTGGTATAAATAGAAAGATAAACCTGCCTTTGGAAAGTTGGAGGTGCATCATCTCTGATGGCTCAGTGGATTAAACAGTTGTCCTTTTTTCAGGTTTGAACCTCAGTTCATCCCTGTCTCAGGTCTACAGCATGGGTTGTAATCAGGTGGACTGTAACATCCAATAAGAAAAAATAAAATAAAGGAAAGAAGATTGACCCACCTGATTCCACTGAGCTCAGACATGTGAGATCTTTAACACGGAGCACCAACAGTGGTGTATTTTTTCCCCAAAAAAAGTTCATCCTGAATAATGATGGACCAACAAAAAGAGTAAAATCCCCCAAATGTTTGAGGCCTGGTCCAGTTCCTTTTTTATGAGTATATAAAGTATAAAGTATAAAGTATAAAGTAAAGTATATAAACCCCCTAAAAAAGACAACGGCATATCAAGTCTCTGCTGGTGGCTGGATTGGTTGGTGTGCTGGTTGGTGTCATGGTGTCTGCAGCATGTGTTCTATTCGGGTTGACTGTAACATCCAATAAGAAAAAAGAAAAAAAAAAAAGCTGATTGACCCACCTGACTCCACTGAGCTCATAAATATGTGATCTTTCACTCTGAGCTTCAAAAGTTGTGATTATTGTTTTTATTTTCTTTACCCCCAAACAGTTCATCCTGAATAATGTGTTCAAAAGTTCATCCAAAATGTTTGAGGCCTGGTCCAGTTTCTTTTTTGTGTGAGTAATTTCAGGTCTGCAGTAGGTTTTCACCTCAGGTAGACTCTGAAATGAAAGAAAAGGTTTGGTTGATATCTTTTAGGTCCACTGAGCTCAGAAATGTCAGATTTTATCACTAAGCAGTTACATGCTGAAAAGTTTAGTATGAAATGTACAGAAGCATCATGCTGGTAGAGGTGTTAAAATAAAGATATACCTCTACTGGTTACACTCTGTAATCTGTCTACCTTGATGGATGGTGGTTTGATTCACATAAATATTTCCTTCACTGTGTCCTTTATTAAGCATTTCTTCTTTTTCTGGTATAAATAGAAAGATAAACCTGCCTAGTGAAAGTTGTAGGTGTATCATCTCTGATGGCTCAGTGGATTAAACAGCTGTCCTTGTGTCAGGTTTGAACCTCAGTTCATCCCTGTCTCAGGTCTGCAGCATGGGTTCTAATCAGGTGGATTGCAACATCCAATAAGAAAAAAAGGAAGATTGACCCACCTGATTCCACTGAGCTCATAGATGTGAAATCTTTAACACTGAGCACCAACAGTGGTGTATTTCTTTTCCCCCTAAACAGTTTATCTCGATTAATGATGGACCAACAAATATTTCAAATCCAGTGGACTGTAATATCCACCAAAATAAACAAAAAATCTGTCTTGTTCCCTCAAAGTCCACTGAGCTCATAGATGTGAGATCTTTATCACTGATCAGTTACAAACTTTAAAAAAAAGTTTATCATGAACATTTATGGTGTCGTGAGCTAATGTTCTGATAGACCGACCCCAACTCAGGAATCTTCCTTGATAAGTGGTTTAAGGCCTGTGAGGTTTGGTTGTTGTGTTTGAGGATTTAATCCCTGCTTTGATTCACATAAATATTTCCTTCACTGTGTCCTTTATTAAGTGTTTCTTTCTCTTCTGGTATAAATAGAAAGATAAACCTGCCTTTGGAAAGTTGTAGGTGCATCATCTCTGATGGCTCAGTGGATTAAACAGTTGTCCTTGTTTCAGGTTTGAACCTCAGTTCATCCCTGTCTCAGGTCTGCAGCATGGGTTCTAATCAGGTGGACTGTAACATTCAATAAAAAAAATAAAATAAAAGAAATAAGATTGACCCACCTGATTCCACTGAGCTCAGACATGTGAGATCTTTAACATGGAGCACCAACAGTGGTGTATTTTTTCCCCAAAAAAGTTCATCCTGAATAATGATGGACCAACAAAAAGAGACAAATCCCCGAAATGTTTGAGGCCTGGTCCAGTTTCTTTTTATGTGAGTAATTTCTGTTATATAAACCCCCTAAAAAAGACAATGGCATATCAAGTCTCTGCTGGTAGCTCGATTGGTTGGTGTGCTGGTTGGTGTCATGGTGCTGTTGGTCTGTGTTTGAGGCCCATTTAACTGATCTCAAGTTGAGTGAGTGTTAACGTTTCCTTCGATAGGTTGAAAAGATAAATGTAAAAAAAAAAAAAGAGAACAGTTGTTGCGTTTCCTTGTGTCTCAGTTGGTTGCTTTACTGGTTGTTGGTCAGTGTTCGGGACTTGTTTGGCTGATGGTTGGTTAGTTAATTGTGAAGTTTCGCCTCAATATGCTGAAAAGATAAATGTTTTAAAAAAGGAAAGCTTTTGTCTCTGCTGGTGGTGCACTTGGTTGGTGAGCTGGTCTTATGCTGGTGCTGTTGGTCAGGGTTCGAGACCTGGTTGATTGTTAACTTTTCCCTCGATAGACACAAACGATAAATGTTTAAAAAAAAAGCAAACTCAGCATCTCTGCCAGTGGCTCGTTTGGTTGGAGCGCTGGTCAGGTGTTGGTGCAGTCGGTCAGGGTTCAAGACTTGGTTGGTTTATATTTAATGGTTCCCTCAATAGGCTAAAAAGATAAATGTAAAAAAAAAAAGAACAGCCAGCATCTCTGTCAGTGGCTTGGTTGGTTAGAGCGCTAGTCTGGTGTTGGTGCAGTCGGTCAGGGTTCGAGACCCGGTTGATTATTAGCTTTTCCCTCATTAGGCTGAAAAGATAAATCTAAAAAAAAAAGAACATCCTCCATCCCTGCTAGTGGCTTGGTTGGTTGGAGAGCTGGTCTGGGGTGCTTCTGCTGTTATTCTGGGTTTGAGACCCAGTTGGTGGGTTAATAACTGTTCCCTTGATACACAGAAAAGCTAAATGTAAAAATGTTGGTGGTGTGGGTCAGGGTTCAAGACCCAGGTTGGTTGATTGTTAAATTTTCGCTCGATAGGCTAAAAAGACAAATGTTTAAAAAAAAGGAACTACTTGTGTCTCTGCTTGGTAGCTCGATTGGTTTGTATGTGTGATTAGCTGAAATCAGTGTTACACTGTGGATCCGAGTTCAAATCCAAGCAGAGGTGTTGGGGTTTTTTAGTGGTAATGAAAGTTTGTTACACTTAAAGTGTTATCTTAATAAACTAAATAGAATAACAATAATAATGTAATGTTGTGATTTTATATTTATGTAGATAGATAGATAGATAGATAGATAGATAGATAGATAGATAGATAGATAGATCTTAATATACATACATATAAAGTGGGATATGTAATAATACAAATGTAGTGATATACAATTAAAAAAGTAAAGTGTAATGAATGATAATAGTATATATAAAAAAAAATTATATATATAATGTAACGTGTATACACACACACACACGTGTGTGTATATAAGTAAATATATAAATAAAATGATACAAATATATATATATATATATAAACGAGAGAGAGCCCAGAGCAGCATAACCCCCTGGTTCACCGCTCCCAGAGGCCCAGGTGGGACAGACCGGACTTTCTCTCTCTTTCTTTCTTTCTGCCGGAATTTTACAGTCCCACCTTAGAGCAGCACCTCCTGCTCAGTGGCGGCCTTGAACCGAGGTTCAGTACCCGCAATGGGTATCGACGCTTAACCCACTGAGCTATCAGAGCTGACGAGGCTCTCTTCTTTTTTTAGGGGGTTTATCTTTTGTTTCACAGAATTCATTGAAAAACAAAGAGAAACATGCTGAATTTCATATATAACTATCACCTGAACCCAGAGTTGAACCAGGACTTGAGGTGTCCCAGAAACAGAGAAGGGCCTTACCAAGTGAGCCACCAAATCTGACAAACAACTTGCCTTTTTGGGAGGTTATCTTTTGTTTTATAGCTACACAAACAGCAAGTAAAGTCACAGATAAAGAATTACACACTGACAAATTTATAGAAGATCAGTACCCGGATTCGAACCACAACTTAGATGGTCCCAAAGCAAACACGCTTAACCAATTGAGCTATTAGCTACAAGGAATAGATAGACATTTTTGGGGGGTTTATCCTCTGTTTTTCACCACCTGCTACAGAGAGCATGCACTTCAGCAGAACCAACTCTCAAGCCTAACCTACTGAACCATCTGGGCTTTCAGAATTAGTGCTTGTTTTTACCCCAGATATGCAAAAACTTGCATATTACTTTAGTTAAATTGCTATAAATTTATTGGCTCAAACTTATATCACTTTAGTACATAGTAAGTTTAGTATGAAATGTACAGAAGCATCATGCTGGTAAAGGTGTTAAAATAAAGATATACCTCTACTGGTTACACTCTGTAATCTGTCTACCTTGATGGATGGTGGTTTGATTCACATAAATATTTCCTGCACTGTGTCCTTTATTAAGCGTTTCTTTTTCTTCTGGTATAAATAGAAAGATAAACCTGCCTAGTGAAAGCTGTAGGTGTATCATCTCTGATGGCTCAGTGGATTAAACAGCTGTACTTGTGTCAGGTTTGAATCTCAGTTCATCCCTGTCTCAGGTCTGCAGCATGGGTTCTAATCAGGTGGACTGTAACATAAAATAAGAAAAAAAGGAAGGTTGACCCACCTGATTCCACTGAGCTCAATGATGTGAAATCTTTAACACTGCGAACCAACACTTGTGTATTTCTCTTCCCCTGAACAGTTTATCTCGAATAATGATGGACTAACAAATCTTTCAAATCCAGTGGACTGTAAGATCCACCAAAATAAACTAAAAATCTGTCTTGTTCCCTCAAAGTCCACTGAGCTCATAGATGTGAGATCTTGATCAGTTACAAACTTTTTTAAAAAGTTTATAATGAACAGTTATGGTGCCGTGAGCTGATGTTCTGATAGACCGACCCCAACTCAGGAATCTTCCTTGATAAGTGGTTTAAGGCCTGTGAGGTTTGGCTGTTGTGTTTGAGGATTTAATCCCTGCATTGATTCACATAAATATTTCCTTCATTGTGTCCTTTATTATGCGTTTCTTTCTCTTCTGGTATAAATAGAAAGATAAACCTGCCTTTGGAAAGTTGGAGGTGCATCATCTCTGATGGCTCAGTGGATTAAACAGTTGTCCTTTTTTCAGGTTTGAACCTCAGTTCATCCCTGTCTCAGGTCTACAGCATGGGTTGTAATCAGGTGGACTGTAACATCCAATAAAAAAAATAAAATAAAGGAAAGAAGATTGACCCACCTGATTCCACTGAGCTCAGACATGTGAGATCTTTAACACGGAGCACCAACAGTGGTGTATTTTTTCCCCAAAAAAAGTTCATCCTGAATAATGATGGACCAACAAAAAGAGTAAAATCCCCCAAATGTTTGAGGCCTGGTCCAGTTCCTTTTTTATGAGTATATAAAGTATAAAGTATAAAGTATAAAGTAAAGTATATAAACCCCCTAAAAAAGACAACGGCATATCAAGTCTCTGCTGGTGGCTGGATTGGTTGGTGTGCTGGTTGGTGTCATGGTGTCTGCAGCATGTGTTCTATTCGGGTTGACTGTAACATCCAATAAGAAAAAAGAAAAAAAAAAAAGCTGATTGACCCACCTGACTCCACTGAGCTCATAAATATGTGATCTTTCACTCTGAGCTTCAAAAGTTGTGATTATTGTTTTTATTTTCTTTACCCCCAAACAGTTCATCCTGAATAATGTGTTCAAAAGTTCATCCAAAATGTTTGAGGCCTGGTCCAGTTTCTTTTTTGTGTGAGTAATTTCAGGTCTGCAGTAGGTTTTCACCTCAGGTAGACTCTGAAATGAAAGAAAAGGTTTGGTTGATATCTTTTAGGTCCACTGAGCTCAGAAATGTCAGATTTTATCACTAAGCAGTTACATGCTGAAAAGTTTAGTATGAAATGTACAGAAGCATCATGCTGGTAGAGGTGTTAAAATAAAGATATACCTCTACTGGTTACACTCTGTAATCTGTCTACCTTGATGGATGGTGGTTTGATTCACATAAATATTTCCTTCACTGTGTCCTTTATTAAGCATTTCTTCTTTTTCTGGTATAAATAGAAAGATAAACCTGCCTAGTGAAAGTTGTAGGTGTATCATCTCTGATGGCTCAGTGGATTAAACAGCTGTCCTTGTGTCAGGTTTGAACCTCAGTTCATCCCTGTCTCAGGTCTGCAGCATGGGTTCTAATCAGGTGGATTGCAACATCCAATAAGAAAAAAAGGAAGATTGACCCACCTGATTCCACTGAGCTCATAGATGTGAAATCTTTAACACTGAGCACCAACAGTGGTGTATTTCTTTTCCCCCTAAACAGTTTATCTCGATTAATGATGGACCAACAAATATTTCAAATCCAGTGGACTGTAATATCCACCAAAATAAACAAAAAATCTGTCTTGTTCCCTCAAAGTCCACTGAGCTCATAGATGTGAGATCTTTATCACTGATCAGTTACAAACTTTAAAAAAAAGTTTATCATGAACATTTATGGTGTCGTGAGCTAATGTTCTGATAGACCGACCCCAACTCAGGAATCTTCCTTGATAAGTGGTTTAAGGCCTGTGAGGTTTGGTTGTTGTGTTTGAGGATTTAATCCCTGCTTTGATTCACATAAATATTTCCTTCACTGTGTCCTTTATTAAGTGTTTCTTTCTCTTCTGGTATAAATAGAAAGATAAACCTGCCTTTGGAAAGTTGTAGGTGCATCATCTCTGATGGCTCAGTGGATTAAACAGTTGTCCTTGTTTCAGGTTTGAACCTCAGTTCATCCCTGTCTCAGGTCTGCAGCATGGGTTCTAATCAGGTGGACTGTAACATTCAATAAATAAAATAAAATAAAGGAAAGAAGATTGACCCACCTGATTCCACTGAGCTCAGACATGTGAGATCTTTAACACGGAGCACCAACAGTGGTGTATTTTTTCCCCAAAAAAAGTTCATCCTGAATAATGATGGACCAACAAAAAGAGTACAATCCCCCAAATGTTTGAGGCCTGGTCCAGTTCCTTTTTTATGAGTATATAAAGTATATAAACCCCCTAAAAAAGACAACGGCATATCAAGTCTCTGCTGGTGGCTCGATTGGTTGGTGTGCTGGTTGGTGTCAGGGGGTCTGCAGCATGACACCTGCAGCATGTGTTCTATTCGGGTTGACTGTAACATCCAATAAGAAAAAAAAAAAAGCTGATTGACCCACCTGATTCCACTGAGCTCAGACATGTGAGATCTTTAACACGGAGCACCAACAGTGGTGTATTTTTTCCCCAAAAAAGTTCATCCTGAATAATGATGGACCAACAAAAAGAGACAAATCCAAAAATATTTGAGGCCTGGTCCAGTTTCTTTTTTGTGAGTAATTTCTGTTATATAAACCCCCTAAAAAAGACAATGGCATATCAAGTCTCTGCTGGTAGCTCGATTGGTTGGTGTGCTGGTTGGTGTCATGGTGTCTGCAGCATGTGTTCTAATCGGGTTGAATGTAACATCCAATAAGAAAAAAAGAAAAGCTGATTGATCCACCTGACTCCACTGAGCTCATAAATATGTGATCTTTAACTCTGAGCTTCAAAAGTTGTGATTATTTTTTATTTTATTTTTACCCCCAAACAGTTCATCCTGAATAATGTGTTCAAAGGTTCATCCAAAATGTTTAAGGCCTGGTCCAGTTTCTTTTTTTGTGTGAGTAATTTCAGGTCTGCAGTAGGTTTTCACCTCAGGTAGACTCTGAAATGAAAGAAAAGGTTTGGTTGATATCTTTTAGGTCCACTGAGCGCAGAAATGTCAGATTTTATCACTGAGCAGTTACATGCTGAAAAGTTTAGTATGAAATGTACAGAAGTCAAGTCAAGTCAAGTCAAGTTTATTTGTATAGCGCCTTTTCACAACAGACATTGTCTCAAAGCAGCTTTACAGAAAACAACAGTGAAGGTGAATGGTGTGCGTTTGTCCCTGATGAGCAGCCGTGGCGACAGTGGCAAGGAAAAACTCCCTTAGATGATATGAGGAAGAAACCTTGAGAGGAACCAGACTCAAAGGGGAACCCATCCTCATATGGGTGACATCAAAAGTTTGGTCATAAATCTTTCAACAAGCATCATGCTGGTAGAGGTGTTAAAATAAAGATATACCTCTACTGGTTACACTCTGTAATCTGTCTACCTTGATGGATGGTGGTTTGATTCGCATAAATATTTCCTTCACTGTGTCCTTTATTAAGCGTTTCTTTTTCTTCGGGTATAAATAGAAAGATAAACCTGCCTAGTGAAAGTTGTAGGTGTATCGTCTCTGATGGTTCAGTGGATTAAACAGCTGTCCTTGTTTCAGGTTTGAACCTCAGTTCATCCCTGTCTCAGGTCTGCAGCATGGGTTCTAATCAGGTGGACTGTCACATTCAATAAATACAAGGAGAAAAATTAGATTGACCCACCTGATTCCACTGAGCTCAGAGATGTGAAATCTTTAACACTAAGGACCAACACTTGTGTATTTCTTTTCCCCCTGAACAGTTTATCTCAAATAATGATGGACCAACAAATCTTTCAAATCCAGTGGACTGTAAGATCCACCAAAATAAACTAAAAATCTGTCTTGTTCCCTCAAAGTCCACTGAGCTCATAGATGTGAGATCTTTATCACTGATCAGTTACAAACTTTTAAAAAAAGTTTATCATGAACAGTTTTGGTGGCGTGAGCTGATGTTCTGATAGACCGACCCCAACTCAGGAATCTTCCTTGATAAGTGGTTTAAGGCCTGTGAGGTTTGCCTGTTGTGTTTGAGGATTTAATCCCTGCTTTGATTCACATAAATATTTTCTTCACTGTGTCCTTTATTAAGCGTTTATTTCTCTTCTGGTATAAAAAGAAAGATAAACCTGCCTTTGAAAAGTTGTAAGTGCATCATCTCTGCTGGCTCAGTGGATTAAACAGTTGTCCTTGTTTCAGGTTTGAACCTCAATTCATCCCTGTCTCAGGTCTGCAGCATGGGTTCTAATCAGGTGGAGTGTAACATCCAATAAAAACAATAAAAGAAAAGAAAAAAGATTGACCCACCTGATTCCACTGAGCTCAGACATGTGAGATCTTTAACACGGCGCACCAACAGTGGTGTATTTTTTCCCCAAAAAAGTTCATCCTGAATAATGATGGACCAACAAACAGAGACAAATCCAAAAATATTTGAGGCCTGGTCCAGTTTCTTTTTTGTGAGTAATTTCTGTTATATAAACCCCCTAAAAAAGACAATGGCATATCAAGTCTCTGCTGGTAGCTCGATTCGATGGTGTGCCGGTTGGTGTCATGGTGTCTGCAGCATGTGTTCTAATCGGGTTGACTGTAACATCCAATAAGAAAAAAGAAAAAAAGAAAAGCTGATTGACCCACCTGACTCCACTGAGCTCATAAATATGTGATCTTTAACTCTGAGCTTCAAAAGTTGTGATTATTTATTTTATTTTTTTTTACCCCCAAACAGTTCATCCTGAATAATGTGTTCAAAGGTTCATCCAAAATGTTTGTGGCCTGGTCCAGTTTCTTTTTTGTGTGAGTAATTTTAGGTCTGCAGTAGGTTTTCACCTCAGGTAGACTCTGAAATGAAAGAAAAGGTTTGGTTGATATCTTTTAGGTCCACTGAGCTCAGAAATGTCAGATTTTATCACTGAGCAGTTACATGCTGAAAAGTTTAGTATGAAATGTACAGAAGCATCATGCTGGTAAAGGTGTTAAAATAAAGATATACCTCTACTGGTTACACTCTGTAATCTGTCTACCTTGATGGATGGTGGTTTGATTCACATAAATATTTCCTTCACTGTGTCCTTTATTAAGCGTTTCTTTTTCTTCGGGTATAAATAGAAAGATAAACCTGCCTAGTGAAAGTTGTAGGTGCATCATCTCTGATGGCTCAGTCGATTAAACAGTTGTCCTTGTTTCAGGTTTGAACCTCAGTTCATCCCTGTCTCAGGTCTGCAGCATGGGTTCTAATCAGGTTGACTGTAACATCCGATAAGAAGAAAAAAAAAAAATGATTGACCCACCTGATTCCACTGAGCTCAGAGATGTGAAATCTTTAATACTGAGCACCAACAGTTGTGTATTTCTTTTCCCCTGAACAGTTTATCTCGAATAATGATGGACCAACAAATCTTTTAAATCCAGTGGACTCATGGATCCACCAAAATGGACTCATGGATCCACCAAAATAAACTAAAAATCTGTCTTGTTCCCTCAAAGTCCACTGAGCTCATAGATGTGAGATCTTTATCACTGATCAGTTACAAACTTTTAAAAAAAGTTTATCATGAACAGTTATGGTGTCGTGAGCTGATGTTCTGATAGACCGACCCCAACTCAGGAATCTTCCTTGATAAGTGGTTTAAGGCCTGTGAGGTTTGGCTGTTGTGTTTGAGGATTTAATCCCTGCTTTCATTCACATAAATATTTCCTTCACTGTGTCCTTTATTAAGCGTTTCTTTCTCTTCTGGTGTAAATAGAAAAATAAACCTGCCTTTGGAAAGTTGTAGGTGTATCATCTCTGATGGCTCAGTGGATTAAACAGTTGTCTTTGTTTCAGGTTTGAACCTCAGTTCATCTCTGTCTCAGGTCTACAGCATGGGTTCTAATCAGGTGGACTGTAACATTCAATAAAAAAAATAAAATAAAGGAAAGAAGATTGACCCACCTGATTCCACTGAGCTCAGACATGTGAGTTCTTTAACACGGAGCACCAACAGTGGTTTATTTTTTCCCCAAAAAAGTTCATCCTGAATAATGATGGACCAACAAAAAGAGACAAATCCCCAAAATATTTGAGGCCTGGTCCAGTTTCTTTTTTTGTGAGTAATTTCTGTTATATAAACCCCCTAAAAAAGGTGGCGCACTTGGTTGGAGCGCTGGTCTTATGCTGTTGGTCAGGGTTCGAGACCTGGTTGATTGTTAACTTTTCCCTCGATAGACAGAAACGATAAATGTTTTAAAAAAAAGAGAAATCAGCATTAGTGGCTAGTTTGGTTAGAGCGCTGGGCTTGTGTTGGTGCAGTCGGTCAGGGTTCAAGACCAAGTTGGTTTTTAGCTTTTCCCTCAATAGGCTGAAAAGATAAATGTAAAAAAAAAAAACCCACCTGCATCTCTGCTAGGGGCTTGGTTGGTTGGAGAGCTGGTCTTGTGCTTATGCTGTTGCTGTTATTCTGGGTTTGAGACCCAGTTGGTGGGTTATTAACTGTTCCCTTGATACACAGAAAAGCTAAATGTAATGTGGCCAGTGGTATTATTCATTTTTTGCCTGTAGTTTTCACTGTGCTGAAATTGCGTGTGAGGCCCTTTAAGAGATTGCCAGTCTGGGCTCGCGAGATTTCCCTTTCACAGGCGCGAAAAATAGAACAGCCATTTTTTGGATAACTCTGTGGAGCAGTCGCATGGTGTGTGTTGTTTTGATATCGAGGAGGATTTATTCTAAAATGGTGCTGTTCCTCCTGATGAGATCGGTTTGAGTATAATCTGCGTGATCTTTGTGTCACGTGCAAACACAAGTTTCTGTCACTACCGTATTTTATTTACTTTATTTCCTTTATTGTATTCTTGCTTATTTTCGTTTTGTTATATTTTCTGAGCCTGTGTGTTCAGTAAATTGGGTGAGAAAAGTTTCCGTTAGACAATCCCTTAGATTGTGTCCATGTATACAGCCTCATTAACACTCAAGATGTCTTTTGGAGTTTACCTGTGGTAAATTGCTGTTGAGATTTGATTTTGTTACGCTGCTTTTTGGTGAAACATTATTTTGTTCTCTTTCATTTATTTTTGTTTGCTGATGTTCCCACCGACCGCTGTAAACTAGAAGTAAAAAACAGCAGTCAGATAAACCCCTTTATAACAAATTAACTTCTGTTTCCGTGTGTGTTTCTTCCGCTACCACCCGGTTACATTTTGGTACCAGGAGTGGGGTAATCTGACGGTCGGGAACAGTAGAGTGTCAATCGCATCTTTGTTTTGTTTAAAAAAAAATTATAATAATAATAATAAAAATACGGTAGTGGCTGGTGCTTGAGTTGCAGGACTCGCAGTGGAAGTGGTCAGCTGTGTGGTGTTCATCCAGCTGCTGGAGACGTCGACCGAGGGTTTGAGGCCACGGGACGGGTAAGCTGAAGGGAGAGGAGACATCGCTAGCTGCTACCGAACTGCTAGTGTGGTTGCGGATTGGGAACCAGTGACGTGTGTTTTGCAGAAGTGGACGAGAGTGTTATATGCACATTACAGACAGTATATCCTTTGAACTGGGAAACAAAGAGCTTCTCACAAAGACTTTGTGTTGTTGAAAAGACTTTTAAGCATGTCACAGCCGGAGGAAGAGGCTGGGATAGAACATGGTGCTGCTAGTGGGGAGGGTGTGGGTAATGTGCAAGAACAGATACAAGAGCTCAGTAGAAAGCTTGCTGAAGCTATGGCAGCTATTGCCAACCTGGGTAGAGAACCAACTAGGTCCTATGTATATGTGCCCAGAGAGCGCCACATTCAGCCTTTTAGTGGCGATCTATGCAAAGATGGTAGAAATGTGAATGAGTTTATTGAAGAGGTGGAAAGAGTGCTGCTTGTGAGAAATCAAACACCTGAAGATCAAGCTGATTTTGTTCTTTCTCTGCTAAAAGGTGCTGCTGTAAAAGAGGTTAGGTTAAGGCAAGAATGGCGGCCTCCACGAACAGAGGACATTTTCTTGTTTATAAGATCAGCCTTTAGAGAAATACGCAGTCCAGCTCAGCTGTTACAGACATTCTACACTCGCAGACAGCTGGAGGGTGAAGACCTCCGTACATACTCTCATGCCCTTTCACAGATGTTGAATACTATTTCAAAGCAGTCCTCTGATGCTATCGCCAATGCTGGCCTTGCACTAAGAGACCAGTTCATTGAGGGAGTCCGAAGAGAGCTTCGTAAGTTTGTAAGGGACAAACCACAGTCTACTTTGATCGAAGTAAGGGACGAAGCGTTAATGTGGTCTCTCGAAGATACCAAACTGCGTGCTAGTAAGGTAGTCAGTAATTGTAGTGTAAATTCTGAGGCTACAGAAGCTCAGTGTGCGGCTATGGTGATGCCTGTAGCGAGCTCTGTAACACTTGATGATGTTCTGAAGGTGGTAGCAGAGCAGGGCAAAGCCATTGGGGAGTTAACTCAAGCTGTTCAGAGGCTGACTCTACAATGCCCTAAGCCTGAGTCTTTAAAGTTTCCTAAGTCTACAATGCAGCCTAGATTTTCTGATGATGGCCAACCTATTTGTTTCAAGTGTAATGGTGTCGGGCACATTGCAAGAAACTGTGTAAGAAAAAACAAACAAGCTGTCAAGGACGATGAGCCATCTTCCTCACAACCGGGAAATGCACACCCTCGGTCGCTATAAACAGGCGATGCGAGGGCAAGCAATAGGCTCAACTCCTCTTGACTCAAATCGTGATCATTTACTCAAACATGCTGTGGGGAAGTGTCCGGTGGTGTGACGGTGTCATGTCTGCTTGACACCGGAAGCCAAGTCAGTACAATTACCGAACACTTCTTTAAAGAGCACTTGGCAGGTGAAGATAAGGATATGCTTTCTACATCTGGTTGGTTAAGAATTACTGCTGCTAATGGATTAGGCATTCCGTATTTGGGTTATCTCGAACTACCAGTTGAAACTATGGGTATCACCCTGCCTGAGTGTGGGTTCCTGGTGGTAAGAGATGTACGAAATTCGTCTGCTGTGTCAGCGCTCATGAACATTATAAGCAGGTGTAGGCAATTAGTGCACGCTGAGTTTGACACCACCCTGGGTGGAGAGTTAGAGTCTAACTGGAGAGAAGTTTTCCAGCAAATGCAAGGTGTCAGTCAAGCTAAGAAACAGATTGTTGCTCATATCGCCGGGAAGGAGACAGTGCATATTCCTGCTTGGTCAGTTTCGACGTTGACAGTCAGGGGAAAGGGGAATAGGTGTCCAGAGGGTTCGTCTCACCTGTTGTTGGAGCCTGGGAAGTTTCCCCTCCCTCAGGGGCTGATAGTGGTACCTTCTCTTGTTTCCATTTCAGCAGCACTATTTCCGGTGCGAGTTGTGAATCTCTCTACAGAGGATATATGGCTGCAGCCTCGCGCCCGGCTGGGTATTCTCTCTCCTGTTGAATCATTATGTTCTGGAGAGGGTTGTGAAGTAAAGTTCAAGCGAGTCGCAGCTGGGGTGGAGGAGATTACCGTGAGCACAGAGGAGAGGCAAGTGGTGGCAGAGGGCTTACCAGACTTACTTACCGAGCTGAGTTTGAGTGGAACTGCTGAGCAGCAGACTGAACTCAAAAAGTTGTTACTGAGGTACATGGATGTGTTTGTAGTAAGCGATGAGGAATTAGGGTTTTCCGACAAAGTGCAGCACGAGATCCATCTGGTCGATGATGTACAGATAACACAGCCATACCGTCGCATTCCACCTACCCAATATGGGGAAGTCAGGGAACACATCACTAAGCTACTCCAAAAAGGGGTCATTAAGCCTAGTAGTAGTCCGTACGCATCACCCATAGTACTCGTGCGAAAAACAGATGGAAACTTGAGATTGTGCGTGGACTACAGGCACTTAAACGCCAAAACGAAGCGAGATGCTTTCCCCTTACCTCGCATTGATGAGAGTTTTGATGCGTTGCAGGGTGCAAAATTCTTCTCCACCATCGACTTGGCTAGCGGGTACCATCAGATAGCCGTGCGGAAACAAGACCAACCTAAAACCGCATTCACCACCCCGTTTGGGATGTTTGAATACTCCCGTATGTCCACATTCCAACGCCTTATGCAGTCTGTAATGGGGGACTTAGTATTTCAGACTCTGCTGGTTTATTTGGATGATATCCTTGTCTATTCGTCTACCTTCCAGGAACATCTCAATAGACTGGAGGTGGTTTTCGGCAGGCTAAGGGAGGCTGGACTTAAGGTTAAGCCTGATAAGTGTAGTTTTCTCCAAGAACAGGTGAAGTTCCTAGGTCATCAAATCTCTGCTCAAGGGATTGGAACCGATCCAGGAAAGGTAGAGGCTGTAAGAAATTGGGAGACGCCAAGTTCCGTAAAAGAATTGAGGTCCTTTCTAGGGTTCTGTAGCTACTACAGAAAATTTATTGAAGGGTTTTCTAAAATCGCCGGTCCTCTCCATGACCTGGTGAACTTTTGTCTGAGACAACAGAGTATGGTGAAGAGACCTGAGTTTTCTGCACGTTGGACAGAGGAGTGTTGTACAGCTTTTGAACTGTTAAAGGAGAAGCTTACTTCGGCCCCAGTCTTGGGTTTTGCAGATTTCTCTCTTCCGTTTACCGTTGAGACTGATGCTAGCAAAGACGGTTTAGGTGCTATTCTTTACCAACAACAAGGGGACTCTAAGAGAGTGATTGCCTATGCAAGTCGTCGGCTACGCAATGCAGAGAGAAACGATAGGCATTATAGCAGTATGAAGCTTGAACTGCTAGCCCTTAAGTGGGCGGTTTCAGAAAAGTTCAGGGGGTACCTGTTAGGTGCAAAATGTGTGGTTGTCACCGACAACAACCCATTATATCATCTGAAAACAGCAAAGCTGGGTGCCATTGAGCAATGGTGGGTAGCTCAATTAGCTGTTTTCGATTTTGAGGTACAGTATCATCCTAGATGAAATAATGTCGCAGCAGACGCCCTCTCTAGGCACCCGTTGGCAGGGGAGCTCGAGAGTTCGGAAGAGTTTGATGACTGTGTTGCCATCTGTAATGTGGTCAATAGGGGTACACCTTTAGACCTTAATTTGTTGATTGCGGGTGACCAGTGTTGCAAGGTTAGACAGATCCGGGCCTGGGAGGGTAGTCCAGGGAAAAGTGACATGCAGGAGTGTACGTTTGCTCTTCCAGGTTATACCATGGCTCAGTTGAAGGAATTTCAGCTAAGTGACCCTGTTTTGGGTTCCTTCAATGAATTTTGGGGTAGCCAGAGAAAGCCTACTCATCGTGAGAGAAGCAACTTACCTAGTCCTGTGTTGTCGCTGTTGAAGCAGTGGAAATATATCCAAGTGTTGGATGGGTTGTTTTACAGGGTTGTGAATGACCCTCGCTTGGGTGAGTGTAAGCAGTTGCTTTTGCCAGCCTGTCCGCCTATGAAGCCATTTTTAGCATCCAGACCGTTGGAAGTGGTGGCTGTGGATTACACTGTGCTTGAGCCGGCCACGGATGGTTGCGAAAATGTGTTGATTGTCACTGATGTGTTTACTAAGTTTACACAGGCATTCCCCACCAGAGACCAGAAAGCGGATACGACAGCCAAGATTCTGTTGAGGGAGTGGTTCATGAAATATGGGGTACCCGAGCGGTTGCATTCGGATCAGGGTAGGAATTTTGAGAGTGAGGTGGTGGCTGAGTTGTGTTGCTTGTATGGGGTTAAGAAAACACGCACAACCCCTTACCATCCGCAAGGTAATGCACAATGCGAGCGTTTTAATCGAACGCTCCATGAGTTGCTAAAAACACTTCCTCCTGAAAAGAAGAGGCGATGGCCAGAGCACCTTCCTGAGCTGATTTATGCATTTAATGTAACCCCACATGCTACAACTGGGTATTCACCTTATTTCTTGTTGTTTGGTGTAGAACCACGCCTTCCTGTAGATGCTCTCCTGGGCAAAGAACATCCTGTGAGTAAAGGGCAGGATTGGTTAGCTATTCACCAGAGCCGTATCAGAGACGCTCATGAAAAGGCGAGAGCATTTACAGAGCAGAAAGCGGCCGAGAGACTGGCTCCTCTTAAAGAAAAGGTTTACTGTCCCTCGGTTGAGGTTGGGCAGACAGTGTACTTGCGTCACCGGCCTGTAGGCAGACATAAGATACAGGATGCTTGGGCTCCTGTGGTGTACCAGGTAGTCGATGTACAAGGTACTACATATACGGTTGAGCCTGTAGAGGGAGGTCCTCAGAAGCGGGTCCACAGAGTTGACTTGCGACCGTGTGCGATACCTGTGGTTGAAACAGCAGATGCAGTAAGTTGTGTAACCACTCCAGCAGCTGTGGTTCCCGCTAATTCAGCAGAAACCGATCCTGTGGATCCAGAGTGTGTAATAGTGGAAGAGGTTACTTTGCCTCATGTTGAAGTGACTGGGGATGTGGAAATGAAAGTTTCCCAGGACATATTAGCAGTAGGATCTGATTGTGTTCAGGATCATGATGAACATCAGTCCTCTGAGTTAGATCGTACAGGTGAAAAGGGTGGTGTTCTTGTTCCAGATGAACCTGTACTAAAGAAACCTGTCCCTGCACCAAGAAGGACTAGTCGTGTCAATGCTGGTGTGCATTCGAACATGTTTAATGAGCCCAGATCAGCTTGCGATCCTCTCTTGATCAGCCCTGAGGTCTTTTCTCAGGTTTTAGCAAGCCTGGGTAGCGTGTTCTTCAGAGAAGCAGTAAATGAGGTTAGAAACCTGCATTAATGTCATTGAGGACAATGATGGGTTTTAGCAGGGGAGAATGTGGCCAGTTTTATTATTCATTTTTTGCCTTTAGTTTTCACTGTGCTGAAATTGCGTGTGTGGCCCTTTAAGAGATTGCCGGTCTGGGCTCGCGAGATTTCCCTTTCACAGGCGCGAAAAATAGAACAGCCATTTTTTGGATAACTCTGTGGAGCAGTCACATGGTGTGTGTTGTTTTGATATCGAGGAGGTTTTATTCTAAAATGGTGCTGTTCCTCCTGATGAGATCGGTTCGAGTATAATCTGCGTGATCCTTGTGTCACGTGCAAACACAAGTTTCTGTCACTACCGTATTTTATTTCCTTTATTTCCTTTATCGTATTCTTGCTTATTTTCGTTTTGTTATATTTTCTGAGCCTGTGTGTTCAGTAAATTGTGTGAGAAAAGTTTCCGTTAGACAATCCCTTAGATTGTGTCCATGTATACAGCCTCATTAACACTCAAGATGTCTTTTGGAGTTTACCTGTGGTAAATTGCTGTTGAGACTTGATTTTGTTACGCTGCTTTTTGGTGGAACATTATTTTGTAATAGTTTATTCTCTTTCATTTATTTTTGTTTGCTGATGTTCCCACCGACCGCTGTAAACTAGAAGTAAAAAACAGCAGTCAGATAAACCCCTTTATAACAAATTAACTTCTGTTTCCGTGTGTGTTTCTTCCGCTACCACCCGGTTACAGTAAAAAAAAAAAAAAGGTCTGATGCCTAGTTCAGATGATGTACTGGTTGTTTCTTTCTTTATCATTAACTTCTTGCAGATGGTGTAAAACCAAAGATAAGCTCCACAAGAAAAAATAAATGAGTGTGTCAGCTCTAGTGGCCCAGTAGGTTAAATCTGTGAATTGTTACCAGGTTGAATGTTGTTTCATTCCTGACTTAAGTCAGCAGTGTGGGTTCTAAATTAGTGGAATATAGCATCCGGGAAAATGAAGAAAAAAGGGTAAGACTCTCCTGCCAAGTTCCACTGAGGTCAGATTTTTTTATCAGCTTCATGCGTCTTTTTAGTCAGTTCTTTTTTTTGTGAATATTGATGTGAGCCTATGACCTGTATGGCCTGTGAGTTCTTGCTTTTGGGTTTGAGGATTCAGTCCCTGCTTCGATTCACATATATTTTACCTAAACATTTCCTTCACTGTGTCCGTTATTAAGCATTTCTTGTCTTCTGGTATAAATAGAAAGATAAACCTACCTAGTGAAAGCTGTAGGTGTATCGTCTCTGATGGCTCAGTGGATTAAACAGCTGTCCTTGTGTCAGGTTTGAACCTCAATTCAACCCTGTCTCAGGTCTGCAGCATGGGTTCTAATCAGGTGGATTGTAACATCCAATAAGAAAAAAAGGAAGATTGACCCACCTGATTCCACTGAGCTCAGAGATGTGAGATCTTTAACAAGGAGCACCAACAGTGGTGTATTTTTTCCCAAAAAAAGTTCATCCCGAATAATGATGGACCAACAAAAAGAGTCAAATCCCCCAAATGTTTGAGGCCTGGTCCAGTTTCTTTTTTGTGAGTATATAAAGTATATAAACCCCCTAAAAAAGACAACGGCATATCAAGTCTCTGCTGGTAGCTCGATTGGTTGGTGTGGTGGTTGGTGTCATGGTGTCTGCAGCGTGACACCTGCAGCATGTGTTCTAATCGGGTTGACTGTAACATCCAATCAGAAAAAAGAAAAAAAAAAAAGCTGATTGACCCACCTGACTCCACTGAGCTCATAAATATGTGATCTTTAACTTCAAAAGTTGTGATTATTTTTTTTTTTTTTTACCCCCAAACAGTTCATCCTGAATATCCATCTATCCATCCATCTTCTAACGCTTATCCGAGGCCGGGTCGCGGGGGCAGCAGTCTAAGCAAAGATGCCCAGACTTCCCTCTCCCTAGCCACTTCTTCCAGCTCTTCCGGGGGGACACCAAGGCGTTCCCAGGCCAGCCGGGAGACATAGTCTTTCCAGCCAGGAAGGCGTCCAGGAGGCATCCGGAACAGATGCCCGAGCCACCTCAGCTGACCCCTCTCGATGTGGAGGAGCAGCGGATCTACTCTGAGCTCCTCCCGAGTGACTGAGCTTCTCACCCTATCTCTAAGGGATCGCCCAGCCACCCTGCGGAGAAAGCTCATTTCGGCCGCCTGTATCCGGGATCTTGTCCTTTCGGTCATGACCCAGAGCTCATGACCATAGGTGAGAGTAGGAACGTCGATTGCTCACTCGTGAACAAAACCCCAAGATACTTAAACTCCTCCACTTGCGGCAGGAACTCCCCACCAACCTGAAGTGGGCAAACCACCCTTTTCCGACTGAGGACCATGGCCTCGGATTTGGAGGTGCTGATTCTCATCCCAGCCGCTTCACACTCGGCTGCAAACCGTCCCAGTGCATGCTGAAGGTCCTGGTCTGATGAAGCCAACACGACAACATCATCTGCAAAGAGCAAAGACGAAATCGTGTCGTCACCAAACCGGACACCCTCCGACCCCTGGCTGCGCCTAGAAATTCTGTCCATAAAAATTATGAACAGAACCGGTGACAAAGGGCAGCCCTGCCGGAGTCCAACATGCACCGGGAACAAGTCTGACTTACTGCCGGCAATGCGAACCAAGCTCCTGCTTCGGTCGTACAGGGACCGGACAGCCCTTAGTAAAGGGCCCCCGAACCCATACTACCGGAGCACCCTCCACAGGCCGCCGCGAGGGACACAGTCGAATGCCTTTTCCAAATCCACAAAACACATGTGGACTGGTTGGGCAAACTCCCATGAACCCTCCAGCACCCTGTAGAGGGTATAGAGCTGGTCCAGTGTTCCACGGCCTGGACGAAAACCACACTGTTCCTCCTGAATCCGAGGTTCTACTATCGGCCGTATTCTCCTCTCCAGTACCCTGGCATAGACTTTCCCAGGTAGGCTGAGAAGTGTGATCCCCCTATAGTTGGAACACACCCTCCGGTCCCCCTTCTTAAAAAGAGGGACCACCACCCCGGTCTGCCATTCCAGAGGCACTGTCCCCGACCGCCACGCGATGCTGCAGAGGCGTGTCAGCCAAGACAGCCCCACAACATCCAGAGACTTGAGGTACTCAGGGCGGATCTCATCCACCCCCGGTGCCTTGCCACCGAGGAGTTTCTTTACTACCTCGGTGACTTCAGCTTGGGTGATGGACGAGTCCGCCTCTGAGCCCTCAGCCTCTGCTTCCTCAATGGAAGACGTGACGGCGGGATTGAGGAGGTCCTCGAAGTATTACTTCCACCGTCCAACGACATCCCCAGTTGAGGTCAACAGCTCCCCACCTCTACTGTAAACAGCATTGGTGGGGCACTGCTTTCCTCTCCTGAGGCGCCGGACGGTTTGCCAGAATCTCTTCGAGGCCAGCCGATAGTCTCCATGGCCTCACCGAACTCCTCCCAGGCCCGAGTTTTTGCCTTGATAACCACCCGGGCTGCAGTTCGCTTGGCCTGCCGGTACCCGTCAGCTGCCTCAGGAGTCCCACAAGCCAACCAGGCCCGATAGGACTCCTTCTTCAGCTTGACGGCATCCCTTACTTCCGGTTCCACCACCGGGTTCGGGGATTGCCGCCTCGACAGGCACCGGAGACCTTACTGCCACAGCTCCGAGCGGCCGCTTCGACAATGGAGGTGGAGAACATGGTCCACTCGGACTCAATATCTCCGGCCTCCCTCGGGATCTGGTCAAAGCTCCGCCGGAGGTGGGAGTTGAAGACCTCTCTGACAGGAGACTCGGCCAAACGTTCCCAGCAGCCCCTTACAGTACGCTTGGGTCTCGGCCAATACATACGGCCGCAGGTCAGATGAAACGACCACAAAGTCGATCATCGACCTACAGCCTAGGGTGTCCTGGTGCCACGTGCACTGATGGACACCCTTATGCTTGAACATGGTGTTCGTTATGGACAAACTGTAACTAGCACAGAAGTCCAATAACTGAACACCGCTCGGGTTCAGATCAGGGGGGCCGTTCCTCCCAATCACGCCCCTCCAGGTGTCACTGTCGCTGCCCACATGTGCATTGAAGTCTCCTAGTAGAACGACGGAGTCCCCAGTCGGAGCGCTTTCCAGCACCCCTCCCAGAGACCCCAAGAAGGCCGGGTACTCTATACTGCCGTTTGGCCCGTAGGCACACACGACAGTGAGAGACCTATCCCCGACCCGTAGGCGCAGGGAAACGACCCTCTCGTTCACCGGGGTAAACTCCAACACATGGCGGCTGAGCTGGGGGGCTATAAGCAAACCCACACCAGCCCGACGCCTTTCACCATGGGCAACTCCAGAGTGGTGAAGAGTCCATCCTCTCTCGAGGAGTGTGGTTCCAGAGCCCAGGCCGTGCGTAGAGGTGATCCCGACTATCTCTAGTCGGAACCTCTCAACCTCACGCACAATCTCAGGCTCCTTCCCCGCCAGCGAGGTGACATTCCACGTCCCTAGAGCTAGCTTCCGTGTCCAGGGATCGGGTTGTCGAGGCCCCCGCCTTCGACTGCTGCCCGATCCTCTCAGCACCGGCCCCTTACGGTCCCTCCTGCAGGTGGTGAGCCCACTGGAAGGCGGCCCCACGTCGCTCCTTCGGGCTGAGCCCGGCCGGACCCTGTCATCCTGAATAATGTGTTCGAAAGTTTATCCAAAATGTTTGAGGCCTGGTCTAGTTTCTTTTTTTTTGTGAGTAATTTCAGGTCTGCAGTAGGTTTTCACCTCAGGTAGACTCTGAAATGAAAGAAAAGGTTTGTTTGATATCTTTTAGCTCCACTGAGCTCAGAAATGTCAGATTTTATGACTGAGCAGTTACATGCTGAAAAGTTTAGTATGAAATGTACAGAAGCATCATGCTGGTAGAGGTGTTAAAATAAAGATATACCTCTACTGGTTACACTTTCCTTCACTGTGTCCTTTATTAAGCATTTCTTTTTCTTCGGGTATACATAGAAAGATAAACCTCAGTTAATTCTTGTTAATTCTCAGTTAATAACATCCAATAAGAGAAAAGAAAAAAAGCTGATTGACCCACCTGACTCCACTGAGCTCATAAATATGTGATCTTTAACTATGAGCTTCAAAAGTTGTGATTATTTTTTGTATTTTTTTTACCCCCAAACAGTTCATCCTGAATAATGTGTTCAAAAGTTCATCCAAAATGTTTGAGGCCTGGTCCAGTTTTTTTTTTTTGTGTGAGTAATTTCAGGTCTGCAGTAGGTTTTCACCTCAGGTAAACTCCGAAATGAAAGAAAAGGTTTGGTTGATATCTTTTAGGTCCACTGAGCTAAGAAATGTCAGATTTTATCACTGAGCAGTTACATGCTGAAAAGTTTAGTATGAAATGTACAGAAGCATCATGCTGGTAAAGGTGTTAAAATAAAGATATACCTCTACTGGTTACACTCTGTAATCTGTCTACCTTGATGGATGGTGGTTTGATTCACATAAATATTTCCTTCACTGTGTCCTTTATTAAGCATTTCTTCTTTTTCTGGTATAAATAGAAAGATAAACCTGCCTAGTGAAAGTTGTAGGTGCATCATCTCTGATGGCTCAGTGGATTAAACAGTTGTCCTTGTTTCAGGTTTGAACCTCAGTTCATCCCTGTCTCAGGTCTGCAGCATGGGTTCTAATCAGGTGGACTGTAACATTCAATAAAAAAAATAAAATAAAAGAAATAAGATTGACCCACCTGATTCCACTGAGCTCAGACATGTGAGATCTTTAACATGGAGCACCAACAGTGGTGTATTTTTTCCCCAAAAAAGTTCATCCTGAATAATGATGGACCAACAAAAAGAGTCAAATCCCCCAAATGTTTGAGGCATGGTCCAGTTTCTTTTTTGTGAGTATATAAAGTATATAAACCCCCTAAAAAAGACAACGGCATATCAAGTCTCTGCTGGTAGCTCGATTGGTTGGTGTGCTGGTTGGTGTCATGGTGTCTGCAGGATGACACCTGCAGCATGTGTTCTAATCGGGTTGACTGTAACATCCAATAAGAGAAAAGAAAAAAAGCTGATTGACCCACCTGACTCCACTGAGCTCATAAATATGTGATCTTTAACTATGAGCTTCAAAAGTTGTGATTATTTTTTGTATTTTTTTTACCCCCAAACAGTTCATCCTGAATAATGTGTTCAAAAGTTCATCCAAAATGTTTGAGGCCTGGTCCAGTTTTTTTTTTTGTGTGAGTAATTTCAGGTCTGCAGTAGGTTTTCACCTCAGGTAAACTCCGAAATGAAAGAAAAGGTTTGGTTGATATCTTTTAGGTCCACTGAGCTCAGAAATGTCAGATTTTATCACTGAGCAGTTACATGCTGAAAAGTTTAGTATGAAATGTACAGAAGCATCATGCTGGTAAAGGTGTTAAAATAAAGATATACCTCTACTGGTTACACTCTGTAATCTGTCTACCTTGATGGATGGTGGTTTGATTCACATAAATATTTAATTCACTGTGTCCTTTATTAAGCGTTTCTTTTTCTTCGGGTATAAATAGAAAGATAAACCTTCCTAGTGAAAGTTGTAGGTGTATCATCTCTGATGGCTCAGTGGATTAAACAACTGTCCTTGTGTCAGGTTTGAACCTCAGTTCATTCCTGTTTCAGGTCTGCAGTATGGGTTCTAATCAGGTGGATTGTAACATCCAATAAGAAAAAAAGGAAGATTGAGCCACCTAATTCCACTGAGCTCAGAGATGTGAAATCTTTCACACTGAGCACCAACAGTTGTGTATTTCTTTTCCCCCTGAACAGTTTATATCGAATAATGATGGACCAACAAATCTTTCAAATCCAGTGGACTGTAAGATCCACCAAAATAAACTAAAAATCTGTCTTGTTCCCTCAAAGTTCACTGAGCCCATAGATGTGAGATCTTTTTCACTTATCAGTTACAAACTTTAAAAAAGGTTTATCATGAACAGTTTTGGTGGCGTGAGCTGATGTTCTGATAGACCGACTCCAACTCAGGAATCTTCCTTGATAAGTGGTTTAAGGCCTGTGAGGTTTGGTTGTTGTGTTTGAGGATTTAATCCCTGCTTTGATTCACATAAATATTTCCTTCACTGTGTCCTTTATTAAGCGTTTCTTTCTCTTCTGGTATAAATAGAAAGATAAACCTGCCTTTGGAAAGTTGTAGGTGCATCATCTCTGATGGCTCAGTGGATTAAACAGTTGTCCTTGTTTCAGGTTTGAACCTTAGTTCATCCCTGTCTCAGGTCTGCAGCATGGGTTCTAATCCGGTGGACTGTAACATTTAATAAAAAAAATAAAATAAAAGAAATAAGATTGACCCACCTGATTCCACTGAGCTCAGACATGTGAGATCTTTAACATGGAGCACCAACAGTGGTGTATTTTTTCCCCAAAAAAGTTCATCCTGAATAATGATGGACCAACAAAAAGAGACAAATCCCCGAAATGTTTGAGGCCTGGTCCAGTTTCTTTTTATGTGAGTAATTTCTGTTATATAAACCCCCTAAAAAAGACAATGGCATATCAAGTCTCTGCTGGTAGCTCGATTGGTTGGTGTGCTGGTTGGTGTCATGGTGCTGTTGGTCTGTGTTTGAGGCCCATTTAACTGATCTCAAGTTGAGTGAGTGTTAACGTTTCCTTCGATAGGTTGAAAAGATAAATGTAAAAAAAAAAAAAGAGAACAGTTGTTGCGTTTCCTTGTGTCTCAGTTGGTTGTTTTACTGGTTGTTGGTCAGTGTTCGGGACTTGTTTGGCTGATGGTTGGTTAGTTAATTGTGAAGTTTCGCCTCAATATGCTGAAAAGATAAATGTTTTAAAAAAGAAAAGCTTTTGTCTCTGCTGGTGGTGCACTTGGTTGGTGAGCTGGTCTTATGCTGGTGCTGTTGGTCAGGGTTCGAGACCTGGTTGTTTGTTAACTTTTCCCTCGATAGACACAAACGATAAATGTTTAAAAAAAAGCAAACTCAGCATCTCTGCCAGTGGCTCGTTTGGTTGGAGCGCTGGTCAGGTGTTGGTGCAGTCGGTCAGGGTTCAAGACTTGGTTGGTTTATATTTAATGGTTCCCTCAATAGGCTAAAAAGATAAATGTAAAAAAAAAAAGAACAGCCAGCATCTCTGTCAGTGGCTTGGTTGGTTAGAGCGCTAGTCTGGTGTTGGTGCAGTCGGTCAGGGTTCGAGACCCGGTTGATTATTAGCTTTTCCCTCATTAGGCTGAAAAGATAAATCTAAAAAAAAAAGAACATCCTCCATCCCTGCTAGTGGCTTGGTTGGTTGGAGAGCTGGTCTGGGGTGCTTCTGCTGTTATTCTGGTTTTGAGACCCAGTTGGTGGGTTAATAACTGTTCCCTTGATACACAGAAAAGCTAAATGTAAAAATGTTGGTGGTGTGGGTCAGGGTTCAAGACCCAGGTTGGTTGATTGTTAAATTTTCGCTCGATAGGCTAAAAAGACAAATGTTTAAAAAAAAGGAACGACTTGTGTCTCTGCTTGGTAGCTCGATTGGTTTGTATGTGTGATTAGCTGAAATCAGTGTTACACTGTGGATCCGAGTTCAAATCCAGAGCAGAGGTGTTGGGGTTTTTTAGTGGTAATGAAAGTTTGTTACACTTAAAGTGTTATCTTAATAAACTAAATAGAATAACAATAATAATGTAATGTTGTGATTTTATATTTATGTAGATAGATAGATAGATAGATAGATAGATAGATAGATAGATAGATAGATCTTAATATACATACATATAAAGTGGGATATGTAATAATACAAATGTAGTGATATACAATTAAAAAAGTAAAGTGTAATGAATGATAATAGTATATATTAAAAAAAATTATATATATAATGTAACGTGTATACACACACACACACATATGTGTGTGTATATAAGTAAATATATAAATAAAATGATACACACACATATATATATATATATATATATATATATATATAACGAGAGAGAGCCCAGAGCAGCATAACCCCCTGGTTCACCGCTCCCAGAGGCCCAGGTGGGACAGACCGGACTTTCTCTCTCTTTCTTTCTTTCTGCCGGAATTTTACAGTCCCACCTTAGAGCAGCACCTCCTGCTCAGTGGCGGCCTTGAACCGAGGTTCAGTACCCGCAATGGGTATCGACGCTTAACCCACTGAGCTATCAGAGCTGACGAGGCTCTCTTCTTTTTTTAGGGGGTTTATCTTTTGTTTCACAGAATTCATTGAAAAACAAAGAGAAACATGCTGAATTTCATATATAACTATCACCTGAACCCAGAGTTGAACCAGGACTTGAGGTGTCCCAGAAACAGAGAAGGGCCTTACCAAGTGAGCCACCAAATCTGACAAACAACTTGCCTTTTTGGGAGGTTATCTTCTGTTTTATAGCTACACAAACAGCAAGTAAAGTCACAGATAAAGAATTATACACTGACAAATTTATAGAAGATCAGTACCCGGATTCGAACCACAACTTAGATGGTCCCAAAGCAAACACGCTTAACCAATTGAGCTATTAGCTACAAGGAATAGATAGACATTTTTGGGGGGTTTATCCTCTGTTTTTCACCACCTGCTACAGAGAGCATGCACTTCAGCAGAACCAACTCTCAAGCCTAACCTACTGAACCATCTGGGCTTTCAGAATTAGTGCTTGTTTTTACCCCAGATATGCAAAAACTTGCATATTACTTTAGTTAAATTGCTATAAATTTATTGGCTCAAACTTATATCACTTTAGTACGTAGTAAGTTTAGTATGAAATGTACAGAAGCATCATGCTGGTAAAGGTGTTAAAATAAAGATATACCTCTACTGGTTACACTCTGTAATCTGTCTACCTTGATGGATGGTGGTTTGATTCACATAAATATTTCCTGCACTGTGTCCTTTATTAAGCGTTTCTTTTTCTTCTGGTATAAATAGAAAGATAAACCTGCCTAGTGAAAGCTGTAGGTGTATCATCTCTGATGGCTCAGTGGATTAAACAGCTGTCCTTGTGTCAGGTTTGAATCTCAGTTCATCCCTGTCTCAGGTCTGCAGCATGGGTTCTAATCAGGTGGACTGTAACATAAAATAAGAAAAAAAGGAAGGTTGACCCACCTGATTCCACTGAGCTCAATGATGTGAAATCTTTAACACTGCGAACCAACACTTGTGTATTTCTCTTCCCCTGAACAGTTTATCTCGAATAATGATGGACTAACAAATCTTTCAAATCCAGTGGACTGTAAGATCCACCAAAATAAACTAAAAATCTGTCTTGTTCCCTCAAAGTCCACTGAGCTCATAGATGTGAGATCTTGATCAGTTACAAACTTTTTTAAAAAGTTTATAATGAACAGTTATGGTGCCGTGAGCTGATGTTCTGATAGACCGACCCCAACTCAGGAATCTTCCTTGATAAGTGGTTTAAGGCCTGTGAGGTTTGGCTGTTGTGTTTGAGGATTTAATCCCTGCATTGATTCACATAAATATTTCCTTCATTGTGTCCTTTATTATGCGTTTCTTTCTCTTCTGGTATAAATAGAAAGATAAACCTGCCTTTGGAAAGTTGGAGGTGCATCATCTCTGATGGCTCAGTGGATTAAACAGTTGTCCTTTTTTCAGGTTTGAACCTCAGTTCATCCCTGTCTCAGGTCTACAGCATGGGTTGTAATCAGGTGGACTGTAACATCCAATAAGAAAAAATAAAATAAAGGAAAGAAGATTGACCCACCTGATTCCACTGAGCTCAGACATGTGAGATCTTTAACACGGAGCACCAACAGTGGTGTATTTTTTCCCCAAAAAAAGTTCATCCTGAATAATGATGGACCAACAAAAAGAGTAAAATCCCCCAAATGTTTGAGGCCTGGTCCAGTTCCTTTTTTATGAGTATATAAAGTATAAAGTATAAAGTATAAAGTAAAGTATATAAACCCCCTAAAAAAGACAACGGCATATCAAGTCTCTGCTGGTGGCTGGATTGGTTGGTGTGCTGGTTGGTGTCATGGTGTCTGCAGCATGTGTTCTATTCGGGTTGACTGTAACATCCAATAAGAAAAAAGAAAAAAAAAAAAGCTGATTGACCCACCTGACTCCACTGAGCTCATAAATATGTGATCTTTCACTCTGAGCTTCAAAAGTTGTGATTATTGTTTTTATTTTCTTTACCCCCAAACAGTTCATCCTGAATAATGTGTTCAAAAGTTCATCCAAAATGTTTGAGGCCTGGTCCAGTTTCTTTTTTGTGTGAGTAATTTCAGGTCTGCAGTAGGTTTTCACCTCAGGTAGACTCTGAAATGAAAGAAAAGGTTTGGTTGATATCTTTTAGGTCCACTGAGCTCAGAAATGTCAGATTTTATCACTAAGCAGTTACATGCTGAAAAGTTTAGTATGAAATGTACAGAAGCATCATGCTGGTAGAGGTGTTAAAATAAAGATATACCTCTACTGGTTACACTCTGTAATCTGTCTACCTTGATGGATGGTGGTTTGATTCACATAAATATTTCCTTCACTGTGTCCTTTATTAAGCATTTCTTCTTTTTCTGGTATAAATAGAAAGATAAACCTGCCTAGTGAAAGTTGTAGGTGTATCATCTCTGATGGCTCAGTGGATTAAACAGCTGTCCTTGTGTCAGGTTTGAACCTCAGTTCATCCCTGTCTCAGGTCTGCAGCATGGGTTCTAATCAGGTGGATTGCAACATCCAATAAGAAAAAAAGGAAGATTGACCCACCTGATTCCACTGAGCTCATAGATGTGAAATCTTTAACACTGAGCACCAACAGTGGTGTATTTCTTTTCCCCCTAAACAGTTTATCTCGATTAATGATGGACCAACAAATATTTCAAATCCAGTGGACTGTAATATCCACCAAAATAAACAAAAAATCTGTCTTGTTCCCTCAAAGTCCACTGAGCTCATAGATGTGAGATCTTTATCACTGATCAGTTACAAACTTTAAAAAAAAGTTTATCATGAACATTTATGGTGTCGTGAGCTAATGTTCTGATAGACCGACCCCAACTCAGGAATCTTCCTTGATAAGTGGTTTAAGGCCTGTGAGGTTTGGTTGTTGTGTTTGAGGATTTAATCCCTGCTTTGATTCACATAAATATTTCCTTCACTGTGTCCTTTATTAAGTGTTTCTTTCTCTTCTGGTATAAATAGAAAGATAAACCTGCCTTTGGAAAGTTGTAGGTGCATCATCTCTGATGGCTCAGTGGATTAAACAGTTGTCCTTGTTTCAGGTTTGAACCTCAGTTCATCCCTGTCTCAGGTCTGCAGCATGGGTTCTAATCAGGTGGACTGTAACATTCAATAAAAAAAATAAAATAAAAGAAATAAGATTGACCCACCTGATTCCACTGAGCTCAGACATGTGAGATCTTTAACATGGAGCACCAACAGTGGTGTATTTTTTCCCCAAAAAAGTTCATCCTGAATAATGATGGACCAACAAAAAGAGACAAATCCCCGAAATGTTTGAGGCCTGGTCCAGTTTCTTTTTATGTGAGTAATTTCTGTTATATAAACCCCCTAAAAAAGACAATGGCATATCAAGTCTCTGCTGGTAGCTCGATTGGTTGGTGTGCTGGTTGGTGTCATGGTGCTGTTGGTCTGTGTTTGAGGCCCATTTAACTGATCTCAAGTTGAGTGAGTGTTAACGTTTCCTTCGATAGGTTGAAAAGATAAATGTAAAAAAAAAAAAAGAGAACAGTTGTTGCGTTTCCTTGTGTCTCAGTTGGTTGCTTTACTGGTTGTTGGTCAGTGTTCGGGACTTGTTTGGCTGATGGTTGGTTAGTTAATTGTGAAGTTTCGCCTCAATATGCTGAAAAGATAAATGTTTTAAAAAAGGAAAGCTTTTGTCTCTGCTGGTGGTGCACTTGGTTGGTGAGCTGGTCTTATGCTGGTGCTGTTGGTCAGGGTTCGAGACCTGGTTGATTGTTAACTTTTCCCTCGATAGACACAAACGATAAATGTTTAAAAAAAAAGCAAACTCAGCATCTCTGCCAGTGGCTCGTTTGGTTGGAGCGCTGGTCAGGTGTTGGTGCAGTCGGTCAGGGTTCAAGACTTGGTTGGTTTATATTTAATGGTTCCCTCAATAGGCTAAAAAGATAAATGTAAAAAAAAAAAGAACAGCCAGCATCTCTGTCAGTGGCTTGGTTGGTTAGAGCGCTAGTCTGGTGTTGGTGCAGTCGGTCAGGGTTCGAGACCCGGTTGATTATTAGCTTTTCCCTCATTAGGCTGAAAAGATAAATCTAAAAAAAAAAGAACATCCTCCATCCCTGCTAGTGGCTTGGTTGGTTGGAGAGCTGGTCTGGGGTGCTTCTGCTGTTATTCTGGGTTTGAGACCCAGTTGGTGGGTTAATAACTGTTCCCTTGATACACAGAAAAGCTAAATGTAAAAATGTTGGTGGTGTGGGTCAGGGTTCAAGACCCAGGTTGGTTGATTGTTAAATTTTCGCTCGATAGGCTAAAAAGACAAATGTTTAAAAAAAAGGAACTACTTGTGTCTCTGCTTGGTAGCTCGATTGGTTTGTATGTGTGATTAGCTGAAATCAGTGTTACACTGTGGATCCGAGTTCAAATCCAAGCAGAGGTGTTGGGGTTTTTTAGTGGTAATGAAAGTTTGTTACACTTAAAGTGTTATCTTAATAAACTAAATAGAATAACAATAATAATGTAATGTTGTGATTTTATATTTATGTAGATAGATAGATAGATAGATAGATAGATAGATAGATAGATAGATAGATAGATCTTAATATACATACATATAAAGTGGGATATGTAATAATACAAATGTAGTGATATACAATTAAAAAAGTAAAGTGTAATGAATGATAATAGTATATATAAAAAAAAATTATATATATAATGTAACGTGTATACACACACACACACGTGTGTGTATATAAGTAAATATATAAATAAAATGATACAAATATATATATATATATATAAACGAGAGAGAGCCCAGAGCAGCATAACCCCCTGGTTCACCGCTCCCAGAGGCCCAGGTGGGACAGACCGGACTTTCTCTCTCTTTCTTTCTTTCTGCCGGAATTTTACAGTCCCACCTTAGAGCAGCACCTCCTGCTCAGTGGCGGCCTTGAACCGAGGTTCAGTACCCGCAATGGGTATCGACGCTTAACCCACTGAGCTATCAGAGCTGACGAGGCTCTCTTCTTTTTTTAGGGGGTTTATCTTTTGTTTCACAGAATTCATTGAAAAACAAAGAGAAACATGCTGAATTTCATATATAACTATCACCTGAACCCAGAGTTGAACCAGGACTTGAGGTGTCCCAGAAACAGAGAAGGGCCTTACCAAGTGAGCCACCAAATCTGACAAACAACTTGCCTTTTTGGGAGGTTATCTTTTGTTTTATAGCTACACAAACAGCAAGTAAAGTCACAGATAAAGAATTACACACTGACAAATTTATAGAAGATCAGTACCCGGATTCGAACCACAACTTAGATGGTCCCAAAGCAAACACGCTTAACCAATTGAGCTATTAGCTACAAGGAATAGATAGACATTTTTGGGGGGTTTATCCTCTGTTTTTCACCACCTGCTACAGAGAGCATGCACTTCAGCAGAACCAACTCTCAAGCCTAACCTACTGAACCATCTGGGCTTTCAGAATTAGTGCTTGTTTTTACCCCAGATATGCAAAAACTTGCATATTACTTTAGTTAAATTGCTATAAATTTATTGGCTCAAACTTATATCACTTTAGTACATAGTAAGTTTAGTATGAAATGTACAGAAGCATCATGCTGGTAAAGGTGTTAAAATAAAGATATACCTCTACTGGTTACACTCTGTAATCTGTCTACCTTGATGGATGGTGGTTTGATTCACATAAATATTTCCTGCACTGTGTCCTTTATTAAGCGTTTCTTTTTCTTCTGGTATAAATAGAAAGATAAACCTGCCTAGTGAAAGCTGTAGGTGTATCATCTCTGATGGCTCAGTGGATTAAACAGCTGTACTTGTGTCAGGTTTGAATCTCAGTTCATCCCTGTCTCAGGTCTGCAGCATGGGTTCTAATCAGGTGGACTGTAACATAAAATAAGAAAAAAAGGAAGGTTGACCCACCTGATTCCACTGAGCTCAATGATGTGAAATCTTTAACACTGCGAACCAACACTTGTGTATTTCTCTTCCCCTGAACAGTTTATCTCGAATAATGATGGACTAACAAATCTTTCAAATCCAGTGGACTGTAAGATCCACCAAAATAAACTAAAAATCTGTCTTGTTCCCTCAAAGTCCACTGAGCTCATAGATGTGAGATCTTGATCAGTTACAAACTTTTTTAAAAAGTTTATAATGAACAGTTATGGTGCCGTGAGCTGATGTTCTGATAGACCGACCCCAACTCAGGAATCTTCCTTGATAAGTGGTTTAAGGCCTGTGAGGTTTGGCTGTTGTGTTTGAGGATTTAATCCCTGCATTGATTCACATAAATATTTCCTTCATTGTGTCCTTTATTATGCGTTTCTTTCTCTTCTGGTATAAATAGAAAGATAAACCTGCCTTTGGAAAGTTGGAGGTGCATCATCTCTGATGGCTCAGTGGATTAAACAGTTGTCCTTTTTTCAGGTTTGAACCTCAGTTCATCCCTGTCTCAGGTCTACAGCATGGGTTGTAATCAGGTGGACTGTAACATCCAATAAAAAAAATAAAATAAAGGAAAGAAGATTGACCCACCTGATTCCACTGAGCTCAGACATGTGAGATCTTTAACACGGAGCACCAACAGTGGTGTATTTTTTCCCCAAAAAAAGTTCATCCTGAATAATGATGGACCAACAAAAAGAGTAAAATCCCCCAAATGTTTGAGGCCTGGTCCAGTTCCTTTTTTATGAGTATATAAAGTATAAAGTATAAAGTATAAAGTAAAGTATATAAACCCCCTAAAAAAGACAACGGCATATCAAGTCTCTGCTGGTGGCTGGATTGGTTGGTGTGCTGGTTGGTGTCATGGTGTCTGCAGCATGTGTTCTATTCGGGTTGACTGTAACATCCAATAAGAAAAAAGAAAAAAAAAAAAGCTGATTGACCCACCTGACTCCACTGAGCTCATAAATATGTGATCTTTCACTCTGAGCTTCAAAAGTTGTGATTATTGTTTTTATTTTCTTTACCCCCAAACAGTTCATCCTGAATAATGTGTTCAAAAGTTCATCCAAAATGTTTGAGGCCTGGTCCAGTTTCTTTTTTGTGTGAGTAATTTCAGGTCTGCAGTAGGTTTTCACCTCAGGTAGACTCTGAAATGAAAGAAAAGGTTTGGTTGATATCTTTTAGGTCCACTGAGCTCAGAAATGTCAGATTTTATCACTAAGCAGTTACATGCTGAAAAGTTTAGTATGAAATGTACAGAAGCATCATGCTGGTAGAGGTGTTAAAATAAAGATATACCTCTACTGGTTACACTCTGTAATCTGTCTACCTTGATGGATGGTGGTTTGATTCACATAAATATTTCCTTCACTGTGTCCTTTATTAAGCATTTCTTCTTTTTCTGGTATAAATAGAAAGATAAACCTGCCTAGTGAAAGTTGTAGGTGTATCATCTCTGATGGCTCAGTGGATTAAACAGCTGTCCTTGTGTCAGGTTTGAACCTCAGTTCATCCCTGTCTCAGGTCTGCAGCATGGGTTCTAATCAGGTGGATTGCAACATCCAATAAGAAAAAAAGGAAGATTGACCCACCTGATTCCACTGAGCTCATAGATGTGAAATCTTTAACACTGAGCACCAACAGTGGTGTATTTCTTTTCCCCCTAAACAGTTTATCTCGATTAATGATGGACCAACAAATATTTCAAATCCAGTGGACTGTAATATCCACCAAAATAAACAAAAAATCTGTCTTGTTCCCTCAAAGTCCACTGAGCTCATAGATGTGAGATCTTTATCACTGATCAGTTACAAACTTTAAAAAAAAGTTTATCATGAACATTTATGGTGTCGTGAGCTAATGTTCTGATAGACCGACCCCAACTCAGGAATCTTCCTTGATAAGTGGTTTAAGGCCTGTGAGGTTTGGTTGTTGTGTTTGAGGATTTAATCCCTGCTTTGATTCACATAAATATTTCCTTCACTGTGTCCTTTATTAAGTGTTTCTTTCTCTTCTGGTATAAATAGAAAGATAAACCTGCCTTTGGAAAGTTGTAGGTGCATCATCTCTGATGGCTCAGTGGATTAAACAGTTGTCCTTGTTTCAGGTTTGAACCTCAGTTCATCCCTGTCTCAGGTCTGCAGCATGGGTTCTAATCAGGTGGACTGTAACATTCAATAAATAAAATAAAATAAAGGAAAGAAGATTGACCCACCTGATTCCACTGAGCTCAGACATGTGAGATCTTTAACACGGAGCACCAACAGTGGTGTATTTTTTCCCCAAAAAAAGTTCATCCTGAATAATGATGGACCAACAAAAAGAGTACAATCCCCCAAATGTTTGAGGCCTGGTCCAGTTCCTTTTTTATGAGTATATAAAGTATATAAACCCCCTAAAAAAGACAACGGCATATCAAGTCTCTGCTGGTGGCTCGATTGGTTGGTGTGCTGGTTGGTGTCAGGGGGTCTGCAGCATGACACCTGCAGCATGTGTTCTATTCGGGTTGACTGTAACATCCAATAAGAAAAAAAAAAAAGCTGATTGACCCACCTGATTCCACTGAGCTCAGACATGTGAGATCTTTAACACGGAGCACCAACAGTGGTGTATTTTTTCCCCAAAAAAGTTCATCCTGAATAATGATGGACCAACAAAAAGAGACAAATCCAAAAATATTTGAGGCCTGGTCCAGTTTCTTTTTTGTGAGTAATTTCTGTTATATAAACCCCCTAAAAAAGACAATGGCATATCAAGTCTCTGCTGGTAGCTCGATTGGTTGGTGTGCTGGTTGGTGTCATGGTGTCTGCAGCATGTGTTCTAATCGGGTTGAATGTAACATCCAATAAGAAAAAAAGAAAAGCTGATTGATCCACCTGACTCCACTGAGCTCATAAATATGTGATCTTTAACTCTGAGCTTCAAAAGTTGTGATTATTTTTTATTTTATTTTTACCCCCAAACAGTTCATCCTGAATAATGTGTTCAAAGGTTCATCCAAAATGTTTAAGGCCTGGTCCAGTTTCTTTTTTTGTGTGAGTAATTTCAGGTCTGCAGTAGGTTTTCACCTCAGGTAGACTCTGAAATGAAAGAAAAGGTTTGGTTGATATCTTTTAGGTCCACTGAGCGCAGAAATGTCAGATTTTATCACTGAGCAGTTACATGCTGAAAAGTTTAGTATGAAATGTACAGAAGTCAAGTCAAGTCAAGTCAAGTTTATTTGTATAGCGCCTTTTCACAACAGACATTGTCTCAAAGCAGCTTTACAGAAAACAACAGTGAAGGTGAATGGTGTGCGTTTGTCCCTGATGAGCAGCCGTGGCGACAGTGGCAAGGAAAAACTCCCTTAGATGATATGAGGAAGAAACCTTGAGAGGAACCAGACTCAAAGGGGAACCCATCCTCATATGGGTGACATCAAAAGTTTGGTCATAAATCTTTCAACAAGCATCATGCTGGTAGAGGTGTTAAAATAAAGATATACCTCTACTGGTTACACTCTGTAATCTGTCTACCTTGATGGATGGTGGTTTGATTCGCATAAATATTTCCTTCACTGTGTCCTTTATTAAGCGTTTCTTTTTCTTCGGGTATAAATAGAAAGATAAACCTGCCTAGTGAAAGTTGTAGGTGTATCGTCTCTGATGGTTCAGTGGATTAAACAGCTGTCCTTGTTTCAGGTTTGAACCTCAGTTCATCCCTGTCTCAGGTCTGCAGCATGGGTTCTAATCAGGTGGACTGTCACATTCAATAAATACAAGGAGAAAAATTAGATTGACCCACCTGATTCCACTGAGCTCAGAGATGTGAAATCTTTAACACTAAGGACCAACACTTGTGTATTTCTTTTCCCCCTGAACAGTTTATCTCAAATAATGATGGACCAACAAATCTTTCAAATCCAGTGGACTGTAAGATCCACCAAAATAAACTAAAAATCTGTCTTGTTCCCTCAAAGTCCACTGAGCTCATAGATGTGAGATCTTTATCACTGATCAGTTACAAACTTTTAAAAAAAGTTTATCATGAACAGTTTTGGTGGCGTGAGCTGATGTTCTGATAGACCGACCCCAACTCAGGAATCTTCCTTGATAAGTGGTTTAAGGCCTGTGAGGTTTGCCTGTTGTGTTTGAGGATTTAATCCCTGCTTTGATTCACATAAATATTTTCTTCACTGTGTCCTTTATTAAGCGTTTATTTCTCTTCTGGTATAAAAAGAAAGATAAACCTGCCTTTGAAAAGTTGTAAGTGCATCATCTCTGCTGGCTCAGTGGATTAAACAGTTGTCCTTGTTTCAGGTTTGAACCTCAATTCATCCCTGTCTCAGGTCTGCAGCATGGGTTCTAATCAGGTGGAGTGTAACATCCAATAAAAACAATAAAAGAAAAGAAAAAAGATTGACCCACCTGATTCCACTGAGCTCAGACATGTGAGATCTTTAACACGGCGCACCAACAGTGGTGTATTTTTTCCCCAAAAAAGTTCATCCTGAATAATGATGGACCAACAAACAGAGACAAATCCAAAAATATTTGAGGCCTGGTCCAGTTTCTTTTTTGTGAGTAATTTCTGTTATATAAACCCCCTAAAAAAGACAATGGCATATCAAGTCTCTGCTGGTAGCTCGATTCGATGGTGTGCCGGTTGGTGTCATGGTGTCTGCAGCATGTGTTCTAATCGGGTTGACTGTAACATCCAATAAGAAAAAAGAAAAAAAGAAAAGCTGATTGACCCACCTGACTCCACTGAGCTCATAAATATGTGATCTTTAACTCTGAGCTTCAAAAGTTGTGATTATTTATTTTATTTTTTTTTACCCCCAAACAGTTCATCCTGAATAATGTGTTCAAAGGTTCATCCAAAATGTTTGTGGCCTGGTCCAGTTTCTTTTTTGTGTGAGTAATTTTAGGTCTGCAGTAGGTTTTCACCTCAGGTAGACTCTGAAATGAAAGAAAAGGTTTGGTTGATATCTTTTAGGTCCACTGAGCTCAGAAATGTCAGATTTTATCACTGAGCAGTTACATGCTGAAAAGTTTAGTATGAAATGTACAGAAGCATCATGCTGGTAAAGGTGTTAAAATAAAGATATACCTCTACTGGTTACACTCTGTAATCTGTCTACCTTGATGGATGGTGGTTTGATTCACATAAATATTTCCTTCACTGTGTCCTTTATTAAGCGTTTCTTTTTCTTCGGGTATAAATAGAAAGATAAACCTGCCTAGTGAAAGTTGTAGGTGCATCATCTCTGATGGCTCAGTCGATTAAACAGTTGTCCTTGTTTCAGGTTTGAACCTCAGTTCATCCCTGTCTCAGGTCTGCAGCATGGGTTCTAATCAGGTTGACTGTAACATCCGATAAGAAGAAAAAAAAAAAATGATTGACCCACCTGATTCCACTGAGCTCAGAGATGTGAAATCTTTAATACTGAGCACCAACAGTTGTGTATTTCTTTTCCCCTGAACAGTTTATCTCGAATAATGATGGACCAACAAATCTTTTAAATCCAGTGGACTCATGGATCCACCAAAATGGACTCATGGATCCACCAAAATAAACTAAAAATCTGTCTTGTTCCCTCAAAGTCCACTGAGCTCATAGATGTGAGATCTTTATCACTGATCAGTTACAAACTTTTAAAAAAAGTTTATCATGAACAGTTATGGTGTCGTGAGCTGATGTTCTGATAGACCGACCCCAACTCAGGAATCTTCCTTGATAAGTGGTTTAAGGCCTGTGAGGTTTGGCTGTTGTGTTTGAGGATTTAATCCCTGCTTTCATTCACATAAATATTTCCTTCACTGTGTCCTTTATTAAGCGTTTCTTTCTCTTCTGGTGTAAATAGAAAAATAAACCTGCCTTTGGAAAGTTGTAGGTGTATCATCTCTGATGGCTCAGTGGATTAAACAGTTGTCTTTGTTTCAGGTTTGAACCTCAGTTCATCTCTGTCTCAGGTCTACAGCATGGGTTCTAATCAGGTGGACTGTAACATTCAATAAAAAAAATAAAATAAAGGAAAGAAGATTGACCCACCTGATTCCACTGAGCTCAGACATGTGAGTTCTTTAACACGGAGCACCAACAGTGGTTTATTTTTTCCCCAAAAAAGTTCATCCTGAATAATGATGGACCAACAAAAAGAGACAAATCCCCAAAATATTTGAGGCCTGGTCCAGTTTCTTTTTTTGTGAGTAATTTCTGTTATATAAACCCCCTAAAAAAGGTGGCGCACTTGGTTGGAGCGCTGGTCTTATGCTGTTGGTCAGGGTTCGAGACCTGGTTGATTGTTAACTTTTCCCTCGATAGACAGAAACGATAAATGTTTTAAAAAAAAGAGAAATCAGCATTAGTGGCTAGTTTGGTTAGAGCGCTGGGCTTGTGTTGGTGCAGTCGGTCAGGGTTCAAGACCAAGTTGGTTTTTAGCTTTTCCCTCAATAGGCTGAAAAGATAAATGTAAAAAAAAAAAACCCACCTGCATCTCTGCTAGGGGCTTGGTTGGTTGGAGAGCTGGTCTTGTGCTTATGCTGTTGCTGTTATTCTGGGTTTGAGACCCAGTTGGTGGGTTATTAACTGTTCCCTTGATACACAGAAAAGCTAAATGTAATGTGGCCAGTGGTATTATTCATTTTTTGCCTGTAGTTTTCACTGTGCTGAAATTGCGTGTGAGGCCCTTTAAGAGATTGCCAGTCTGGGCTCGCGAGATTTCCCTTTCACAGGCGCGAAAAATAGAACAGCCATTTTTTGGATAACTCTGTGGAGCAGTCGCATGGTGTGTGTTGTTTTGATATCGAGGAGGATTTATTCTAAAATGGTGCTGTTCCTCCTGATGAGATCGGTTTGAGTATAATCTGCGTGATCTTTGTGTCACGTGCAAACACAAGTTTCTGTCACTACCGTATTTTATTTACTTTATTTCCTTTATTGTATTCTTGCTTATTTTCGTTTTGTTATATTTTCTGAGCCTGTGTGTTCAGTAAATTGGGTGAGAAAAGTTTCCGTTAGACAATCCCTTAGATTGTGTCCATGTATACAGCCTCATTAACACTCAAGATGTCTTTTGGAGTTTACCTGTGGTAAATTGCTGTTGAGATTTGATTTTGTTACGCTGCTTTTTGGTGAAACATTATTTTGTTCTCTTTCATTTATTTTTGTTTGCTGATGTTCCCACCGACCGCTGTAAACTAGAAGTAAAAAACAGCAGTCAGATAAACCCCTTTATAACAAATTAACTTCTGTTTCCGTGTGTGTTTCTTCCGCTACCACCCGGTTACATTTTGGTACCAGGAGTGGGGTAATCTGACGGTCGGGAACAGTAGAGTGTCAATCGCATCTTTGTTTTGTTTAAAAAAAAATTATAATAATAATAATAAAAATACGGTAGTGGCTGGTGCTTGAGTTGCAGGACTCGCAGTGGAAGTGGTCAGCTGTGTGGTGTTCATCCAGCTGCTGGAGACGTCGACCGAGGGTTTGAGGCCACGGGACGGGTAAGCTGAAGGGAGAGGAGACATCGCTAGCTGCTACCGAACTGCTAGTGTGGTTGCGGATTGGGAACCAGTGACGTGTGTTTTGCAGAAGTGGACGAGAGTGTTATATGCACATTACAGACAGTATATCCTTTGAACTGGGAAACAAAGAGCTTCTCACAAAGACTTTGTGTTGTTGAAAAGACTTTTAAGCATGTCACAGCCGGAGGAAGAGGCTGGGATAGAACATGGTGCTGCTAGTGGGGAGGGTGTGGGTAATGTGCAAGAACAGATACAAGAGCTCAGTAGAAAGCTTGCTGAAGCTATGGCAGCTATTGCCAACCTGGGTAGAGAACCAACTAGGTCCTATGTATATGTGCCCAGAGAGCGCCACATTCAGCCTTTTAGTGGCGATCTATGCAAAGATGGTAGAAATGTGAATGAGTTTATTGAAGAGGTGGAAAGAGTGCTGCTTGTGAGAAATCAAACACCTGAAGATCAAGCTGATTTTGTTCTTTCTCTGCTAAAAGGTGCTGCTGTAAAAGAGGTTAGGTTAAGGCAAGAATGGCGGCCTCCACGAACAGAGGACATTTTCTTGTTTATAAGATCAGCCTTTAGAGAAATACGCAGTCCAGCTCAGCTGTTACAGACATTCTACACTCGCAGACAGCTGGAGGGTGAAGACCTCCGTACATACTCTCATGCCCTTTCACAGATGTTGAATACTATTTCAAAGCAGTCCTCTGATGCTATCGCCAATGCTGGCCTTGCACTAAGAGACCAGTTCATTGAGGGAGTCCGAAGAGAGCTTCGTAAGTTTGTAAGGGACAAACCACAGTCTACTTTGATCGAAGTAAGGGACGAAGCGTTAATGTGGTCTCTCGAAGATACCAAACTGCGTGCTAGTAAGGTAGTCAGTAATTGTAGTGTAAATTCTGAGGCTACAGAAGCTCAGTGTGCGGCTATGGTGATGCCTGTAGCGAGCTCTGTAACACTTGATGATGTTCTGAAGGTGGTAGCAGAGCAGGGCAAAGCCATTGGGGAGTTAACTCAAGCTGTTCAGAGGCTGACTCTACAATGCCCTAAGCCTGAGTCTTTAAAGTTTCCTAAGTCTACAATGCAGCCTAGATTTTCTGATGATGGCCAACCTATTTGTTTCAAGTGTAATGGTGTCGGGCACATTGCAAGAAACTGTGTAAGAAAAAACAAACAAGCTGTCAAGGACGATGAGCCATCTTCCTCACAACCGGGAAATGCACACCCTCGGTCGCTATAAACAGGCGATGCGAGGGCAAGCAATAGGCTCAACTCCTCTTGACTCAAATCGTGATCATTTACTCAAACATGCTGTGGGGAAGTGTCCGGTGGTGTGACGGTGTCATGTCTGCTTGACACCGGAAGCCAAGTCAGTACAATTACCGAACACTTCTTTAAAGAGCACTTGGCAGGTGAAGATAAGGATATGCTTTCTACATCTGGTTGGTTAAGAATTACTGCTGCTAATGGATTAGGCATTCCGTATTTGGGTTATCTCGAACTACCAGTTGAAACTATGGGTATCACCCTGCCTGAGTGTGGGTTCCTGGTGGTAAGAGATGTACGAAATTCGTCTGCTGTGTCAGCGCTCATGAACATTATAAGCAGGTGTAGGCAATTAGTGCACGCTGAGTTTGACACCACCCTGGGTGGAGAGTTAGAGTCTAACTGGAGAGAAGTTTTCCAGCAAATGCAAGGTGTCAGTCAAGCTAAGAAACAGATTGTTGCTCATATCGCCGGGAAGGAGACAGTGCATATTCCTGCTTGGTCAGTTTCGACGTTGACAGTCAGGGGAAAGGGGAATAGGTGTCCAGAGGGTTCGTCTCACCTGTTGTTGGAGCCTGGGAAGTTTCCCCTCCCTCAGGGGCTGATAGTGGTACCTTCTCTTGTTTCCATTTCAGCAGCACTATTTCCGGTGCGAGTTGTGAATCTCTCTACAGAGGATATATGGCTGCAGCCTCGCGCCCGGCTGGGTATTCTCTCTCCTGTTGAATCATTATGTTCTGGAGAGGGTTGTGAAGTAAAGTTCAAGCGAGTCGCAGCTGGGGTGGAGGAGATTACCGTGAGCACAGAGGAGAGGCAAGTGGTGGCAGAGGGCTTACCAGACTTACTTACCGAGCTGAGTTTGAGTGGAACTGCTGAGCAGCAGACTGAACTCAAAAAGTTGTTACTGAGGTACATGGATGTGTTTGTAGTAAGCGATGAGGAATTAGGGTTTTCCGACAAAGTGCAGCACGAGATCCATCTGGTCGATGATGTACAGATAACACAGCCATACCGTCGCATTCCACCTACCCAATATGGGGAAGTCAGGGAACACATCACTAAGCTACTCCAAAAAGGGGTCATTAAGCCTAGTAGTAGTCCGTACGCATCACCCATAGTACTCGTGCGAAAAACAGATGGAAACTTGAGATTGTGCGTGGACTACAGGCACTTAAACGCCAAAACGAAGCGAGATGCTTTCCCCTTACCTCGCATTGATGAGAGTTTTGATGCGTTGCAGGGTGCAAAATTCTTCTCCACCATCGACTTGGCTAGCGGGTACCATCAGATAGCCGTGCGGAAACAAGACCAACCTAAAACCGCATTCACCACCCCGTTTGGGATGTTTGAATACTCCCGTATGTCCACATTCCAACGCCTTATGCAGTCTGTAATGGGGGACTTAGTATTTCAGACTCTGCTGGTTTATTTGGATGATATCCTTGTCTATTCGTCTACCTTCCAGGAACATCTCAATAGACTGGAGGTGGTTTTCGGCAGGCTAAGGGAGGCTGGACTTAAGGTTAAGCCTGATAAGTGTAGTTTTCTCCAAGAACAGGTGAAGTTCCTAGGTCATCAAATCTCTGCTCAAGGGATTGGAACCGATCCAGGAAAGGTAGAGGCTGTAAGAAATTGGGAGACGCCAAGTTCCGTAAAAGAATTGAGGTCCTTTCTAGGGTTCTGTAGCTACTACAGAAAATTTATTGAAGGGTTTTCTAAAATCGCCGGTCCTCTCCATGACCTGGTGAACTTTTGTCTGAGACAACAGAGTATGGTGAAGAGACCTGAGTTTTCTGCACGTTGGACAGAGGAGTGTTGTACAGCTTTTGAACTGTTAAAGGAGAAGCTTACTTCGGCCCCAGTCTTGGGTTTTGCAGATTTCTCTCTTCCGTTTACCGTTGAGACTGATGCTAGCAAAGACGGTTTAGGTGCTATTCTTTACCAACAACAAGGGGACTCTAAGAGAGTGATTGCCTATGCAAGTCGTCGGCTACGCAATGCAGAGAGAAACGATAGGCATTATAGCAGTATGAAGCTTGAACTGCTAGCCCTTAAGTGGGCGGTTTCAGAAAAGTTCAGGGGGTACCTGTTAGGTGCAAAATGTGTGGTTGTCACCGACAACAACCCATTATATCATCTGAAAACAGCAAAGCTGGGTGCCATTGAGCAATGGTGGGTAGCTCAATTAGCTGTTTTCGATTTTGAGGTACAGTATCATCCTAGATGAAATAATGTCGCAGCAGACGCCCTCTCTAGGCACCCGTTGGCAGGGGAGCTCGAGAGTTCGGAAGAGTTTGATGACTGTGTTGCCATCTGTAATGTGGTCAATAGGGGTACACCTTTAGACCTTAATTTGTTGATTGCGGGTGACCAGTGTTGCAAGGTTAGACAGATCCGGGCCTGGGAGGGTAGTCCAGGGAAAAGTGACATGCAGGAGTGTACGTTTGCTCTTCCAGGTTATACCATGGCTCAGTTGAAGGAATTTCAGCTAAGTGACCCTGTTTTGGGTTCCTTCAATGAATTTTGGGGTAGCCAGAGAAAGCCTACTCATCGTGAGAGAAGCAACTTACCTAGTCCTGTGTTGTCGCTGTTGAAGCAGTGGAAATATATCCAAGTGTTGGATGGGTTGTTTTACAGGGTTGTGAATGACCCTCGCTTGGGTGAGTGTAAGCAGTTGCTTTTGCCAGCCTGTCCGCCTATGAAGCCATTTTTAGCATCCAGACCGTTGGAAGTGGTGGCTGTGGATTACACTGTGCTTGAGCCGGCCACGGATGGTTGCGAAAATGTGTTGATTGTCACTGATGTGTTTACTAAGTTTACACAGGCATTCCCCACCAGAGACCAGAAAGCGGATACGACAGCCAAGATTCTGTTGAGGGAGTGGTTCATGAAATATGGGGTACCCGAGCGGTTGCATTCGGATCAGGGTAGGAATTTTGAGAGTGAGGTGGTGGCTGAGTTGTGTTGCTTGTATGGGGTTAAGAAAACACGCACAACCCCTTACCATCCGCAAGGTAATGCACAATGCGAGCGTTTTAATCGAACGCTCCATGAGTTGCTAAAAACACTTCCTCCTGAAAAGAAGAGGCGATGGCCAGAGCACCTTCCTGAGCTGATTTATGCATTTAATGTAACCCCACATGCTACAACTGGGTATTCACCTTATTTCTTGTTGTTTGGTGTAGAACCACGCCTTCCTGTAGATGCTCTCCTGGGCAAAGAACATCCTGTGAGTAAAGGGCAGGATTGGTTAGCTATTCACCAGAGCCGTATCAGAGACGCTCATGAAAAGGCGAGAGCATTTACAGAGCAGAAAGCGGCCGAGAGACTGGCTCCTCTTAAAGAAAAGGTTTACTGTCCCTCGGTTGAGGTTGGGCAGACAGTGTACTTGCGTCACCGGCCTGTAGGCAGACATAAGATACAGGATGCTTGGGCTCCTGTGGTGTACCAGGTAGTCGATGTACAAGGTACTACATATACGGTTGAGCCTGTAGAGGGAGGTCCTCAGAAGCGGGTCCACAGAGTTGACTTGCGACCGTGTGCGATACCTGTGGTTGAAACAGCAGATGCAGTAAGTTGTGTAACCACTCCAGCAGCTGTGGTTCCCGCTAATTCAGCAGAAACCGATCCTGTGGATCCAGAGTGTGTAATAGTGGAAGAGGTTACTTTGCCTCATGTTGAAGTGACTGGGGATGTGGAAATGAAAGTTTCCCAGGACATATTAGCAGTAGGATCTGATTGTGTTCAGGATCATGATGAACATCAGTCCTCTGAGTTAGATCGTACAGGTGAAAAGGGTGGTGTTCTTGTTCCAGATGAACCTGTACTAAAGAAACCTGTCCCTGCACCAAGAAGGACTAGTCGTGTCAATGCTGGTGTGCATTCGAACATGTTTAATGAGCCCAGATCAGCTTGCGATCCTCTCTTGATCAGCCCTGAGGTCTTTTCTCAGGTTTTAGCAAGCCTGGGTAGCGTGTTCTTCAGAGAAGCAGTAAATGAGGTTAGAAACCTGCATTAATGTCATTGAGGACAATGATGGGTTTTAGCAGGGGAGAATGTGGCCAGTTTTATTATTCATTTTTTGCCTTTAGTTTTCACTGTGCTGAAATTGCGTGTGTGGCCCTTTAAGAGATTGCCGGTCTGGGCTCGCGAGATTTCCCTTTCACAGGCGCGAAAAATAGAACAGCCATTTTTTGGATAACTCTGTGGAGCAGTCACATGGTGTGTGTTGTTTTGATATCGAGGAGGTTTTATTCTAAAATGGTGCTGTTCCTCCTGATGAGATCGGTTCGAGTATAATCTGCGTGATCCTTGTGTCACGTGCAAACACAAGTTTCTGTCACTACCGTATTTTATTTCCTTTATTTCCTTTATCGTATTCTTGCTTATTTTCGTTTTGTTATATTTTCTGAGCCTGTGTGTTCAGTAAATTGTGTGAGAAAAGTTTCCGTTAGACAATCCCTTAGATTGTGTCCATGTATACAGCCTCATTAACACTCAAGATGTCTTTTGGAGTTTACCTGTGGTAAATTGCTGTTGAGACTTGATTTTGTTACGCTGCTTTTTGGTGGAACATTATTTTGTAATAGTTTATTCTCTTTCATTTATTTTTGTTTGCTGATGTTCCCACCGACCGCTGTAAACTAGAAGTAAAAAACAGCAGTCAGATAAACCCCTTTATAACAAATTAACTTCTGTTTCCGTGTGTGTTTCTTCCGCTACCACCCGGTTACAGTAAAAAAAAAAAAAAGGTCTGATGCCTAGTTCAGATGATGTACTGGTTGTTTCTTTCTTTATCATTAACTTCTTGCAGATGGTGTAAAACCAAAGATAAGCTCCACAAGAAAAAATAAATGAGTGTGTCAGCTCTAGTGGCCCAGTAGGTTAAATCTGTGAATTGTTACCAGGTTGAATGTTGTTTCATTCCTGACTTAAGTCAGCAGTGTGGGTTCTAAATTAGTGGAATATAGCATCCGGGAAAATGAAGAAAAAAGGGTAAGACTCTCCTGCCAAGTTCCACTGAGGTCAGATTTTTTTATCAGCTTCATGCGTCTTTTTAGTCAGTTCTTTTTTTTGTGAATATTGATGTGAGCCTATGACCTGTATGGCCTGTGAGTTCTTGCTTTTGGGTTTGAGGATTCAGTCCCTGCTTCGATTCACATATATTTTACCTAAACATTTCCTTCACTGTGTCCGTTATTAAGCATTTCTTGTCTTCTGGTATAAATAGAAAGATAAACCTACCTAGTGAAAGCTGTAGGTGTATCGTCTCTGATGGCTCAGTGGATTAAACAGCTGTCCTTGTGTCAGGTTTGAACCTCAATTCAACCCTGTCTCAGGTCTGCAGCATGGGTTCTAATCAGGTGGATTGTAACATCCAATAAGAAAAAAAGGAAGATTGACCCACCTGATTCCACTGAGCTCAGAGATGTGAGATCTTTAACAAGGAGCACCAACAGTGGTGTATTTTTTCCCAAAAAAAGTTCATCCCGAATAATGATGGACCAACAAAAAGAGTCAAATCCCCCAAATGTTTGAGGCCTGGTCCAGTTTCTTTTTTGTGAGTATATAAAGTATATAAACCCCCTAAAAAAGACAACGGCATATCAAGTCTCTGCTGGTAGCTCGATTGGTTGGTGTGGTGGTTGGTGTCATGGTGTCTGCAGCGTGACACCTGCAGCATGTGTTCTAATCGGGTTGACTGTAACATCCAATCAGAAAAAAGAAAAAAAAAAAAGCTGATTGACCCACCTGACTCCACTGAGCTCATAAATATGTGATCTTTAACTTCAAAAGTTGTGATTATTTTTTTTTTTTTTTACCCCCAAACAGTTCATCCTGAATATCCATCTATCCATCCATCTTCTAACGCTTATCCGAGGCCGGGTCGCGGGGGCAGCAGTCTAAGCAAAGATGCCCAGACTTCCCTCTCCCTAGCCACTTCTTCCAGCTCTTCCGGGGGGACACCAAGGCGTTCCCAGGCCAGCCGGGAGACATAGTCTTTCCAGCCAGGAAGGCGTCCAGGAGGCATCCGGAACAGATGCCCGAGCCACCTCAGCTGACCCCTCTCGATGTGGAGGAGCAGCGGATCTACTCTGAGCTCCTCCCGAGTGACTGAGCTTCTCACCCTATCTCTAAGGGATCGCCCAGCCACCCTGCGGAGAAAGCTCATTTCGGCCGCCTGTATCCGGGATCTTGTCCTTTCGGTCATGACCCAGAGCTCATGACCATAGGTGAGAGTAGGAACGTCGATTGCTCACTCGTGAACAAAACCCCAAGATACTTAAACTCCTCCACTTGCGGCAGGAACTCCCCACCAACCTGAAGTGGGCAAACCACCCTTTTCCGACTGAGGACCATGGCCTCGGATTTGGAGGTGCTGATTCTCATCCCAGCCGCTTCACACTCGGCTGCAAACCGTCCCAGTGCATGCTGAAGGTCCTGGTCTGATGAAGCCAACACGACAACATCATCTGCAAAGAGCAAAGACGAAATCGTGTCGTCACCAAACCGGACACCCTCCGACCCCTGGCTGCGCCTAGAAATTCTGTCCATAAAAATTATGAACAGAACCGGTGACAAAGGGCAGCCCTGCCGGAGTCCAACATGCACCGGGAACAAGTCTGACTTACTGCCGGCAATGCGAACCAAGCTCCTGCTTCGGTCGTACAGGGACCGGACAGCCCTTAGTAAAGGGCCCCCGAACCCATACTACCGGAGCACCCTCCACAGGCCGCCGCGAGGGACACAGTCGAATGCCTTTTCCAAATCCACAAAACACATGTGGACTGGTTGGGCAAACTCCCATGAACCCTCCAGCACCCTGTAGAGGGTATAGAGCTGGTCCAGTGTTCCACGGCCTGGACGAAAACCACACTGTTCCTCCTGAATCCGAGGTTCTACTATCGGCCGTATTCTCCTCTCCAGTACCCTGGCATAGACTTTCCCAGGTAGGCTGAGAAGTGTGATCCCCCTATAGTTGGAACACACCCTCCGGTCCCCCTTCTTAAAAAGAGGGACCACCACCCCGGTCTGCCATTCCAGAGGCACTGTCCCCGACCGCCACGCGATGCTGCAGAGGCGTGTCAGCCAAGACAGCCCCACAACATCCAGAGACTTGAGGTACTCAGGGCGGATCTCATCCACCCCCGGTGCCTTGCCACCGAGGAGTTTCTTTACTACCTCGGTGACTTCAGCTTGGGTGATGGACGAGTCCGCCTCTGAGCCCTCAGCCTCTGCTTCCTCAATGGAAGACGTGACGGCGGGATTGAGGAGGTCCTCGAAGTATTACTTCCACCGTCCAACGACATCCCCAGTTGAGGTCAACAGCTCCCCACCTCTACTGTAAACAGCATTGGTGGGGCACTGCTTTCCTCTCCTGAGGCGCCGGACGGTTTGCCAGAATCTCTTCGAGGCCAGCCGATAGTCTCCATGGCCTCACCGAACTCCTCCCAGGCCCGAGTTTTTGCCTTGATAACCACCCGGGCTGCAGTTCGCTTGGCCTGCCGGTACCCGTCAGCTGCCTCAGGAGTCCCACAAGCCAACCAGGCCCGATAGGACTCCTTCTTCAGCTTGACGGCATCCCTTACTTCCGGTTCCACCACCGGGTTCGGGGATTGCCGCCTCGACAGGCACCGGAGACCTTACTGCCACAGCTCCGAGCGGCCGCTTCGACAATGGAGGTGGAGAACATGGTCCACTCGGACTCAATATCTCCGGCCTCCCTCGGGATCTGGTCAAAGCTCCGCCGGAGGTGGGAGTTGAAGACCTCTCTGACAGGAGACTCGGCCAAACGTTCCCAGCAGCCCCTTACAGTACGCTTGGGTCTCGGCCAATACATACGGCCGCAGGTCAGATGAAACGACCACAAAGTCGATCATCGACCTACAGCCTAGGGTGTCCTGGTGCCACGTGCACTGATGGACACCCTTATGCTTGAACATGGTGTTCGTTATGGACAAACTGTAACTAGCACAGAAGTCCAATAACTGAACACCGCTCGGGTTCAGATCAGGGGGGCCGTTCCTCCCAATCACGCCCCTCCAGGTGTCACTGTCGCTGCCCACATGTGCATTGAAGTCTCCTAGTAGAACGACGGAGTCCCCAGTCGGAGCGCTTTCCAGCACCCCTCCCAGAGACCCCAAGAAGGCCGGGTACTCTATACTGCCGTTTGGCCCGTAGGCACACACGACAGTGAGAGACCTATCCCCGACCCGTAGGCGCAGGGAAACGACCCTCTCGTTCACCGGGGTAAACTCCAACACATGGCGGCTGAGCTGGGGGGCTATAAGCAAACCCACACCAGCCCGACGCCTTTCACCATGGGCAACTCCAGAGTGGTGAAGAGTCCATCCTCTCTCGAGGAGTGTGGTTCCAGAGCCCAGGCCGTGCGTAGAGGTGATCCCGACTATCTCTAGTCGGAACCTCTCAACCTCACGCACAATCTCAGGCTCCTTCCCCGCCAGCGAGGTGACATTCCACGTCCCTAGAGCTAGCTTCCGTGTCCAGGGATCGGGTTGTCGAGGCCCCCGCCTTCGACTGCTGCCCGATCCTCTCAGCACCGGCCCCTTACGGTCCCTCCTGCAGGTGGTGAGCCCACTGGAAGGCGGCCCCACGTCGCTCCTTCGGGCTGAGCCCGGCCGGACCCTGTCATCCTGAATAATGTGTTCGAAAGTTTATCCAAAATGTTTGAGGCCTGGTCTAGTTTCTTTTTTTTTGTGAGTAATTTCAGGTCTGCAGTAGGTTTTCACCTCAGGTAGACTCTGAAATGAAAGAAAAGGTTTGTTTGATATCTTTTAGCTCCACTGAGCTCAGAAATGTCAGATTTTATGACTGAGCAGTTACATGCTGAAAAGTTTAGTATGAAATGTACAGAAGCATCATGCTGGTAGAGGTGTTAAAATAAAGATATACCTCTACTGGTTACACTTTCCTTCACTGTGTCCTTTATTAAGCATTTCTTTTTCTTCGGGTATACATAGAAAGATAAACCTCAGTTAATTCTTGTTAATTCTCAGTTAATAACATCCAATAAGAGAAAAGAAAAAAAGCTGATTGACCCACCTGACTCCACTGAGCTCATAAATATGTGATCTTTAACTATGAGCTTCAAAAGTTGTGATTATTTTTTGTATTTTTTTTACCCCCAAACAGTTCATCCTGAATAATGTGTTCAAAAGTTCATCCAAAATGTTTGAGGCCTGGTCCAGTTTTTTTTTTTTGTGTGAGTAATTTCAGGTCTGCAGTAGGTTTTCACCTCAGGTAAACTCCGAAATGAAAGAAAAGGTTTGGTTGATATCTTTTAGGTCCACTGAGCTAAGAAATGTCAGATTTTATCACTGAGCAGTTACATGCTGAAAAGTTTAGTATGAAATGTACAGAAGCATCATGCTGGTAAAGGTGTTAAAATAAAGATATACCTCTACTGGTTACACTCTGTAATCTGTCTACCTTGATGGATGGTGGTTTGATTCACATAAATATTTCCTTCACTGTGTCCTTTATTAAGCATTTCTTCTTTTTCTGGTATAAATAGAAAGATAAACCTGCCTAGTGAAAGTTGTAGGTGCATCATCTCTGATGGCTCAGTGGATTAAACAGTTGTCCTTGTTTCAGGTTTGAACCTCAGTTCATCCCTGTCTCAGGTCTGCAGCATGGGTTCTAATCAGGTGGACTGTAACATTCAATAAAAAAAATAAAATAAAAGAAATAAGATTGACCCACCTGATTCCACTGAGCTCAGACATGTGAGATCTTTAACATGGAGCACCAACAGTGGTGTATTTTTTCCCCAAAAAAGTTCATCCTGAATAATGATGGACCAACAAAAAGAGTCAAATCCCCCAAATGTTTGAGGCATGGTCCAGTTTCTTTTTTGTGAGTATATAAAGTATATAAACCCCCTAAAAAAGACAACGGCATATCAAGTCTCTGCTGGTAGCTCGATTGGTTGGTGTGCTGGTTGGTGTCATGGTGTCTGCAGGATGACACCTGCAGCATGTGTTCTAATCGGGTTGACTGTAACATCCAATAAGAGAAAAGAAAAAAAGCTGATTGACCCACCTGACTCCACTGAGCTCATAAATATGTGATCTTTAACTATGAGCTTCAAAAGTTGTGATTATTTTTTGTATTTTTTTTACCCCCAAACAGTTCATCCTGAATAATGTGTTCAAAAGTTCATCCAAAATGTTTGAGGCCTGGTCCAGTTTTTTTTTTTGTGTGAGTAATTTCAGGTCTGCAGTAGGTTTTCACCTCAGGTAAACTCCGAAATGAAAGAAAAGGTTTGGTTGATATCTTTTAGGTCCACTGAGCTCAGAAATGTCAGATTTTATCACTGAGCAGTTACATGCTGAAAAGTTTAGTATGAAATGTACAGAAGCATCATGCTGGTAAAGGTGTTAAAATAAAGATATACCTCTACTGGTTACACTCTGTAATCTGTCTACCTTGATGGATGGTGGTTTGATTCACATAAATATTTAATTCACTGTGTCCTTTATTAAGCGTTTCTTTTTCTTCGGGTATAAATAGAAAGATAAACCTTCCTAGTGAAAGTTGTAGGTGTATCATCTCTGATGGCTCAGTGGATTAAACAACTGTCCTTGTGTCAGGTTTGAACCTCAGTTCATTCCTGTTTCAGGTCTGCAGTATGGGTTCTAATCAGGTGGATTGTAACATCCAATAAGAAAAAAAGGAAGATTGAGCCACCTAATTCCACTGAGCTCAGAGATGTGAAATCTTTCACACTGAGCACCAACAGTTGTGTATTTCTTTTCCCCCTGAACAGTTTATATCGAATAATGATGGACCAACAAATCTTTCAAATCCAGTGGACTGTAAGATCCACCAAAATAAACTAAAAATCTGTCTTGTTCCCTCAAAGTTCACTGAGCCCATAGATGTGAGATCTTTTTCACTTATCAGTTACAAACTTTAAAAAAGGTTTATCATGAACAGTTTTGGTGGCGTGAGCTGATGTTCTGATAGACCGACTCCAACTCAGGAATCTTCCTTGATAAGTGGTTTAAGGCCTGTGAGGTTTGGTTGTTGTGTTTGAGGATTTAATCCCTGCTTTGATTCACATAAATATTTCCTTCACTGTGTCCTTTATTAAGCGTTTCTTTCTCTTCTGGTATAAATAGAAAGATAAACCTGCCTTTGGAAAGTTGTAGGTGCATCATCTCTGATGGCTCAGTGGATTAAACAGTTGTCCTTGTTTCAGGTTTGAACCTTAGTTCATCCCTGTCTCAGGTCTGCAGCATGGGTTCTAATCCGGTGGACTGTAACATTTAATAAAAAAAATAAAATAAAAGAAATAAGATTGACCCACCTGATTCCACTGAGCTCAGACATGTGAGATCTTTCACATGGAGCACCAACAGTGGTGTATTTTTTCCCCAAAAAAGTTCATCCTGAATAATGAATGACCAACAAAAAGAGACAAATCCCCGAAATGTTTGAGGCCTGGTCCAGTTTCTTTTTATGTGAGTAATTTCTGTTATATAAACCCCCTAAAAAAGACAATGGCATATCAAGTCTCTGCTGGTAGCTCGATTGGTTGGTGTGCTGGTTGGTGTCATGGTGCTGTTGGTCTGTGTTTGAGGCCCATTTAACTGATCTCAAGTTGAGTGAGTGTTAACGTTTCCTTCGATAGGTTGAAAAGATAAATGTAAAAAAAAAAAAAGAGAACAGTTGTTGCGTTTCCTTGTGTCTCAGTTGGTTGTTTTACTGGTTGTTGGTCAGTGTTCGGGACTTGTTTGGCTGATGGTTGGTTAGTTAATTGTGAAGTTTCGCCTCAATATGCTGAAAAGATAAATGTTTTAAAAAAGAAAAGCTTTTGTCTCTGCTGGTGGTGCACTTGGTTGGTGAGCTGGTCTTATGCTGGTGCTGTTGGTCAGGGTTCGAGACCTGGTTGTTTGTTAACTTTTCCCTCGATAGACACAAACGATAAATGTTTAAAAAAAAGCAAACTCAGCATCTCTGCCAGTGGCTCGTTTGGTTGGAGCGCTGGTCAGGTGTTGGTGCAGTCGGTCAGGGTTCAAGACTTGGTTGGTTTATATTTAATGGTTCCCTCAATAGGCTAAAAAGATAAATGTAAAAAAAAAAAGAACAGCCAGCATCTCTGTCAGTGGCTTGGTTGGTTAGAGCGCTAGTCTGGTGTTGGTGCAGTCGGTCAGGGTTCGAGACCCGGTTGATTATTAGCTTTTCCCTCATTAGGCTGAAAAGATAAATCTAAAAAAAAAAGAACATCCTCCATCCCTGCTAGTGGCTTGGTTGGTTGGAGAGCTGGTCTGGGGTGCTTCTGCTGTTATTCTGGTTTTGAGACCCAGTTGGTGGGTTAATAACTGTTCCCTTGATACACAGAAAAGCTAAATGTAAAAATGTTGGTGGTGTGGGTCAGGGTTCAAGACCCAGGTTGGTTGATTGTTAAATTTTCGCTCGATAGGCTAAAAAGACAAATGTTTAAAAAAAAGGAACGACTTGTGTCTCTGCTTGGTAGCTCGATTGGTTTGTATGTGTGATTAGCTGAAATCAGTGTTACACTGTGGATCCGAGTTCAAATCCAGAGCAGAGGTGTTGGGGTTTTTTAGTGGTAATGAAAGTTTGTTACACTTAAAGTGTTATCTTAATAAACTAAATAGAATAACAATAATAATGTAATGTTGTGATTTTATATTTATGTAGATAGATAGATAGATAGATAGATAGATAGATAGATAGATAGATAGATAGATCTTAATATACATACATATAAAGTGGGATATGTAATAATACAAATGTAGTGATATACAATTAAAAAAGTAAAGTGTAATGAATGATAATAGTATATATTAAAAAAAATTATATATATAATGTAACGTGTATACACACACACACATATGTGTGTGTATATAAGTAAATATATAAATAAAATGATACACACACATATATATATATATATATATATATAAACGAGAGAGAGCCCAGAGCAGCATAACCCCCTGGTTCACCGCTCCCAGAGGCCCAGGTGGGACAGACCGGACTTTCTCTCTCTTTCTTTCTTTCTGCCGGAATTTTACAGTCCCACCTTAGAGCAGCACCTCCTGCTCAGTGGCGGCCTTGAACCGAGGTTCAGTACCCGCAATGGGTATCGACGCTTAACCCACTGAGCTATCAGAGCTGACGAGGCTCTCTTCTTTTTTTAGGGGGTTTATCTTTTGTTTCACAGAATTCATTGAAAAACAAAGAGAAACATGCTGAATTTCATATATAACTATCACCTGAACCCAGAGTTGAACCAGGACTTGAGGTGTCCCAGAAACAGAGAAGGGCCTTACCAAGTGAGCCACCAAATCTGACAAACAACTTGCCTTTTTGGGAGGTTATCTTCTGTTTTATAGCTACACAAACAGCAAGTAAAGTCACAGATAAAGAATTATACACTGACAAATTTATAGAAGATCAGTACCCGGATTCGAACCACAACTTAGATGGTCCCAAAGCAAACACGCTTAACCAATTGAGCTATTAGCTACAAGGAATAGATAGACATTTTTGGGGGGTTTATCCTCTGTTTTTCACCACCTGCTACAGAGAGCATGCACTTCAGCAGAACCAACTCTCAAGCCTAACCTACTGAACCATCTGGGCTTTCAGAATTAGTGCTTGTTTTTACCCCAGATATGCAAAAACTTGCATATTACTTTAGTTAAATTGCTATAAATTTATTGGCTCAAACTTATATCACTTTAGTACGTAGTAAGTTTAGTATGAAATGTACAGAAGCATCATGCTGGTAAAGGTGTTAAAATAAAGATATACCTCTACTGGTTACACTCTGTAATCTGTCTACCTTGATGGATGGTGGTTTGATTCACATAAATATTTCCTGCACTGTGTCCTTTATTAAGCGTTTCTTTTTCTTCTGGTATAAATAGAAAGATAAACCTGCCTAGTGAAAGCTGTAGGTGTATCATCTCTGATGGCTCAGTGGATTAAACAGCTGTCCTTGTGTCAGGTTTGAATCTCAGTTCATCCCTGTCTCAGGTCTGCAGCATGGGTTCTAATCAGGTGGACTGTAACATAAAATAAGAAAAAAAGGAAGGTTGACCCACCTGATTCCACTGAGCTCAATGATGTGAAATCTTTAACACTGCGAACCAACACTTGTGTATTTCTCTTCCCCTGAACAGTTTATCTCGAATAATGATGGACTAACAAATCTTTCAAATCCAGTGGACTGTAAGATCCACCAAAATAAACTAAAAATCTGTCTTGTTCCCTCAAAGTCCACTGAGCTCATAGATGTGAGATCTTGATCAGTTACAAACTTTTTTAAAAAGTTTATAATGAACAGTTATGGTGCCGTGAGCTGATGTTCTGATAGACCGACCCCAACTCAGGAATCTTCCTTGATAAGTGGTTTAAGGCCTGTGAGGTTTGGCTGTTGTGTTTGAGGATTTAATCCCTGCATTGATTCACATAAATATTTCCTTCATTGTGTCCTTTATTATGCGTTTCTTTCTCTTCTGGTATAAATAGAAAGATAAACCTGCCTTTGGAAAGTTGGAGGTGCATCATCTCTGATGGCTCAGTGGATTAAACAGTTGTCCTTTTTTCAGGTTTGAACCTCAGTTCATCCCTGTCTCAGGTCTACAGCATGGGTTGTAATCAGGTGGACTGTAACATCCAATAAGAAAAAATAAAATAAAGGAAAGAAGATTGACCCACCTGATTCCACTGAGCTCAGACATGTGAGATCTTTAACACGGAGCACCAACAGTGGTGTATTTTTTCCCCAAAAAAAGTTCATCCTGAATAATGATGGACCAACAAAAAGAGTAAAATCCCCCAAATGTTTGAGGCCTGGTCCAGTTCCTTTTTTATGAGTATATAAAGTATAAAGTATAAAGTATAAAGTAAAGTATATAAACCCCCTAAAAAAGACAACGGCATATCAAGTCTCTGCTGGTGGCTGGATTGGTTGGTGTGCTGGTTGGTGTCATGGTGTCTGCAGCATGTGTTCTATTCGGGTTGACTGTAACATCCAATAAGAAAAAAGAAAAAAAAAAAAGCTGATTGACCCACCTGACTCCACTGAGCTCATAAATATGTGATCTTTCACTCTGAGCTTCAAAAGTTGTGATTATTGTTTTTATTTTCTTTACCCCCAAACAGTTCATCCTGAATAATGTGTTCAAAAGTTCATCCAAAATGTTTGAGGCCTGGTCCAGTTTCTTTTTTGTGTGAGTAATTTCAGGTCTGCAGTAGGTTTTCACCTCAGGTAGACTCTGAAATGAAAGAAAAGGTTTGGTTGATATCTTTTAGGTCCACTGAGCTCAGAAATGTCAGATTTTATCACTAAGCAGTTACATGCTGAAAAGTTTAGTATGAAATGTACAGAAGCATCATGCTGGTAGAGGTGTTAAAATAAAGATATACCTCTACTGGTTACACTCTGTAATCTGTCTACCTTGATGGATGGTGGTTTGATTCACATAAATATTTCCTTCACTGTGTCCTTTATTAAGCATTTCTTCTTTTTCTGGTATAAATAGAAAGATAAACCTGCCTAGTGAAAGTTGTAGGTGTATCATCTCTGATGGCTCAGTGGATTAAACAGCTGTCCTTGTGTCAGGTTTGAACCTCAGTTCATCCCTGTCTCAGGTCTGCAGCATGGGTTCTAATCAGGTGGATTGCAACATCCAATAAGAAAAAAAGGAAGATTGACCCACCTGATTCCACTGAGCTCATAGATGTGAAATCTTTAACACTGAGCACCAACAGTGGTGTATTTCTTTTCCCCCTAAACAGTTTATCTCGATTAATGATGGACCAACAAATATTTCAAATCCAGTGGACTGTAATATCCACCAAAATAAACAAAAAATCTGTCTTGTTCCCTCAAAGTCCACTGAGCTCATAGATGTGAGATCTTTATCACTGATCAGTTACAAACTTTAAAAAAAAGTTTATCATGAACATTTATGGTGTCGTGAGCTAATGTTCTGATAGACCGACCCCAACTCAGGAATCTTCCTTGATAAGTGGTTTAAGGCCTGTGAGGTTTGGTTGTTGTGTTTGAGGATTTAATCCCTGCTTTGATTCACATAAATATTTCCTTCACTGTGTCCTTTATTAAGTGTTTCTTTCTCTTCTGGTATAAATAGAAAGATAAACCTGCCTTTGGAAAGTTGTAGGTGCATCATCTCTGATGGCTCAGTGGATTAAACAGTTGTCCTTGTTTCAGGTTTGAACCTCAGTTCATCCCTGTCTCAGGTCTGCAGCATGGGTTCTAATCAGGTGGACTGTAACATTCAATAAAAAAAATAAAATAAAAGAAATAAGATTGACCCACCTGATTCCACTGAGCTCAGACATGTGAGATCTTTAACACGGAGCACCAACAGTGGTGTATTTTTTCCCCAAAAAAGTTCATCCTGAATAATGATGGACCAACAAAAAGAGACAAATCCCCGAAATGTTTGAGGCCTGGTCCAGTTTCTTTTTATGTGAGTAATTTCTGTTATATAAACCCCCTAAAAAAGACAATGGCATATCAAGTCTCTGCTGGTAGCTCGATTGGTTGGTGTGCTGGTTGGTGTCATGGTGCTGTTGGTCTGTGTTTGAGGCCCATTTAACTGATCTCAAGTTGAGTGAGTGTTAACGTTTCCTTCGATAGGTTGAAAAGATAAATGTAAAAAAAAAAAAAGAGAACAGTTGTTGCGTTTCCTTGTGTCTCAGTTGGTTGCTTTACTGGTTGTTGGTCAGTGTTCGGGACTTGTTTGGCTGATGGTTGGTTAGTTAATTGTGAAGTTTCGCCTCAATATGCTGAAAAGATAAATGTTTTAAAAAAGGAAAGCTTTTGTCTCTGCTGGTGGTGCACTTGGTTGGTGAGCTGGTCTTATGCTGGTGCTGTTGGTCAGGGTTCGAGACCTGGTTGATTGTTAACTTTTCCCTCGATAGACACAAACGATAAATGTTTAAAAAAAAAGCAAACTCAGCATCTCTGCCAGTGGCTCGTTTGGTTGGAGCGCTGGTCAGGTGTTGGTGCAGTCGGTCAGGGTTTAAGACTTGGTTGGTTTATATTTAATGGTTCCCTCAATAGGCTAAAAAGATAAATGTAAAAAAAAAAAGAACAGCCAGCATCTCTGTCAGTGGCTTGGTTGGTTAGAGCGCTAGTCTGGTGTTGGTGCAGTCGGTCAGGGTTCGAGACCCGGTTGATTATTAGCTTTTCCCTCATTAGGCTGAAAAGATAAATCTAAAAAAAAAAGAACATCCTCCATCCCTGCTAGTGGCTTGGTTGGTTGGAGAGCTGGTCTGGGGTGCTTCTGCTGTTATTCTGGGTTTGAGACCCAGTTGGTGGGTTAATAACTGTTCCCTTGATACACAGAAAAGCTAAATGTAAAAATGTTGGTGGTGTGGGTCAGGGTTCAAGACCCAGGTTGGTTGATTGTTAAATTTTCGCTCGATAGGCTAAAAAGACAAATGTTTAAAAAAAAGGAACTACTTGTGTCTCTGCTTGGTAGCTCGATTGGTTTGTATGTGTGATTAGCTGAAATCAGTGTTACACTGTGGATCCGAGTTCAAATCCAAGCAGAGGTGTTGGGGTTTTTTAGTGGTAATGAAAGTTTGTTACACTTAAAGTGTTATCTTAATAAACTAAATAGAATAACAATAATAATGTAATGTTGTGATTTTATATTTATGTAGATAGATAGATAGATAGATAGATAGATAGATAGATAGATAGATAGATAGATAGATAGATAGATCTTAATATACATACATATAAAGTGGGATATGTAATAATACAAATGTAGTGATATACAATTAAAAAAGTAAAGTGTAATGAATGATAATAGTATATATAAAAAAAAATTATATATATAATGTAACGTGTATACACACACACACACACACACGTGTGTGTATATAAGTAAATATATAAATAAAATGATACAAATATATATATATATATATATATATATATATATATAAACGAGAGAGAGCCCAGAGCAGCATAACCCCCTGGTTCACCGCTCCCAGAGGCCCAGGTGGGACAGACCGGACTTACTCTCTCTTTCTTTCTTTCTGCCGGAATTTTACAGTCCCACCTTAGAGCAGCACCTCCTGCTCAGTGGCGGCCTTGAACCGAGGTTCAGTACCCGCAATGGGTATCGACGCTTAACCCACTGAGCTATCAGAGCTGACGAGGCTCTCTTCTTTTTTTAGGGGGTTTATCTTTTGTTTCACAGAATTCATTGAAAAACAAAGAGAAACATGCTGAATTTCATATATAACTATCACCTGAACCCAGAGTTGAACCAGGACTTGAGGTGTCCCAGAAACAGAGAAGGGCCTTACCAAGTGAGCCACCAAATCTGACAAACAACTTGCCTTTTTGGGAGGTTATCTTTTGTTTTATAGCTACACAAACAGCAAGTAAAGTCACAGATAAAGAATTACACACTGACAAATTTATAGAAGATCAGTACCCGGATTCGAACCACAACTTAGATGGTCCCAAAGCAAACACGCTTAACCAATTGAGCTATTAGCTACAAGGAATAGATAGACATTTTTGGGGGGTTTATCCTCTGTTTTTCACCACCTGCTACAGAGAGCATGCACTTCAGCAGAACCAACTCTCAAGCCTAACCTACTGAACCATCTGGGCTTTCAGAATTAGTGCTTGTTTTTACCCCAGATATGCAAAAACTTGCATATTACTTTAGTTAAATTGCTATAAATTTATTGGCTCAAACTTATATCACTTTAGTACGTAGTAAGTTTAGTATGAAATGTACAGAAGCATCATGCTGGTAAAGGTGTTAAAATAAAGATATACCTCTACTGGTTACACTCTGTAATCTGTCTACCTTGATGGATGGTGGTTTGATTCACATAAATATTTCCTGCACTGTGTCCTTTATTAAGCGTTTCTTTTTCTTCTGGTATAAATAGAAAGATAAACCTGCCTAGTGAAAGCTGTAGGTGTATCATCTCTGATGGCTCAGTGGATTAAACAGCTGTACTTGTGTCAGGTTTGAATCTCAGTTCATCCCTGTCTCAGGTCTGCAGCATGGGTTCTAATCAGGTGGACTGTAACATAAAATAAGAAAAAAAGGAAGGTTGACCCACCTGATTCCACTGAGCTCAATGATGTGAAATCTTTAACACTGCGAACCAACACTTGTGTATTTCTCTTCCCCTGAACAGTTTATCTCGAATAATGATGGACTAACAAATCTTTCAAATCCAGTGGACTGTAAGATCCACCAAAATAAACTAAAAATCTGTCTTGTTCCCTCAAAGTCCACTGAGCTCATAGATGTGAGATCTTGATCAGTTACAAACTTTTTTAAAAAGTTTATAATGAACAGTTATGGTGCCGTGAGCTGATGTTCTGATAGACCGACCCCAACTCAGGAATCTTCCTTGATAAGTGGTTTAAGGCCTGTGAGGTTTGGCTGTTGTGTTTGAGGATTTAATCCCTGCATTGATTCACATAAATATTTCCTTCATTGTGTCCTTTATTATGCGTTTCTTTCTCTTCTGGTATAAATAGAAAGATAAACCTGCCTTTGGAAAGTTGGAGGTGCATCATCTCTGATGGCTCAGTGGATTAAACAGTTGTCCTTTTTTCAGGTTTGAACCTCAGTTCATCCCTGTCTCAGGTCTACAGCATGGGTTGTAATCAGGTGGACTGTAACATCCAATAAGAAAAAATAAAATAAAGGAAAGAAGATTGACCCACCTGATTCCACTGAGCTCAGACATGTGAGATCTTTAACACGGAGCACCAACAGTGGTGTATTTTTTCCCCAAAAAAAGTTCATCCTGAATAATGATGGACCAACAAAAAGAGTAAAATCCCCCAAATGTTTGAGGCCTGGTCCAGTTCCTTTTTTATGAGTATATAAAGTATAAAGTATAAAGTAAAGTATATAAACCCCCTAAAAAAGACAACGGCATATCAAGTCTCTGCTGGTGGCTGGATTGGTTGGTGTGCTGGTTGGTGTCATGGTGTCTGCAGCATGTGTTCTATTCGGGTTGACTGTAACATCCAATAAGAAAAAAGAAAAAAAAAAAAGCTGATTGACCCACCTGACTCCACTGAGCTCATAAATATGTGATCTTTCACTCTGAGCTTCAAAAGTTGTGATTATTGTTTTTATTTTCTTTACCCCCAAACAGTTCATCCTGAATAATGTGTTCAAAAGTTCATCCAAAATGTTTGAGGCCTGGTCCAGTTTCTTTTTTGTGTGAGTAATTTCAGGTCTGCAGTAGGTTTTCACCTCAGGTAGACTCTGAAATGAAAGAAAAGGTTTGGTTGATATCTTTTAGGTCCACTGAGCTCAGAAATGTCAGATTTTATCACTAAGCAGTTACATGCTGAAAAGTTTAGTATGAAATGTACAGAAGCATCATGCTGGTAGAGGTGTTAAAATAAAGATATACCTCTACTGGTTACACTCTGTAATCTGTCTACCTTGATGGATGGTGGTTTGATTCACATAAATATTTCCTTCACTGTGTCCTTTATTAAGCATTTCTTCTTTTTCTGGTATAAATAGAAAGATAAACCTGCCTAGTGAAAGTTGTAGGTGTATCATCTCTGATGGCTCAGTGGATTAAACAGCTGTCCTTGTGTCAGGTTTGAACCTCAGTTCATCCCTGTCTCAGGTCTGCAGCATGGGTTCTAATCAGGTGGATTGCAACATCCAATAAGAAAAAAAGGAAGATTGACCCACCTGATTCCACTGAGCTCATAGATGTGAAATCTTTAACACTGAGCACCAACAGTGGTGTATTTCTTTTCCCCCTAAACAGTTTATCTCGATTAATGATGGACCAACAAATATTTCAAATCCAGTGGACTGTAATATCCACCAAAATAAACAAAAAATCTGTCTTGTTCCCTCAAAGTCCACTGAGCTCATAGATGTGAGATCTTTATCACTGATCAGTTACAAACTTTAAAAAAAAGTTTATCATGAACATTTATGGTGTCGTGAGCTAATGTTCTGATAGACCGACCCCAACTCAGGAATCTTCCTTGATAAGTGGTTTAAGGCCTGTGAGGTTTGGTTGTTGTGTTTGAGGATTTAATCCCTGCTTTGATTCACATAAATATTTCCTTCACTGTGTCCTTTATTAAGTGTTTCTTTCTCTTCTGGTATAAATAGAAAGATAAACCTGCCTTTGGAAAGTTGTAGGTGCATCATCTCTGATGGCTCAGTGGATTAAACAGTTGTCCTTGTTTCAGGTTTGAACCTCAGTTCATCCCTGTCTCAGGTCTGCAGCATGGGTTCTAATCAGGTGGACTGTAACATTCAATAAATAAAATAAAGGAAAGAAGATTGACCCACCTGATTCCACTGAGCTCAGACATGTGAGATCTTTAACATGGAGCACCAACAGTGGTGTATTTTTTGCCCAAAAAAGTTCATCCTGAATAATGATGGACCAACAAAAAGAGACAAATCCCCAAAATATTTGAGGCCTGGTCCAGTTTCTTTTTTGTGAGTATATAAAGTATATAAACCCCCTAAAAAAGACAACGGCATATCAAATCTCTGCTGGTAGCTCGATTGGTTGGTGTGCTGGTTGGTGTCATGGTGTCTGCAGCATGTGTTCTAATCGTGTTGACTGTAACATCCAATAAGAAAAAAGAAAAAAAAAAAAAAGCTGATTGACCCACCTGACTCCAATGAGCTCATAAATATGTAATCTTTAACTCTGAGCTTCAAAAGTTGTGATTATTTTTTATTTTTTTTTACCCCCAAACAGTTCATCCTGAATAATGTGTTCAAAAGTTCATCCAAAATGTTTGAGGCCTGGTCCAGTTTCTTTTTTTTTGTGTGAGTAATTTCAGGTCTGCAGAAGGTTTTCACCTCAGGTAGACGCTGAAATAAAAGAAAAGGTTTGGTTGATATCTTTTAGGTCCACTGAGCTCAGAAATGTCAGATTTTATCACTGAGCAGTTACATGCTGAAAAGTTTAGTATGAAATGTACAGAAGCATCATGCTGGTAAAGGTGTTAAAATAAAGATATACCTCTACTGGTTACACTCTGTAATCTGTCTACCTTGATGGATGGTGGTTTGATTCACATAAATATTTCCTTCACTGTGTCCTTTATTAGGCATTTCTTCTTTTTCTGGTATAAATAGAAAGATAAACCTGCCTAGTGAAAGTTGTAGGTGTATCATCTCTGATGGCTCAGTGGATTAAACAGCTGTCCTTGTGTCAGGTTTGAACCTCAGTTCATCCCTGTCTCAGGTCTGCAGCATGGGTTCTAATCAGGTGGATTGCAACATCCAATAAGAAAAAAAGGAAGATTGACCCACCTGATTCCACTGAGCTCAGAGATGTGAAATCTTTAACACTGAGCACCAACAGTGGTGTATTTCTTTTCCCCCTAAACAGTTTATCTCGATTAATGATGGACCAACAAATATTTCAAATCCAGTGGACTGTAATATCCACCAAAATAAACAAAAAATCTGTCTTGTTCCCTCAAAGTCCACTGAGCTCATAGATGTGAGATCTTTATCACTGATCAGTTACAAACTTTAAAAAAAAGTTTATCATGAACATTTATGGTGTCGTGAGCTGATGTTCTGATAGACCGACCCCAACTCAGGAATCTTCCTTGATAAGTGGTTTAAGGCCTGTGAGGTTTGGTTGTTGTGTTTGAGGATTTAATCCCTGCTTTGATTCACATAAATATTTCCTTCACTGTGTCCTTTATTAAGCGTTTCTTTCTCTTCTGGTATAAATAGAAAGATAAAGCTGCCTTTGGAAAGTTGTAGGTGCATCATCTCTGATGGCTCAGTGGATTAAACAGTTGTCCTTGTTTCAGGTTTGAACCTCAGTTCATCCCTGTCTCAGGTCTGCAGCATGGGTTCTAATCAGGTGGACTGTAACATTCAATAAAAAAAATAAAATAAAAGAAATAAGATTGACCCACCTGATTCCACTGAGCTCAGACATGTGAGATCTTTAACATGGAGCACCAACAGTGGTGTATTTTTTCCCCAAAAAAGTTCATCCTGAATAATGATGGACCAACAAAAAGAGACAAATCCCCGAAATGTTTGAGGCCTGGTCCAGTTTATTTTTATGTGAGTAATTTCTGTTATATAAACCCCCTAAAAAAGACAATGGCATATCAAGTCTCTGCTGGTAGCTCGATTGGTTGGTGTGCTGGTTGGTGTCATGGTGCTGTTGGTCTGTGTTTGAGGCCCATTTAACTGATCTCAAGTTGAGTGAGTGTTAACGTTTCCTTCGATAGGTTGAAAAGATAAATGTAAAAAAAAAAAAAGAGAACAGTTGTTGCGTTTCCTTGTGTCTCAGTTGGTTGCTTTACTGGTTGTTGGTCAGTGTTCGGGACTTGTTTGGCTGATGGTTGGTTAGTTAATTGTGAAGTTTCGCCTCAATATGCTGAAAAGATAAATGTTTTAAAAAAGGAAAGCTTTTGTCTCTGCTGGTGGTGCACTTGGTTGGTGAGCTGGTCTTATGCTGGTGCTGTTGGTCAGGGTTCGAGACCTGGTTGATTGTTAACTTTTCCCTCGATAGACACAAACGATAAATGTTTAAAAAAAAAGCAAACTCAGCATCTCTGCCAGTGGCTCGTTTGGTTGGAGCGCTGGTCAGGTGTTGGTGCAGTCGGTCAGGGTTCAAGACTTGGTTGGTTTATATTTAATGGTTCCCTCAATAGGCTAAAAAGATAAATGTAAAAAAAAAAAGAACAGCCACCATCTCTGTCAGTGGCTTGGTTGGTTAGAGCGCTAGTCTGGTGTTGGTGCAGTCGGTCAGGGTTCGAGACCCGGTTGATTATTAGCTTTTCCCTCATTAGGCTGAAAAGATAAATCTAAAAAAAAAAGAATATCCTCCATCCCTGCTAGTGGCTTGGTTGGTTGGAGCGCTGGTCTGGGGTGCTTCTGCTGTTATTCTGGGTTTGAGACCCAGTTGGTGGGTTAATAACTGTTCCCTTGATACACAGAAAAGCTAAATGTAAAAATGTTGGTGGTGTGGGTCAGGGTTCAAGACCCAGGTTGGTTGATTGTTAAATTTTCGCTCGATAGGCTAAAAAGACAAATGTTTAAAAAAAAGGAACTACTTGTGTCTCTGCTTGGTAGCTCGATTGGTTTGTATGTGTGATTAGCTGAAATCAGTGTTACACTGTGGATCCGAGTTCAAATCCAAGCAGAGGTGTTGGGGTTTTTTAGTGGTAATGAAAGTTTGTTACACTTAAAGTGTTATCTTAATAAACTAAATAGAATAACAATAATAATGTAATGTTGTGATTTTATATTTATGTAGATAGATAGATAGATAGATAGATAGATAGATAGATAGATAGATCTTAATATACATACATATAAAGTGGGATATGTAATAATACAAATGTAGTGATATACAATTAAAAAAGTAAAGTGTAATGAATGATAATAGTATATATAAAAAAAAATTATATATATAATGTAACGTGTATACACACACACACACACACACACGTGTGTGTATATAAGTAAATATATAAATAAAATGATACAAATATATATATATATATAAACGAGAGAGAGCCCAGAGCAGCATAACCCCCTGGTTCACCGCTCCCAGAGGCCCAGGTGGGACAGACCGGACTTTCTCTCTCTTTCTTTCTTTCTGCCGGAATTTTACAGTCCCACCTTAGAGCAGCACCTCCTGCTCAGTGGCGGCCTTGAACCGAGGTTCAGTACCCGCAATGGGTATCGACGCTTAACCCACTGAGCTATCAGAGCTGACGAGGCTCTCTTCTTTTTTTAGGGGGTTTATCTTTTGTTTCACAGAATTCATTGAAAAACAAAGAGAAACATGCTGAATTTCATATATAACTATCACCTGAACCCAGAGTTGAACCAGGACTTGAGGTGTCCCAGAAACAGAGAAGGGCCTTACAAAGTGAGCCACCAAATCTGACAAACAACTTGCCTTTTTGGGAGGTTATCTTTTGTTTTATAGCTACACAAACAGCAAGTAAAGTCACAGATAAAGAATTACACACTGACAAATTTATAGAAGATCAGTACCCGGATTCGAACCACAACTTAGATGGTCCCAAAGCAAACACGCTTAACCAATTGAGCTATTAGCTACAAGGAATAGATAGACATTTTTGGGGGGTTTATCCTCTGTTTTTCACCACCTGCTACAGAGAGCATGCACTTCAGCAGAACCAACTCTCAAGCCTAACCTACTGAACCATCTGGGCTTTCAGAATTAGTGCTTGTTTTTACCCCAGATATGCAAAAACTTGCATATTACTTTAGTTAAATTGCTATAAATTTATTGGCTCAAACTTATATCACTTTAGTACGTAGTAAGTTTAGTATGAAATGTACAGAAGCATCATGCTGGTAAAGGTGTTAAAATAAAGATATACCTCTACTGGTTACACTCTGTAATCTGTCTACCTTGATGGATGGTGGTTTGATTCACATAAATATTTCCTGCACTGTGTCCTTTATTAAGCGTTTCTTTTTCTTCTGGTATAAATAGAAAGATAAACCTGCCTAGTGAAAGCTGTAGGTGTATCATCTCTGATGGCTCAGTGGATTAAACAGCTGTACTTGTGTCAGGTTTGAATCTCAGTTCATCCCTGTCTCAGGTCTGCAGCATGGGTTCTAATCAGGTGGACTGTAACATAAAATAAGAAAAAAAGGAAGGTTGACCCACCTGATTCCACTGAGCTCAATGATGTGAAATCTTTAACACTGCGAACCAACACTTGTGTATTTCTCTTCCCCTGAACAGTTTATCTCGAATAATGATGGACTAACAAATCTTTCAAATCCAGTGGACTGTAAGATCCACCAAAATAAACTAAAAATCTGTCTTGTTCCCTCAAAGTCCACTGAGCTCATAGATGTGAGATCTTGATCAGTTACAAACTTTTTTAAAAAGTTTATAATGAACAGTTATGGTGCCGTGAGCTGATGTTCTGATAGACCGACCCCAACTCAGGAATCTTCCTTGATAAGTGGTTTAAGGCCTGTGAGGTTTGGCTGTTGTGTTTGAGGATTTAATCCCTGCATTGATTCACATAAATATTTCCTTCATTGTGTCCTTTATTATGCGTTTCTTTCTCTTCTGGTATAAATAGAAAGATAAACCTGCCTTTGGAAAGTTGGAGGTGCATCATCTCTGATGGCTCAGTGGATTAAACAGTTGTCCTTTTTTCAGGTTTGAACCTCAGTTCATCCCTGTCTCAGGTCTACAGCATGGGTTGTAATCAGGTGGACTGTAACATCCAATAAAAAAAATAAAATAAAGGAAAGAAGATTGACCCACCTGATTCCACTGAGCTCAGACATGTGAGATCTTTAACACGGAGCACCAACAGTGGTGTATTTTTTCCCCAAAAAAAGTTCATCCTGAATAATGATGGACCAACAAAAAGAGTAAAATCCCCCAAATGTTTGAGGCCTGGTCCAGTTCCTTTTTTATGAGTATATAAAGTATAAAGTATAAAGTATAAAGTAAAGTATATAAACCCCCTAAAAAAGACAACGGCATATCAAGTCTCTGCTGGTGGCTGGATTGGTTGGTGTGCTGGTTGGTGTCATGGTGTCTGCAGCATGTGTTCTATTCGGGTTGACTGTAACATCCAATAAGAAAAAAGAAAAAAAAAAAAGCTGATTGACCCACCTGACTCCACTGAGCTCATAAATATGTGATCTTTCACTCTGAGCTTCAAAAGTTGTGATTATTGTTTTTATTTTCTTTACCCCCAAACAGTTCATCCTGAATAATGTGTTCAAAAGTTCATCCAAAATGTTTGAGGCCTGGTCCAGTTTCTTTTTTGTGTGAGTAATTTCAGGTCTGCAGTAGGTTTTCACCTCAGGTAGACTCTGAAATGAAAGAAAAGGTTTGGTTGATATCTTTTAGGTCCACTGAGCTCAGAAATGTCAGATTTTATCACTAAGCAGTTACATGCTGAAAAGTTTAGTATGAAATGTACAGAAGCATCATGCTGGTAGAGGTGTTAAAATAAAGATATACCTCTACTGGTTACACTCTGTAATCTGTCTACCTTGATGGATGGTGGTTTGATTCACATAAATATTTCCTTCACTGTGTCCTTTATTAAGCATTTCTTCTTTTTCTGGTATAAATAGAAAGATAAACCTGCCTAGTGAAAGTTGTAGGTGTATCATCTCTGATGGCTCAGTGGATTAAACAGCTGTCCTTGTGTCAGGTTTGAACCTCAGTTCATCCCTGTCTCAGGTCTGCAGCATGGGTTCTAATCAGGTGGATTGCAACATCCAATAAGAAAAAAAGGAAGATTGACCCACCTGATTCCACTGAGCTCATAGATGTGAAATCTTTAACACTGAGCACCAACAGTGGTGTATTTCTTTTCCCCCTAAACAGTTTATCTCGATTAATGATGGACCAACAAATATTTCAAATCCAGTGGACTGTAATATCCACCAAAATAAACAAAAAATCTGTCTTGTTCCCTCAAAGTCCACTGAGCTCATAGATGTGAGATCTTTATCACTGATCAGTTACAAACTTTAAAAAAAAGTTTATCATGAACATTTATGGTGTCGTGAGCTAATGTTCTGATAGACCGACCCCAACTCAGGAATCTTCCTTGATAAGTGGTTTAAGGCCTGTGAGGTTTGGTTGTTGTGTTTGAGGATTTAATCCCTGCTTTGATTCACATAAATATTTCCTTCACTGTGTCCTTTATTAAGTGTTTCTTTCTCTTCTGGTATAAATAGAAAGATAAACCTGCCTTTGGAAAGTTGTAGGTGCATCATCTCTGATGGCTCAGTGGATTAAACAGTTGTCCTTGTTTCAGGTTTGAACCTCAGTTCATCCCTGTCTCAGGTCTGCAGCATGGGTTCTAATCAGGTGGACTGTAACATTCAATAAATAAAATAAAGGAAAGAAGATTGACCCACCTGATTCCACTGAGCTCAGACATGTGAGATCTTTAACATGGAGCACCAACAGTGGTGTATTTTTTGCCCAAAAAAGTTCATCCTGAATAATGATGGACCAACAAAAAGAGACAAATCCCCAAAATATTTGAGGCCTGGTCCAGTTTCTTTTTTGTGAGTATATAAAGTATATAAACCCCCTAAAAAAGACAACGGCATATCAAATCTCTGCTGGTAGCTCGATTGGTTGGTGTGCTGGTTGGTGTCATGGTGTCTGCAGCATGTGTTCTAATCGTGTTGACTGTAACATCCAATAAGAAAAAAGAAAAAAAAAAAAAAGCTGATTGACCCACCTGACTCCAATGAGCTCATAAATATGTAATCTTTAACTCTGAGCTTCAAAAGTTGTGATTATTTTTTATTTTTTTTTACCCCCAAACAGTTCATCCTGAATAATGTGTTCAAAAGTTCATCCAAAATGTTTGAGGCCTGGTCCAGTTTCTTTTTTTTTGTGTGAGTAATTTCAGGTCTGCAGAAGGTTTTCACCTCAGGTAGACGCTGAAATAAAAGAAAAGGTTTGGTTGATATCTTTTAGGTCCACTGAGCTCAGAAATGTCAGATTTTATCACTGAGCAGTTACATGCTGAAAAGTTTAGTATGAAATGTACAGAAGCATCATGCTGGTAAAGGTGTTAAAATAAAGATATACCTCTACTGGTTACACTCTGTAATCTGTCTACCTTGATGGATGGTGGTTTGATTCACATAAATATTTCCTTCACTGTGTCCTTTATTAGGCATTTCTTCTTTTTCTGGTATAAATAGAAAGATAAACCTGCCTAGTGAAAGTTGTAGGTGTATCATCTCTGATGGCTCAGTGGATTAAACAGCTGTCCTTGTGTCAGGTTTGAACCTCAGTTCATCCCTGTCTCAGGTCTGCAGCATGGGTTCTAATCAGGTGGATTGCAACATCCAATAAGAAAAAAAGGAAGATTGACCCACCTGATTCCACTGAGCTCAGAGATGTGAAATCTTTAACACTGAGCACCAACAGTGGTGTATTTCTTTTCCCCCTAAACAGTTTATCTCGATTAATGATGGACCAACAAATATTTCAAATCCAGTGGACTGTAATATCCACCAAAATAAACAAAAAATCTGTCTTGTTCCCTCAAAGTCCACTGAGCTCATAGATGTGAGATCTTTATCACTGATCAGTTACAAACTTTAAAAAAAAGTTTATCATGAACATTTATGGTGTCGTGAGCTGATGTTCTGATAGACCGACCCCAACTCAGGAATCTTCCTTGATAAGTGGTTTAAGGCCTGTGAGGTTTGGTTGTTGTGTTTGAGGATTTAATCCCTGCTTTGATTCACATAAATATTTCCTTCACTGTGTCCTTTATTAAGCGTTTCTTTCTCTTCTGGTATAAATAGAAAGATAAAGCTGCCTTTGGAAAGTTGTAGGTGCATCATCTCTGATGGCTCAGTGGATTAAACAGTTGTCCTTGTTTCAGGTTTGAACCTCAGTTCATCCCTGTCTCAGGTCTGCAGCATGGGTTCTAATCAGGTGGACTGTAACATTCAATAAAAAAAATAAAATAAAAGAAATAAGATTGACCCACCTGATTCCACTGAGCTCAGACATGTGAGATCTTTAACATGGAGCACCAACAGTGGTGTATTTTTTCCCCAAAAAAGTTCATCCTGAATAATGATGGACCAACAAAAAGAGACAAATCCTCGAAATGTTTGAGGCCTGGTCCAGTTTCTTTTTATGTGAGTAATTTCTGTTATATAAACCCCCTAAAAAAGACAATGGCATATCAAGTCTCTGCTGGTAGCTCGATTGGTTGGTGTGCTGGTTGGTGTCATGGTGCTGTTGGTCTGTGTTTGAGGCCCATTTAACTGATCTCAAGTTGAGTGAGTGTTAACGTTTCCTTCGATAGGTTGAAAAGATAAATGTAAAAAAAAAAAAAGAGAACAGTTGTTGCGTTTCCTTGTGTCTCAGTTGGTTGCTTTACTGGTTGTTGGTCAGTGTTCGGGACTTGTTTGGCTGATGGTTGGTTAGTTAATTGTGAAGTTTCGCCTCAATATGCTGAAAAGATAAATGTTTTAAAAAAGGAAAGCTTTTGTCTCTGCTGGTGGTGCACTTGGTTGGTGAGCTGGTCTTATGCTGGTGCTGTTGGTCAGGGTTCGAGACCTGGTTGATTGTTAACTTTTCCCTCGATAGACACAAACGATAAATGTTTAAAAAAAAAGCAAACTCAGCATCTCTGCCAGTGGCTCGTTTGGTTGGAGCGCTGGTCAGGTGTTGGTGCAGTCGGTCAGGGTTCAAGACTTGGTTGGTTTATATTTAATGGTTCCCTCAATAGGCTAAAAAGATAAATGTAAAAAAAAAAAGAACAGCCAGCATCTCTGTCAGTGGCTTGGTTGGTTAGAGCGCTAGTCTGGTGTTGGTGCAGTCGGTCAGGGTTCGAGACCCGGTTGATTATTAGCTTTTCCCTCATTAGGCTGAAAAGATAAATCTAAAAAAAAAAGAACATCCTCCATCCCTGCTAGTGGCTTGGTTGGTTGGAGCGCTGGTCTGGGGTGCTTCTGCTGTTATTCTGGGTTTGAGACCCAGTTGGTGGGTTAATAACTGTTCCCTTGATACACAGAAAAGCTAAATGTAAAAATGTTGGTGGTGTGGGTCAGGGTTCAAGACCCAGGTTGGTTGATTGTTAAATTTTCGCTCGATAGGCTAAAAAGACAAATGTTTAAAAAAAAGGAACTACTTGTGTCTCTGCTTGGTAGCTCGATTGGTTTGTATGTGTGATTAGCTGAAATCAGTGTTACACTGTGGATCCGAGTTCAAATCCAAGCAGAGGTGTTGGGGTTTTTTAGTGGTAATGAAAGTTTGTTACACTTAAAGTGTTATCTTAATAAACTAAATAGAATAACAATAATAATGTAATGTTGTGATTTTATATTTATGTAGATAGATAGATAGATAGATAGATAGATAGATAGATAGATAGATCTTAATATACATACATATAAAGTGGGATATGTAATAATACAAATGTAGTGATATACAATTAAAAAAGTAAAGTGTAATGAATGATAATAGTATATATAAAAAAAAATTATATATATAATGTAACGTGTATACACACACACACACACATACATGTGTGTGTATATAAGTAAATATATAAATAAAATGATACAAATATATATATATATATATATATATATATATAAACGAGAGAGAGCCCAGAGCAGCATAACCCCCTGGTTCACCGCTCCCAGAGGCCCAGGTGGGACAGACCGGACTTTCTCTCTCTTTCTTTCTTTCTGCCGGAATTTTACAGTCCCACCTTAGAGCAGCACCTCCTGCTCAGTGGCGGCCTTGAACCGAGGTTCAGTACCCGCAATGGGTATCGACGCTTAACCCACTGAGCTATCAGAGCTGACGAGGCTCTCTTCTTTTTTTAGGGGGTTTATCTTTTGTTTCACAGAATTCATTGAAAAACAAAGAGAAACATGCTGAATTTCATATATAACTATCACCTGAACCCAGAGTTGAACCAGGACTTGAGGTGTCCCAGAAACAGAGAAGGGCCTTACCAAGTGAGCCACCAAATCTGACAAACAACTTGCCTTTTTGGGAGGTTATCTTTTGTTTTATAGCTACACAAACAGCAAGTAAAGTCACAGATAAAGAATTATACACTGACAAATTTATAGAAGATCAGTACCCGGATTCGAACCACAACTTAGATGGTCCCAAAGCAAACACGCTTAACCAATTGAGCTATTAGCTACAAGGAATAGATAGACATTTTTGGGGGGTTTATCCTCTGTTTTTCACCACCTGCTACAGAGAGCATGCACTTCAGCAGAACCAACTCTCAAGCCTAACCTACTGAACCATCTGGGCTTTCAGAATTAGTGCTTGTTTTTACCCCAGATATGCAAAAACTTGCATATTACTTTAGTTAAATTGCTATAAATTTATTGGCTCAAACTTATATCACTTTAGTACGTAGTAAGTTTAGTATGAAATGTACAGAAGCATCATGCTGGTAAAGGTGTTAAAATAAAGATATACCTCTACTGGTTACACTCTGTAATCTGTCTACCTTGATGGATGGTGGTTTGATTCACATAAATATTTCCTGCACTGTGTCCTTTATTACGCGTTTCTTTTTCTTCTGGTATAAATAGAAAGATAAACCTGCCTAGTGAAAGCTGTAGGTGTATCATCTCTGATGGCTCAGTGGATTAAACAGCTGTCCTTGTGTCAGGTTTGAATCTCAGTTCATCCCTGTCTCAGGTCTGCAGCATGGGTTCTAATCAGGTGGACTGTAACATAAAATAAGAAAAAAAGGAAGGTTGACCCACCTGATTCCACTGAGCTCAATGATGTGAAATCTTTAACACTGCGAACCAACACTTGTGTATTTCTCTTCCCCTGAACAGTTTATCTCGAATAATGATGGACTAACAAATCTTTCAAATCCAGTGGACTGTAAGATCCACCAAAATAAACTAAAAATCTGTCTTGTTCCCTCAAAGTCCACTGAGCTCATAGATGTGAGATCTTGATCAATTACAAACTTTTTTAAAAAGTTTATAATGAACAGTTATGGTGCCGTGAGCTGATGTTCTGATAGACCGACCCCAACTCAGGAATCTTCCTTGATAAGTGGTTTAAGGCCTGTGAGGTTTGGCTGTTGTGTTTGAGGATTTAATCCCTGCATTGATTCACATAAATATTTCCTTCATTGTGTCCTTTATTATGCGTTTCTTTCTCTTCTGGTATAAATAGAAAGATAAACCTGCCTTTGGAAAGTTGGAGGTGCATCATCTCTGATGGCTCAGTGGATTAAACAGTTGTCCTTTTTTCAGGTTTGAACCTCAGTTCATCCCTGTCTCAGGTCTACAGCATGGGTTGTAATCAGGTGGACTGTAACATCCAATAAAAAAAATAAAATAAAGGAAAGAAGATTGACCCACCTGATTCCACTGAGCTCAGACATGTGAGATCTTTAACACGGAGCACCAACAGTGGTGTATTTTTTCCCCAAAAAAAGTTCATCCTGAATAATGATGGACCAACAAAAAGAGTAAAATCCCCCAAATGTTTGAGGCCTGGTCCAGTTCCTTTTTTATGAGTATATAAAGTATAAAGTATAAAGTATAAAGTAAAGTATATAAACCCCCTAAAAAAGACAACGGCATATCAAGTCTCTGCTGGTGGCTGGATTGGTTGGTGTGCTGGTTGGTGTCATGGTGTCTGCAGCATGTGTTCTATTCGGGTTGACTGTAACATCCAATAAGAAAAAAAAAAAAAAAAAAGCTGATTGACCCACCTGACTCCACTGAGCTCATAAATATGTGATCTTTCACTCTGAGCTTCAAAAGTTGTGATTATTGTTTTTATTTTCTTTACCCCCAAACAGTTCATCCTGAATAATGTGTTCAAAAGTTCATCCAAAATGTTTGAGGCCTGGTCCAGTTTCTTTTTTGTGTGAGTAATTTCAGGTCTGCAGTAGGTTTTCACCTCAGGTAGACTCTGAAATGAAAGAAAAGGTTTGGTTGATATCTTTTAGGTCCACTGAGCTCAGAAATGTCAGATTTTATCACTAAGCAGTTACATGCTGAAAAGTTTAGTATAAAATGTACAGAAGCATCATGCTGGTAGAGGTGTTAAAATAAAGATATACCTCTACTGGTTACACTCTGTAATCTGTCTACCTTGATGGATGGTGGTTTGATTCACATAAATATTTCCTTCACTGTGTCCTTTATTAAGCATTTCTTCTTTTTCTGGTATAAATAGAAAGATAAACCTGCCTAGTGAAAGTTGTAGGTGTATCATCTCTGATGGCTCAGTGGATTAAACAGCTGTCCTTGTGTCAGGTTTGAACCTCAGTTCATCCCTGTCTCAGGTCTGCAGCATGGGTTCTAATCAGGTGGATTGCAACATCCAATAAGAAAAAAAGGAAGATTGACCCACCTGATTCCACTGAGCTCATAGATGTGAAATCTTTAACACTGAGCACCAACAGTGGTGTATTTCTTTTCCCCCTAAACAGTTTATCTCGATTAATGATGGACCAACAAATATTTCAAATCCAGTGGACTGTAATATCCACCAAAATAAACAAAAAATCTGTCTTGTTCCCTCAAAGTCCACTGAGCTCATAGATGTGAGATCTTTATCACTGATCAGTTACAAACTTTAAAAAAAAGTTTATCATGAACATTTATGGTGTCGTGAGCTAATGTTCTGATAGACCGACCCCAAATCAGGAATCTTCCTTGATAAGTGGTTTAAGGCCTGTGAGGTTTGGTTGTTGTGTTTGAGGATTTAATCCCTGCTTTGATTCACATAAATATTTCCTTCACTGTGTCCTTTATTAAGTGTTTCTTTCTCTTCTGGTATAAATAGAAAGATAAACCTGCCTTTGGAAAGTTGTAGGTGCATCATCTCTGATGGCTCAGTGGATTAAACAGTTGTCCTTGTTTCAGGTTTGAACCTCAGTTCATCCCTGTCTCAGGTCTGCAGCATGGGTTCTAATCAGGTGGACTGTAACATTCAATAAATAAAATAAAGGAAAGAAGATTGACCCACCTGATTCCACTGAGCTCAGACATGTGAGATCTTTAACATGGAGCACCAACAGTGGTGTATTTTTTGCCCAAAAAAGTTCATCCTGAATAATGATGGACCAACAAAAAGAGACAAAGCCCCAAAATATTTGAGGCCTGGTCCAGTTTCTTTTTTGTGAGTATATAAAGTATATAAACCCCCTAAAAAAGACAACGGCATATCAAATCTCTGCTGGTAGCTCGATTGGTTGGTGTGCTGGTTGGTGTCATGGTGTCTGCAGCATGTGTTCTAATCGTGTTGACTGTAACATCCAATAAGAAAAAAGAAAAAAAAAAAAAAGCTGATTGACCCACCTGACTCCAATGAGCTCATAAATATGTAATCTTTAACTCTGAGCTTCAAAAGTTGTGATTATTTTTTATTTTTTTTACCCCCAAACAGTTCATCCTGAATAATGTGTTCAAAAGTTCATCCAAAATGTTTGAGGCCTGGTCCAGTTTCTTTTTTTTTGTGTGAGTAATTTCAGGTCTGCAGTAGGTTTTCACCTCAGGTAGACGCTGAAATAAAAGAAAAGGTTTGGTTGATATCTTTTAGGTCCACTGAGCTCAGAAATGTCAGATTTTATCACTGAGCAGTTACATGCTGAAAAGTTTAGTATGAAATGTACAGAAGCATCATGCTGGTAAAGGTGTTAAAATAAAGATATACCTCTACTGGTTACACTCTGTAATCTGTCTACCTTGATGGATGGTGGTTTGATTCACATAAATATTTCCTTCACTGTGTCCTTTATTAGGCATTTCTTTCTCTTCTGGTATAAATAGAAAGATAAACCTGCCTTTGGAAAGTTGTAGGTGCATCATCTCTGATGGCTCAGTGGATTAAACAGTTGTCCTTGTTTCAGGTTTGAACCTCAGTTCATCCCTGTCTCAGGTCTGCAGCATGGGTTCTAATCAGGTGGACTGTAACATTCAATAAATAAAATAAAGGAAAGAAGATTGACCCACCTGATTCCACTGAGCTCAGACATGTGAGATCTTTAACATGGAGCACCAACAGTGGTGTATTTTTTGCCCAAAAAAGTTCATCCTGAATAATGATGGACCAACAAAAAGAGACAAATCCCCAAAATATTTGAGGCCTGGTCCAGTTTCTTTTTTGTGAGTATATAAAGTATATAAACCCCCTAAAAAAGACAACAGCATATCAAATCTCTGCTGGTAGCTCGATTGGTTGGTGTGCTGGTTGGTGTCATGGTGTCTGCAGCATGTGTTCTAATCGTGTTGACTGTAACATCCAATAAGAAAAAAGAAAAAAAAAAAAAAGCTGATTGACCCACCTGACTCCAATGAGCTCATAAATATGTAATCTTTAACTCTGAGCTTCAAAAGTTGTGATTATTTTTTATTTTTTTTTACCCCCAAACAGTTCATCCTGAATAATGTGTTCAAAAGTTCATCCAAAATGTTTGAGGCCTGGTCCAGTTTCTTTTTTTTTGTGTGAGTAATTTCAGGTCTGCAGTAGGTTTTCACCTCAGGTAGACGCTGAAATAAAAGAAAAGGTTTGGTTGATATCTTTTAGGTCCACTGAGCTCAGAAATGTCAGATTTTATCACTGAGCAGTTACATGCTGAAAAGTTTAGTATGAAATGTACAGAAGCATCATGCTGGTAAAGGTGTTAAAATAAAGATATACCTCTACTGGTTACACTCTGTAATCTGTCTACCTTGATGGATGGTGGTTTGATTCACATAAATATTTCCTTCACTGTGTCCTTTATTAGGCATTTCTTTCTCTTCTGGTATAAACAGAAAGATAAACCTGCCTTTGGAAAGTTGTAGGTGCATCATCTCTAATGGCTCAGTGGATTAAACGGTTGTCCTTGTTTCAGGTTTGAACCTCAGTTCATCCCTGTCTCAGGTCTGCAGCATAGGTTCTAATCAGGTGGACTGTAACATCCAATAAAAAAAATAAAATAAAAGAAAGAAGATTGACCCACCTGATTCCGCTGAGCTCAGACATGTGAGATCTTTAACACGAAGCACCAACAGTTGTGTATTTTTTCCCCAAAAAAGTTCATCCCGAATAATGATGGACCAACAAAAAGAGACAAATCCCCAAAATATTTGAGGCCTGGTCCAGTTTCTTTTTTTGTGAGTAATTTCTGTTATATAAACCCCCTAAAAAAGACAATGGCATATCAAGTCTCTGCTGGTACCTCGATTGGTTGGTGTCATGGTGCTGTTGGTCTGTGTTTGAGGCCCATTTAACTGATCTCAAGTTGAGTGAGTGTTAACGTTTCCTTCGATAGTTTGAAAAGATAAATGTAAAAAAAAAAATGGACAGTTGTTGCGTTTCCTTGTGTCTCAGTTGGTTGGTTTACTGGTTGTGTGCCAGTGCTGTTGGTCAGTGTTCGGGACTTAGTAGTTAATTGTGAAATTTCGCCTCAATAGGCTGAAAAGATAAATGTTTTAAAAAAGGAAAGCTTTCGTCTCTGCTGGTGGCGCACTTGGTTGGAGCGTTGGTCTTATGCTGGTGCTTTTGGTCAGGGTTCGAGACCCTGTTGATTGTTAACTTTTCCCTCGATAGGCAGAAAAGATAAATGTTAAAAAAAAAGAAAATTCAGCATCTCTGCCAGTGGCTCGTTTGGTTGGAGCGCTAGTCAGGTGTTGGTTCCATCGGTCAGGGTTCAAGACCCAGTTGGTTGGTTTATATTTAATGGTTCCCTCAATAGGCTGAAAAGATAAATGTAAAAAAAAAGAACAGCCAGCATCTCTGTCAGTGGCTTGGTTGGTTAGAGCGCTAGTCTGGTGTTGGTGCAGTCGGTCAGGGTTCGAGACCCGGTTGATTATTAGCTTTTCCCGCAATAGGCTGAAAGGATAAATCTAAAAAAAAAGAACATCCTCCATCCCTGCTAGTGGCTTGGTTGGTTGAAGAACTGGTCTGGTGCTTCTGCTGTTATTCTGGGTTTGAGACCCAGTTGGTTGGTTAATAACTGTTCCCTTGATACACAGAAAAGCTAAATGTAAAAAAAAAGGAAAGGCTTGCATCTCTGCAGGTGGCTCGGTTAGTTAGAGTGCTTGTCTGGTGTTGGTGCTGGGGGTCAGGGTTCAAGACCCAGGTTGGTTGATTGTTAAATTTTCGCTCGATAGGCTAAAAAGACAAATGTTTAAAAAAGGAACGACTTGTGTCTCTGCTTGGTAGCTCGATTGGTTTGTATGTGTGATTAGCTGAAATCAGTGTTACACTGTGGATCGGAGTTCAAATCCAAGCAGAGGTGTTGGGATTTTTTAGTGGTAATGAAAGTTTGTTACACTTAAAGTGTTATCTTAATAAACTAAATAGAATAACAATAATAATGTAATGTTGTGATTTTATATTTATGTAGATAGATAGATAGATAGATAGATAGATAGATAGATAGATAGATAGATAGATAGATAGATAGATAGATAGATCTTAATATACATACATATAAAGTGGGATATGTAATAATACAAATGTAGTGATATACAATTAAAAAAGCAAAGTGTAATGAATGATAATAGTATATATAAAAAAATTATATATATATATATATATATATATATATATATATATATATATATATATATATAATGTAACGTGTATACACACATATATGTGTGTATATAAGTAAATATATTAAAAAAAATGATACAAATATATATATATATAAAAGTATAAATAAAAAAATATATATATAAACGAGAGAGAGCCCAGAGCAGCATAACCCCCTGGTTCACCGCTCCCAGAGGCCCAGGTGGGACAGACCGGACTTTCTCTCTCTTTCTTTCTTTCTGCCGGAATTTTACAGTCCCACCTTAGAGCAGCACCTCCTGCTCAGTGGCGGCCTTGAACCGAGGTTCAGTACCCGCAATGGGCATCGACGCTTAACCCACTGAGCTATCGGAGCTGACGAGGCTCTCTTCTTTTTTTAGGGGGTTTATCTTCTGTTCCACACTGCTACAGAGTCAGAGAAAAACAAAACACAAGTGTTACTTAATGCAGGATTTGAACCACAGCTACAGCTGTTACAAACCTCCTGGTTCAACTCAGTGAGCTACCAGATACAACTGCTCACTGTGTGTTTTTTACAGAGTTTATCCTTAGATTGTTCTACACTACTGCTAGAAGAAACTTCACGATAAAGAACAATGCAACAAGAAAAGATCTGGTATCACCAGAACAAGGACTTAAACTAGGGACATGGTGGTCAAGAAGCAACTAGTTTAACCAACTGAACCACAAGACACAAGTCCCAACGCAGGGATAAACCTCCTATAAACCTCCTATAAAATTTGAGTCCCCACTCGAAGATAAACCTTCTATAAAAATAAGCGGTTGTGTATCAGCTCTGGTGGCTCAGTGGATTTAACAGCTGTACTTGAACCTCAGTTCATCCCTGTCTCAGGTCTGCAGTAGGGGGTCAAAACAAAAAATAAAATAAAATATGGCTTGTCCCCTAAAAGTCCACTGAGCTCAGAAATTCCTGGTTCAGGTGATAGAAGATTCTTTCTTTTATCAAAAAGTGCTGTCAGCTGGTATAAAAGCAAAGATAAACCCCCTAAAAAGAATAGAATGATGGTTTAAGGGGCTGCACCTGTCTCAGATATGAACTTCTGTTCATCTCTGTCTCAGGTCTGCAGTAGGTATTTACCTCAGGTGGACTATGTAAGAAAAGGTATGGATTATCCCACTGATCTTAGAGATGTCAGATTTTTACCAATAAGCCACAGCAGTTATATGATTTTTTAAAAGTTCATTATAAAATGTGATGGAGCCACAACCTGATGTTTTAAGTTTCCAATTGGCTTCAAGTAATTCCTAGTTCACATTCTTTGGCTCTGAATTTCTTGCTAAAGTTTAGGTTCAAGCCTACATCTGATACCCTCCTGCTTATATTCATAACACTTATATTCATAACTTAATATTCATTCATGACTCCTATAGAATAATTCTTAGTAAACAAAGCAGGTTGTAAGTATGAGATTCTGTGGCTCAGATGAGGCTTTGCCTTTAGATCGAGAAGCTGCTTATTCAAACCCCAACCAGATCTGTAGGATAACAGATGGTAGATGGTGCAAGAATGAATGGCACAATGAGGAGGTTGATGCAGACACGGTACAGCTGCCACCCTGGGGGTCCTGAACGCTTCACTGTTATGGAGCCCAAAATGAAAAGTTTGATTTAGTTTTACAAACTATGGAAATTTCAGCAGAAAAAAAACCATCACCCAAATGTGACCCAGAAATATCCCACCAACCATCACCAACACCAATGCCACTCAACTAGCATGGGAACAAGACCTTTCCTGACGATGTCTAGCTTTTCTTGACAAGTCAATTTTTGTAAATATCCTGTGACCAAATCTATTTAGTTTCCTTTGTCAGAATGAAAAAAACAACAACGATTAAATCCACACGAATATATTGTGCAGTTTGCAGCAGATGTGGTTTGAAAACACTGAACATCCAATCGAAAGAGGTGAAAATGCTGATGTGTTCAGAGGCCTGTTAGGGGGCCTTGCAGTGTCCAAATCTACCTGACTGCTTAGAGAAACAGCTTAAAGCAAAGCAGGAGTTATATATATATTTTTTTTTAAGCTGATCCTGCAGACTTTATGGTGGATACCTTTGAACCTGGCAACATGTAAAGTCAATCTCTGTCATAGCTGAAATATGATTGGATAGAAACTCTAATGTAAATAAGCAGTTGGTGGTGGTGGTCCTTAAACACCAGAGACAAACCCTATGCAGGCATTTAATACACATTTCTATAATACATATTATAATAATACATCAGCTCCATCTGATTACCTGTGTATGGACAGCACATATGACGGGATGAATTAGCACACACACACACACACTACATACACTGTGCTAAATTCTTTTTCCTGAGGGATGCTTTTCCCTCACTTGTTTTTTTGCATAGCATGAAATCAAAATCTATGTGTATCTGTGGACAAAAAGAGAGAGTGAGAGAAAGAGAAAGTGAGAGAAAGTGTATTATGTGTGTGAGAGAAAAAAAGAGAGTGAGATGCAGTTACAAGAATACACCATAAGATGGAGCCTTTTAATCAACACAGGAAAAAAAAAATCATAGCAGGAGCAAGAGTTTTGTAGTCTCTTGGACCAAGAGCAGGAGCTTGCAATCTTCTGCACAGGAACAAGAGTGTGTGCTCTTATGGAGCTTGAAGCCACCTGGACAGGAGTTTGGCTTATCTGGGACAGCAGCAGGAGCTTGCAGTTATATGGAGATTGCAGTTTCCCAGACAGCAGCAGGAGTTTTTAGTCTCTTGTACAGGAACAGGAGCTTGAGGTCACTTGGGCCAGAGCTTGTAGTCTCTTGGACAGGAGCAGGAGATGTAATATTCTGGAGCTTAAGATCACCTAGACAGGAGCTTGTAGTCTTTTGGGCAGAAGCAAGATCACCTAGACAGGAGCTTGTAGTCTTTTGGGCAGAAGCAAGGCAGACAGGCAGTGGGATTCAGTCTTCTGGCCAAAAACTCCAGTTTATTCTAATAGCAACTGTACATCTAAAAATACATCCTATTATATTACACACACTCATACTTTCATCTGACCAGAAATTCAGGCATCACAATTGCTTCCAAAACTTTTCTTGTAATTACAACCAAAAAAAACCAACATCCTGCAGCTTTCAGGTTAAAAACCTGTTTTTCTTCTCATTTCTGGAACACATAATGGGCTCCGTGGGAGAATCGGATTAATTTGACTTTTTAATCTCCTTAATTAGACATTCATTCGTTCAGTAATCAGCAAACATATGGCTCTTAACAGTTGACTGGTTCCTAATTAGACTAATTAGTTAGACACACACACACACAAACATTTAAAGTAGAATTTTCAAAAGAGAGACAATGTAAAAATCTGGAAAAAGCATCACTATAATCATTGAGAACACTTTCATGCAGAATTCCTGAGGGTATATCATTCTCCATACAAAAGTTAAAAAAGAGAGAAAAGAGAGAAATTAAGCAAGCCTAAAAGACTGATGCTTTATTCCTATAAATTCTTGTCCCTTAAGTTGTCCCTAATGGCAGGCCTGTATCACATTTCCTCTTCAAATGAAAACGATCCTAGAATACAGGCTTGAGGCATACCATTTCATAATTTTGCCCTTTTTCCAAAAAAAAAAAAAAATTACAGAGAAGAAATGAGACATGTATCGATTAATTCGTCTTGCTCAGTTCCGGATGAAGTAACCAACTGCACTAATGAAAATTATGCTAATTTTATCTTCAGAAATTGTTTGAGGTTGGCCGGCGTCTATATTTGATTTTTGATTATCTGGCTTTCTTTCCAGGGCTGTGTTTCCATGCTCTGCACTGCTACTGAACCAGGAGCACTAACATTTATGAGAGTTCTTAAATATATTGACTTGTGTTTCGAAGAGTATCTGCAAGAGTGAAGGGGAAAGTTTATAAGGCTGTGTTGTACGGTTTAGAGACAATGGCATTGACAAAAAGACAGGAGGTGAGTTTAAGATGCTGTGACAGGAGGAAAAGAGGAAGGCCAAGGTTTATGGATGTGGTGAATATATATATATATTTTTATATATATAAAAAATATATATACCACCTCATATATAGCGATAGTATCATAAAACGTTCCTGCCACTTCTGGAATGCATCCTGGTAGTCTCCTTTTCAAAGGGTGTCAAGCACCTTCTGCGATTCACGCCGGACCTCCGCAATGGTGTCAAAGCGGTGACATCTGTGAGACGGATCTTCGTTTTTAGAAAGAGGGCGAAGTCTGCAGGAGCCAAAAAAACAACTCATTGCAGCATCGCCATAAAGTTGCCGAATCATGGCAAATGTCTCTGTAGCAGATTTGCTCAGTTTCACAACCAATTTCACGTTTGCTTGATGATTTTGAACTCGATGATGTTGAAATCGCAGATGTGGTAACCCATACGGTAAGAATAGCATCGGTTGCACAGCTTTCGATGTACACAGGACAATGTCTTTTGGCACACTGACTTATGAGGTTCGGTGCTCCCTGTGACTGCGTGTGCATGCAGCCTTGTGCTGCCATCTGTTGGCGTGTTACACAGTAGACTTGAAAGCTTTTGATACCACTTCACACACAACCACCATATATATATATATATATATATATATATATATATATATATATATATATATATATATATATATATGTATATATACCTTGATAACCAAGTAACAATATTGTACACAATTTTGACACAAAACGAATTCAAAAATGCTAATCGCTCTAGAAAATGCCAGAGTTAACTAACAACAGCAAGAATCTTATATATCTTTTATTTAGCCACATGGACAAGCCACTCCTTCTATAAAACAGTTCATATACTGACCATTAATGACTGACCAAAAGTACCATGATTACAGGGCATTGTTTACCATCAAGAGTAGACAGGAATCAGAATTCAGTCCAGGCCAGTAGGACATAACCTTCCCAACTAGGGAACTAATCAGGTCTGAAACAACAAGCTCTTTTCTTTGGGCTTAAAGTAAAAGAAAAACATTAAATCCATTAGCTCCAGGAAGTTAGTTCTGGCAGACACTCCCATGACGGTGTAGGAGCTGGTGTGATGGATGTTCTGCCATTTCTAACCCAGATGCTAGTTCGTTATTTTAATACTGAGAATTATTTCTTTTGCCTGGACTTTATATCCATTTGTTCGACCACAAGCCATAAAATGGATAAAGCAACAATTGTAAAAGAAGCTTTCTTTCTTTCTTTCTTTCTTTCTTTCTTTCTTTCTTTCTTTCTTTCTTTCTTTCTTTCTTTACCATTTTCTTCCATGCTTTCCATCATTTTGCACACAAAATGGCTGCCTGTTCTTGCATGCCTATAACATGATGCTGATAAAATATGCCAGTGAATGTGCGGAAAGCCGATGGTCTTTAATCACAGGGTATATTTGGAAATGCTTAGGGCAGTAACGCGATAGCGTTGCTTTTCAATATCTGGTGGCTTTTTTTGCTGACAGGATTCAAGAGAATTCGAAGAAATGATGTATGACGCTGGAAAACGAGAAGCTGTGTCTGAGATCCAGGCGGTCAAACTAAGAAACCATCATATTCATCAATTGTTCTTTATTGATTTAAGTCATATTAAGTCATATTTAGGCATATATAAATATATGGTATATGTATATGTAGTTCGACAAAGATAGTGAGAAAGAGTAAGACATACTACATAGACACTAACCCGATTGAGTTATGAGATATGGAACCCTGGAGCTGTGAGGTTGATAGGTAATTAGTTAATATCATGGGTCCTGTAGGTACATTTTGCGATACAACAAGTCCATTTGACATATTTTGAGACATTCTGAATGTTGGCTAATACCAAATACTCAGATACCCAATACTCAGATTTACGATCAGTTAAGGGGTTAATATTTGACTGTAGCAGAACCTCCTCTGAGCCACCTGTGTATGCACTGAGGCGACTGTGGTTAACGCTGTACTGAGAAACGGCCATACACGTGTTCTATTAATGATATCGTTGTATAGAGTTACAGGAGAAAAATGCAAGTACTGTTCAGACACACACACACATTTTATGGAACTCAATGGCCACGGGTGTGTGAATGAACCTACCTACCTACCTACCTACCTACCTACCTACCTACCTACCTATCTATCTATCTATCTATCTATCTATCTATCTATCTATCTATCTATCTATCTATCTATCTATCTATCTATCTATCTATCGCTGAAGATCAGTGGCTCTCTATCAGCTTTGTGTGTGTGTGTTTTAAGCCGCCTGTATAACTGGGTTGCCATCAGTTGGTGAGAGGCAAGTGTGTGTTTACTTGCTGACAGAGATGAAGATGAGTGTGAGTCGCTCAGACAGTAATGCTAAGATAAGGTGCTCTGTGCTCTATACCAGCGTGCTGATAGACCAGACGCTAGAGACGTTCATATTTATCTTTTTTATCTATCTACCTTACTGTCTGTCAAACTGTTAAACATAATGAATTCTTGCATCAGTTATCAGACTTTATCAATACTTCATGAATGAAAGAGCAGTGTTGCTCTAGTCCTTTATTTAGGTTTGTTTATTCCTTTGTTCTTGTTAACACTGTTAACCAGTAGGAACTGGATTCTACCTCGTGTTGGGTTTGAACATCATAAGATTTTGTAACTAAATTGTGATGCCGAATACATATGAACCATCAACCAATGCAATACGATGCAATGGAAAAAAATATGAGGCTATGCAATTCACTGTGGTATAGAGAGTTCGCGTTCATTTCTTAAATGTACGACTATAAAAACAATATATTGTGGACACTCATATAAACCTGTGATTTGACTGTTATATAAAAAAATACTGAAAAATGAACTTCTGGCCAATCACCTTTGAGAATTCCCCAAAATTGTGTGGTACGAAACACAGTTACACTGCGTCAGCTCTTCCGAAAGCGTATTCTCGTAAGAGCTCAGCGACGGGAAGCTCCTAGACGTGTTGGCACGGTGGCACGAATGGCCGGATCAATCGATCACTTCAATTAGATGAGTGCTGCACTGTTAGTGGGTCAAATTCGACTCTTTGATTCGGCGATGAAGAAACTTCTAGCTTCGATTAGACGTCTCCTTTTGGCCAAAACGGCCTTTAAAATGCTACATTATAGACATGCTAATTAGGCATGAGAATTCTCTCTTTTTCTTTCTTTCTCCTTCTCTTTCTCGCTCTTTCTCTCTCTCGTGGCTCGACTGCAATGTTTGTGTCTCTGTGGGGATTTGGAAAGGAAGAGCTGCATAATGACTTAAACTATAATGCAGCCGAAAATGCAATTACTCCAAAAGGTCTGTCCTCGTCTGAACTGTACCACTGCATTTGTTAGTCTGGCAACACCGCACACACACACACACACACACACACACACACACACACACACACACACACACACACACACACACACATCTTCAGACAGTTAAAATAGAATTTGTCTCTCCCAACATGGACACAATGCAATATATATAGAGAGTTGCACTGTGTGTGTGTGTGTGTGTGTGTGTGTTTAAGAGAAAAAAAGAGCGAGAGCTGTCTGATAAAATCACATTCTCTGCAGTCATAACAGTGTCTGGACGTCGAGCTCACTTTCCAACTCGTAATCAAAAGCAATGAAAAAAACGCTCCTCTTTCACCAGTGTGTGTGTGTGTGTGTGTGTGTGTGTGTGTGTGTGTGTGTGTGTGTGTGTGTTTGACACACACACACAAAAAGTGTCTACATTTAATAATCCTCCTGTACTGTATTAAATATTTAACATTTAGTTTATCGACTGTTAAAACATACATCACAGTGTATGTCCAAAAGTATTGGGACACCCGACTTTGCCAGATTTGCCTCTTTTCCACAAACTGTTACCACAAAGTTGGAGGCACACGATTGTAAAGAACGTCTTTGGATGCGGTAGAAAGGAGTTTCCCCTTCATGAGAGCTAGGAAATCCAAACCTGTTCCAGCATGACAATGCTCCTGTGAACAAAGCCAGCTCCATGAAGATGGAGTTGGGGTGGAAGATCTGCTATAGAGCTCTGAACACCTCTGGGATCACTTGACTACACCCCAGGCCTCCTCACATCACCTACATCAGTACCTGACTACTAACACCTTTGTAGCTGAATGCCACTAACCACAAACCATAAAGTTCTGCAAAGCATCTTCCCAGGTGTCCATATATTGTATATATTTCACGATAATAAATATATTAAGAAAATAATTCACCAAGAAATTTACTTATCTTCTGTAAACAATTTATAATAGTCAAGGTGGCATGTGAAAAACTTATACACTTTTATTAACAGACCATACCATTACAGAGCCACACACACACACACACACACACACACACACACACACAATTGCACACTCACACCAGGGTGGAAGTCACCATTTAATTACATGAACATTACCAGATGCTCTTGACCTGTATCGTATTGATTTGTTGCGCTGCTGCCTCGTGATTGGTTTTGAATGAGCAAATGGACAAGAATTCCTAATATAGTGACCGACAATGTCCTAAAATTAAGGTATTACCAATATTCTATTCATTTACCACCAGGTAATGAATTGATTTTCTACACTTTCTGAGTTATACAATGATGTGTATGCAAAAATACAAATAAAATGCTAATTGGGTGCTTGCCAAGTAACTAGCACTCATTTACTCTCTCAAGTCTTACAACTGGAAAAGATCTGACTTGTCCTTTGGTCATGAGGACAAAGGAACCGTCTATGAAGAGCTAAAAAAAAAAAAAAGGATGGCGAAGGTTGTAAAAAGATCAGCAAAGCATTAAACCATCCTAAGAGCACTGTGAAATCCATCAACAAAGTGGGACAATATGGCACAACCCAGACACTACCAAGATCAGGCTGTCCTTCCAAAAAAAGGGCATTTGTCAGAGAAATGTCCATAAGTTTGACTGGCTGCGACGGGAGATTTGGAACGCTGACTGCACCCCAGGTTTTCTCACCTCATCTACATCAGTATCTATACCAACACCCTTGTTGTTGCTGAATGAATCTCCATAAAATCTCCATATAATCTAGTGGATATCTTCAATCTTCTGGGAAGATGTTATTATACCAGCAAAATAGGGACTGATATAAAGACACACTACACAGTCCAATATCCAGGTATGAACATGTGCTACTGTAACGCATGGTGGTGGTAGCATCATAGTCTGAGGTTGCTTCCCAGCAGGAAGAACTGAAAATGTTGTAGCAATCACAGACAGCATCCAATCATGTAACCATCCTTGCATCTCTTCACACACAAACTGTAAAATTCCACACACACTTATCTTTGCATAGTGTAGAAGCAGGTACACATTTTACAAACCCACCTACGAAAAGCCATAAGGGTTTACTTAGTCACTTACACACTCACATACACATACATACACACTCTTTTGGAAGTGGTGTGTCATTTTACTCCAGACTCAACTATTCGGAGTCTCTCTCTCACTCTCCCTTCTCTCTCATTTCTTACCGAGACAAAAGAAACCACATCAGAGTTATGACCTCCTGTTTATGTAACGAGGGTGTGTGTCTGTGTGTATGGGCGTGAGAGGGAAAAAATAAAAAACTGAGTGGGTGTCGAACTTTCGTGAGGAAGTTTTGACTTTTGTAAACTAACTACGTTGTTCTTCAAAATATTAGAACACTGCCAAGGCGGATGCTTCGGGCTTAGCAGCACTGCACCTCATGCAGGGATGCAGTTCATAGGCAAGATGTTTATAAAGAATGTTTGCCATCCCATAATTTTCTTTAGTAGAATTGACTTCCATGTAAGAAAAAGAAAAAAAACAACAAAAAAAACGGAGGAACAACTGCAAGATAACGGACATGTGGGAGTAGTAATTAAACGTTCCTCGATTCTTTCCTGACCTATGAGACTCTGTCTATCTTTCTCTTTCTCTAGCACACACACGCACACACACACGCACACACACATACGCACGCACACACACGCACACACACACGCACACACACAGTCTGTTATGAATAGTTGCCTGTCACTGCAGATCCATGTCTTGCCCCTATGCATGTCAGTTAAATCTCTCTGTCTTTCCCTCTCTCTCTCACACACACACACACACACACACACACACACACACACACACACACACAGAGAGAGAGACAGAGAGCCGGGTAGAATTTCTCTGCACCTGGACTTGGCAGGTGAACGTGTGAAAAACAGGTTTCCCAGAATTCCCTGTTGCTATGGGAACTTGCCTTAGCAGCAGAGAAAAGTGACAGAATCAAACAGCTCGGAAATGACAAAAAGATAGAGATATTGGGGGAAAAAAAAGAACGAGGGTGATAGATAAAGAGAGAAAGAGGTGCGAAAGAGATAAAGAAGGAGAGAGTGGAGAAGAGAAGGCTAAGACAGACTGCGAAATAGATAGAGTAAAAAAGAGTGAAAGAGACACACAGAAACTGGTAAAGACCTTGGGGGCAATGCTGGCATCTTCTTGCCAATCTTACCTGGTCCTCAGGTTTTTTGTGACCCGGTTCCACGACATGTGTTGTCTTAACAGCTTTCTCTACCTTGCAAGGAAGCTTGTGGGTGGAACTCAGGTCCTGGGATGCTACATTGTTAAATATGCCCAGGAAAGTGGTGTCTCCAGCCACAAATTTAACCCTGATCTAAAAAAAAGGTGCAGGAAAACATCTTTGCTAACGCAAATTAACTTGTTGCTGCAAGCGATGGACCACCTGCTGAGACAGGATGCCCCTGGTCCACCATATACCACCCTTCTCCCTAATTGTTCAGGGCCTAAGACATGTAGCAAAGGTTGAATCTCAGCAGATTTGCTCTTCCAGATAGATAGAGAGACTTACTACCCCCAGCCAGGTCACCTTTGCTTGTTGATTTGGCCCCTGGTAACCATTCACAAACTGTGGAATGCAACCTCGCTGCCCAGGAACCTAGTGTCTTGCCTGCACTTTGGTTGCAAATGGTCTGCATACCTTTGACTGGATTTGTTGCCTTGGTCATTTCCAAAAAAATAAAACCAGCTAACTTCAGGGATTATCTGTGGAGCCACAGTGCCATAGTCTCTTAGAGGCTTATAAACTTATTACAACCTTTTGGAAAGATTCTCAAAAATCCGAATGAATCCTGTGCTAGGGTCCTGCAAAGCCCTTATGGCCCCACCAAATAGGGGCTGCTAAAAAATTTGTGATCAAGCTTTTGTGAGTAATGCATGTTCTGGTGATAACCTATACCGTGTTACTTGTTGTGTCTGGAATGCACCCTACTGTACTATTTCAACTGAGCAGCAGTCATCAGATCCTCAGACCATCTGTTCATCTGCTCAAAGACTGGGGAGGGGAGTTCCTTTTATAAAAACAAAAGACTGGACCACAGACTGGTGGGGCCAATAGGTGGTCCAGCCCCTACTGTAAAAGGATATCCTCCAGAGCTTTACTTATAGGCATGCTGCTTCAAGACGCCTGAAATACCTGGATGGCACCTAACACTACAAGATAAACATCACCCCTCCCAGTGGCATGAGTGCAGTGGCTGTCTCAACCTTCTGGCTAACCTTAATTTGTTGGTTCCTCATAATATTGAGGTATATGCGATGCAGGTGATTCTCCCTCCCCCACTCTGTAAGGAAGGGGGGTATTTTACAAGTCACGATGGTTCTATGAACCCATAACAACTCCCAAAGCTTCTTTGCATCAAGAATTTGATAAGAAGTTTCCAGGGAAACAAGGTTGCATGACAGCCAGAGATTGTCCAAATACAGAGACATTTTCACTAGATTTGGGATGCACTAATGTACACTAATGTAATAAATGGTATCTATGGGATTTTTTTTTTTTACCCTTGGCAAGGTTTGCTGGACCACAATTACACCTGTAGACCTTGCATTACACTACATTTTGTAGTAGTTTAAATAATAATCATAGCCTTTTTCAAATGTTAATCTGAGCATCATGAACCTTGCTAACATTATTGATACCATTATTGATCAAAATGTTGTGAGGTCAAATCCCAGCACTGTCAATTTGCCACTCCTGGGCTTTTGTACAAGGCCCTTAATTACCAAGTGCTTAGTTGTATAAATGGGATAAATGTAAGTCACTCTGGATATGGGCATCGGCCAAATGTCTTAAATGTAAATTATGACTGTACTGTCTCCAGCACTGAGACCTTCAAGTTCCTTCTGCAAAGACTTAAAGTTGGAGAACACCACCACTAACATAATTAAAAAAGGATGTAATTTCTCTGCCATCTAAGAAGGTACAACCTGCCCAAGATACTGCAGTGCCAGAGCCACCACTGAATCCATACCATATCCATTAGTTACTGTCTGGTTCTCTGCCACCAACCCAAATGGACAAGCACTGGCTTAGGCCAGGTCCACTCTTTTGGCCTTCAGTTTTGGCGTTCCATCCACACTGAGATGGCGTAACTTTTTAAGAACATTCTCCAAACTGGATAAATGTGAAAATGCCATTTTTGCATCAGTATAGACTGTGAAGACAGATGCTTTCAAAAACTATGACGTGTTTTTAGTCATGGCCGCGACATTTCATACAGCTGGAAAGTAAATAAACGGCAGTCGGAAATTATTTCGTTTGAGGCGTCTTACTTTTTGCTCATAGGAGCTACAGAGATGTGAGCGTTTACAGACATTTCAGAGTGGATGACTAGCTTTAGGAAAACGATTGAAAATGAAAGGAGCGTTTTAATTTCAAAGTGGTGTTTTCAAATCTATCCGGATTAGTGTTTACGTAGCCTTAGAGAGCATAATCGAGACCAACTTTACCTCGCTCTAGGACCTGTACATGTCCCATGTCAGCAAAACATAGGCTGAGAGAATCATAAGCGACCCCCTTACACCCCACATACACTCTGTTTAGACTCCTTCCTTCTGGCAGGCCATAAAAAGTTAACAAAACAAGGACTGCCAGGCGCCAACATAACTTTTTCTCGTAATCCGCAATCTAAAGTGGACTTTTCCTTAACACACTACCTGTACTACATCTACTTTACTGTCAGGGGACAATGTGTACCGATTTTATTGCTTATTCATCTAGGTATGTCTAATATTTGATGCATTATTCTGTATATCATATCTGCAGCTTTTTCCTCTACCCATCCCGAGGCATCCAGAGATTGGGCATCCAGCTGGGAGACATCTCATAAAGTTAGAAGATCCCGCAAGGGTCCCGAGGCATCTAAAGGTTGAGCCAGCTGGAGCTTTCTTACGTTGATTATCTCATAATGATTTCGGATTTTCAAAGAGAAGATGTGAGGATCCCGAGCCAGATGTACCCCACACTAGTTCGATCCCATTTCATTAAGATTTTAAACATTGCATTTTGAGGATAAACAATTTCTTAATCGATAAATTGAACATTTAAAGGCTCTGTCATGGAGGTGTTTCATCTATAATGATCTCAGATTTTGAGCTAATTTATTGCTAAGAGCTCCCGGTTCCACAACTCTAACTGACTGTATGAGACTGTAGAAAGGACGATACTAATAATCATACACTCGTGATATTTCTCACTCGCCGGTGTTTGTGATGTTTTAATGATTTATAATCACACTCTTGGTGCCACCCAGATGAGGACAGGTTTCCCTTTTGAGTCCAGTTACTCTTAAGCCTTCTTCCTCATACCATCTTATGGGATTTAATTTGCCACAGTCTTGTTTATCAGGGAACAAAATGCTTCGAGACGATGTCCATTGTGAAAAGCGCTATAAAAATAACCTTGAATTGAAAAAAATTGAAAAGTTACATTTTTGGAGTATTTTGACGAAATTGAAAAGTGTATCAGCGTTGTAGGAACTTGCCCAAAACTGCAATAAAAACTGGTGAAAAACGAACATTCTTGTTCTTTTCTTTCAGTTTGTCTTAACACACTTTTTTCCTGGTACACACACAATGTAGCACTGACCTCGGGGTTAGTTATGTGGATTGAAAGCGCGTGTGTGTGTGTGTGTGTGTGTGTGTGTGTGTGTGTGTGTGTTTGTGTGTTTACACTGCAGTATTAAGGTCACACTTAGACACACCCACGCAGTCCGTTGTGTATGTGTGTGTGTGTGTGTGTGTGTGTGTGTGTGTGTGTGTGTGTGTGTGTACCCTTCCCCCGCAACCCTTTCTTTCATCTGGGTGACCAGAGCGTCACATTTTCCATTCTTGTATTTTACTCCTTTCTGTAGACAGACGCAGACTGGTTTCTCTCGCTTTTTTTTTGCTGTTAGGTTAATGATAAAAACACTCATGAACCCACATAACATTCAAGAAAGAAGTGGGACAATTGTGCAACATCGTTGTGAGAAATAAACACGCACACACACACACACACACTTCCATATTCCCGTTCCCATTAAAGAGATCTTTGTGTGATGGCTGAGTGAAGGAGCTATTCATCGTTACCTTGGCCATCCTGCCCTTTTTCAAGGACGCCTCAGCACTGAAGGATTTCGTGATTTATTTCCGCAGTTGTTTGCTAGAACCTTACCTGCGGAAAACAACTTTTGAAATCTGGTTATTCTTATCAGAAACACACAGACCCATATTAACCATTGACAAGTAGCAAAAATGTGGCTAGCAAAGTAAGTGTTTATCTGATGCTGGCTAAGTAAACACAGCTAACAATCCTTTTAACAATTGGCTAATTCAGATTTTTTTTTTCCAACCACACTCATCTAAACCTAATTATACACTCTGAAAACACTCGTGTAAGTTGCGAAACTAGACTGACTGAATCGTGTGGCCAAGTCTATCATGCATTTTGTCTGATTGCGCATCTGCTCTGTGATGAATAATTAATCATTTCGTTTCCATTAACACTGATTGCTCTTTATTCGCACGCTGACTGAGTTTTTTCTTTGTTGTTCTGATATCCCTTAATGTCAGTGCTGGGATTTTGATATGATTAAGAGCTTTACAAAGGAAACCAGATTTACACAGTATAATATAGTTGGTTTGTGGGGGGGTTTTAACATCCCATTCCACATTTAGACTCCATTAGCTGTAATAATAACCTCCACTTTTCTGGGAAGATGTTCCACAAGGGTGTTAGTAAAGTCAGGTAGTGATGTAGGTGAGGTGAGGAGGCCTGAGGTGCCGTCAGCGTTCCTATTCATCCAAAAGTTGTTCAGTAGGTTTGGAGTTCTCTAGCAGGAGATGATGACATGAATTGTTAGAAAGAAACAAAACCAACATCTTTTCTTTATCATTTTTCAGTGATGTGTCATATTAACAAGAAATCAACAAATGAAGCATTGCGAAATCTGTGTTCCACCTACTTACCGTATTAGCCATCTGCAAGCTAGCTTAGCTAACTAAATATACTTTGCTACAATCTTTCCACAGGCCAAGTAACACTTACTTTTTAAATCGAGTAAATTATTAGTTTGGGATATTTTAGGTTTCATAATCATTATATTGAAGTTGTGAAGTAATTCTAAAATCACTTACATTCTTCTTAGCTTACAGTATAGCTAGAGACCCTGTGGTAGGATTGTAGTTATATAACATATTACTTAAATAATCTGACTTCTGATCACTAGAGTATGGTGTTTCCCCGTGCAATCTTCGATTATGTGGTAATAAACATCCACAGCCTAAACTAGGTCACCATCTGTGCGCTAATATAACACACAGACCTTCTCTCATGCGACATGGATGATAAACACATTACAGCACGGATTGCCAATAAAGAAGAAACTTTCATGGAGGTAAACCGGGAATTCCTGTTGAGGAATAAAACAGGTAGAACCAAAAAAGAAATTATTCATAGTTAAACGATCTAGAACTTCCTGAGAAGATTTTTTTTACGGCTGATGCTCCATCTCAATCATGACATTTTACATGTGTAGATGTACGTTCGAAAGACTGAATATATATATAAAAGTGAGTACACCTTTCACATTTCAGCAACCATTTAAGTATATCTTCTAAAGGGACATTACTATAAAACTTACAAAAATATTTTAGAGTATCAGAATACCGTATGTCGTGCAAGTCTTCTGGAATACGTCCTGGAAGTCGTGTCGAGTACCTTCAACGATTTAGGCTGGATCCTCTTTCATCTTCAAGACGAGGTCGAAGTCCGCAAGAGCCAGATTTGCCGAGCAGGGTGGGTGAGGAAGTGAGATCACGTGGATTGTTCTCCGACGATCATCATGCACAAGTTGCTGAATGGTTTTGACATTTTCAGAGGTTGAGCTCACTGAGGGTCTTCCTGATCTTTGCCATCTTCCAGTGATGTTCGTCCGATCTTGAGTTGCACGTGCCACTCAAAACACCTCGAACGACTCATTACAGCATCGTCATTTGTCGAAAGTAATGTCAACGTGGCAGATTTGCCCAGTTTCACACAGAATTTCACGTTTGTTCTTTCTAAACGCACGTGGTCAGAATAGCACCGGTTAGCACCATTAGTCTCGAAACGTTTTAATACCATCTTGTTTATTTCAGATGTTTGCTAACTACATGCTAAATTGATCATACATTATATCCTATGTAACCACTGTTGAACGGAAAAAGACAATGGACACCGAATGCTATCTTGGCTGACTGATAGTTGACTGATGTACATGACATGTTCCCCAAATTATCTCTTAACCATGACTAAGCAGAAATCATCCCCACTGGGCTGTGATGAGCTTAGCATGATGACCGAGCCGCGAAATGCGGCAAGCCGATATTTCTACACAATCACAGCGTTCGGGTATTTTACCCCCTTGCTGACTGAAACGGAAGAATCACAGGTTTGTTCGTTTCGAATGAGATACGCTGGAGCGTAGGTGCCAAGTCAGACCCTTCTGCTGTTTTCTCAGAGGCGGCTGATTAGCCCAGGAAGACTGAAACCTTCACCCGCTTCGAAGATCTACTTTAGTGTTCAACGTCTCCCTGTCTGGCCATGAAGACGATGTGGGGGGGGGAGTAATTGCAGTCATTATCCAAATTCCCTTGATTGGGTCAGATAGCCTGGGAAACAGCCAGTTTGGGTTTGAGCTTAAAATGGCCATTGCACAGCGGATCGGGACGTGTGAAGCCCGGCAGGCATTTAGTCTGGCGTCTAAATTGTCGCGTGGGTGGCTTTTTTTTTTGGCAATGATGTTACAGATAGAAATAGAGGCAGCTGAAACTGGGCAAAGTGAGCAAAATGGCACACGAGGTCGACATTCCTCTCGGACGACTGCTCAAATTTAATCATCATAATCTATAAAACATAACCCATCAGTGATGGAGGCTAATGAAATTGGTGATATCTCTGAAAGAAAAATTGAAAAGATGGAACAATGGCGATCTACTATATGAACAAATGTATGGGGACACCTGACTTTTCCAGCCTTTTTCCACTTCATTCGAACTAGGAGACCCGAACCTTTTCCTGACTAGGGTTCAATTGTGATGGCTAGATGACTGGGTCAGAGTGGTGTGTTCCTGGTCTTCTGTGGTCAGTATCTATCAAAAGTGGTCCAAGGATGGAACAGTGGTGAACCGATGACTCAACTCAACTCAACTCAACTCAACTCAACTCAACTGCCGATACAAAAAAAAAAAAAAAACACCACACAACAGGCTTATGCTCAGGTGTGCTCATCTTTTATTTATTTATAGATTTTATAGCAAATGCAATTACGGTGGTGTTTAGTAGCAGCAGAAAATTCAGCGAACTCAAAACAGTCTCTGTTTTGGAGTTGTTTTGGGGAAGACAAAAACCCTAAAAGAGAAAGAATTTTCTCACTCGTCCTTCTGCAGCATCCAGTTAATGAGAAATCCAGCGTCGGCTGCTAAAACGCTGGAGCTCAGGATATAATTGAGGGGAAAATCTGTGGTTTAGCTACAAGATGAGGTGACAGAGCAGGACAGATTTAAAGAATAAAGCTCTGCTGCATCAAGACAGAGTGAATCCTCACACCAAACTATGAGCAGGTGGTCGAAAGGGATCGTGGGTAATCATCATATGAGGAAGCATTGAGCAAAATGTAATAGCCGGAAGACCATGTGGACGGCTTTTGCTATCAAATCAATTCGATTTTAATTTTACTGTGAGCAACTGCAACTCAACAATTTCCGTATAGGATCAATAAAGAATTCAGATTTTCTTTAGGATCGTGATCATTGACTCAATCATTACCTTTTAATACTGAGTAAAACTACAAATCCCAGCAATCCATTGCTTCAAGTCGAAAATTCATCCTTTCCAACATGTTTCGTTTTCAATTCAGTGACTTGTATTGATGGAATCTCATCTATAACTTATAAAGTATGGTAAATATTTGCACGACGTTCCCCCAAAGATATTGCAGTCTGAAAAAACTACACATCCCATAATCCCACACTCCAGCCTGGCGTGTTGATTTTTAAGTTCAATAAAATGGCATGGAAATATCAAAATTGCTCTATCAGTCATTACATTTCCAAACAACATTTTTTTTTCGCATTTCAAAAGTGAAATAATTAGGTACAAATTTTTGTTTTATTATATGATGCATACAGTGTGTCTACCTGTTTGGATACCAACACGGTTGTATGGTTTAAATCCCCGGATGTGGCCACGGTCTCTGATTTGTCGGTGAATATTTACTCCTTGAAAGTCGTGTTGAAAAAATTATACAAAAAAAGAAAAATACATATACATTTATACATTGGGGTTTTTTAAAGCCGTTTTTAGTGTATAAAAAAGTTTTCTGGTTTGAATTCACGCAAAATGTTGCATTTAATGATTTTGGGGAGTTTACTTCCGGCTCCAACAGTGACGTCGTGCTTAGGGTTGCCAGGCATTGGTGCATTACCTTCAATTTTAAGGCAACCGAAAATAAATACTATACTAACTATAAGGTTAGTATAGATACTAACCTCATGGGATTTGAAATGAAGGTATATTGTGTGTTTTTGTGCAAATTCAACAGGAAAGAGAAATCAAAAGTATAAACGGTTCATGAAAACTGTTTTGTGTGGTTTGAACTTTGCTTACAATCTCAAGAAAAGCTTGTTTTCTTCTAAGTCAGCCATTGTGGAATAAAAAAACCAGCAATGAAATCCACACAAATATATCTGCAGTTTGCACACCGATAAGTGCGCCGTCTAAACATCCAATCAAAGGACGGGAATGTGCGGACGTTACTGTACGCCTGCTAGATGGACTCAGTGTGGCCCAACTCGCATTCTGATTGGTTAAAGCAACAGCAATGTAGCTACTACAGTAAAACCCTATTGTACGAGCAACTAATAGATCGACCTTACTCGCAATATTTAATATTTTGCAAGCAAATTTCGAAGCCACGAGCAAACCCACGCTGTTGGTTCCTCGTTTTCGGCCGAGGGTCGCATCAGTTACTTTTTTTTTTATTTTACTAGAAATTTTGAAAAATGTCTCCCAAGAAAATCAGTGATGGTGCTGGGAAAACGAAAGTAAATAGAATTGCCATGGAAACCGAGAAGGTAACGAGCATGGTGCGCGTCTCACCCTCGCAATCAACCACTAGCACATGCGTAAGTGTTAAATGATGTTTACCGTACGGTAATTTGCGGTGTATTTGTTTGTTAAAATAGGCAACAAATACTTTTTGAGTGCATTAATAAGCGATCGAATGAGGTCTCAGGACGGATTAAATCACCTTTACATTCATTCTTATGGGGAAAATGAGTTCGAACGTACGAGCAAATGGACCTACGAGCAATTTTCACGAACGAATTCTCCTCATCCAATATGTGGTTTTACTCTATTGGGTCTCAAGGCAGAACACGTGATGCCGTGCTCGAATGGAGTCTTATGGGGGGGGTCCCGAGTTATTGTGTGTAATTCATATATTTTTTACTAAAATAATCTTTTGGACCATCCTAAGTCTATTTTTCACTTGTTATGGGTGCTCCTAATGCCTTATGGAGGGTCCCAGATCCCCCCAACCCCCTCTCAATTCGAGCACTGAGGTGATTTGACAGCTGAAATGTGTCTGAATTGAAACTCTAACATACGCTAACATACAGTGATAGATTCTGATAGTGAAGCTAAACACTCCCCAATAACACGCAAAACACGTCGTGCTTACGTTGCGACGAATAACTGAAGGATCTGGCAACCCTATTCCAGCCCACCTCGGTGTGTGTTTTGTATGCAGAGCGCTCCGGTGTCCCGCTGGAAGAACAGAGCGGAGCGGAGCGGAGCGGCTCGGACCCGAGCGGGGGCGAAGAACCAGATAAAACCACACACGAGTCGGTGGTTATTATTATTATCATCAACATTAACAATAACATTATTATTTTTTTAATTGCACTAATAAACAACGACGGATATGTTTTCCGGGATCGGATTTATTTGCGATCATCTCAACCGGATCTGAAGCACGGAGTGAAAGCGAGGTGAGAGAAAGAAGAGAGAAAGGGGGAAAAAAGCAAAGAAAGAAGAAAAAAGAGAGAAAGAAAGAAGCTCAGAAAAAAAATGCAATCATAAAAAAAAAAGAATAAAAAAATTGCGTGTATATTAGATTGAAGTTACACCAGAATATTGTGCAAAATATTATTTTTTATATATATATATATATATAAATTGTTTTATTACAAAATAAACCAATTAATCCTCGCAGCTCTTGTTGTTGTTTATAAAAACATATTTTTGGTATTTTTTTTTTCCTCCTTTTTTTCCCCCCTTCACATCAATAACATAATCGATAAATCAGTGCATTCGGATCGTCTCGATTATCGAAGTATCGATCTGCAGTGATCAAGAAATCGAACACATACTTGTTGCACGTTCGTTACACGTGCGATTGCACGTTTACATACTGTTACAAGTGTGTCCCAGTGTCCAGATGATAAAGAGATCTGAGATCCTGGCTGGTCTGATATATCGTTGTATCAGAAGATCTGTTGCGATATTGTAGTTTCGATATGTTGAAGTATCTATACAGTATGAGCAATCGGAGTGTTTGTAGTATGGGTGTATATCAAAGCCCTATTACACTGATACACTGTTGTATACACACAAAGTATTGATACTGACTGTATATTAGAGTATCATAGTGATGGAGTATCTGTAGCTTCGTTGTGGTATTCGGTGAAAAAATCCAATATAGAAGAGGAATATTGGATTCGAGCATAATTTTGCGTATTCGTGTTAAAAGTATGCGTCTGTCAGGGTGTTTGATGTATTACCGAATCAGCATTTTTAACTGTAGTGTAGATATAGTGTGATATTAGATGCTCATTGTGTTGGAGTGTTGATTTCGCAGAATATCTGCAGTGTTGATGTGAGTTTATTATAATCGTGGCGTATTGATGTATTGATCTAGACTCGGAGTATCGTTATGTTGCGGTAACTGTAGTTTCATTGTCGTGTTCACTAAGATACTATTAGTGTATTAGTGTATGTAGTAGAGTTGTACTATTAGGGGTTCAAACCAGTAAGTGTAATTATAATGGTGTGTTTATCTACCATTGTGTTACTAGTGTAGTATTTCAGTGGCAAACCTTAGTGTATGATTATATGTGGGTTTATGTAGCAAGGTATCTGTAATATAGGTGTTTATGTTGTGTAATTCTGTTAAGTATTTATTGTTTGTGATTCCGAGTATCACTACTGAAAGTACCGATCGGTGTCTCATTACTCACTGTATATTATTGCACTGGAAATATTTGGATCAAGTTTAACGTAGTACAGACGCATTGCTCCAGTATGAGTGTTGGGGTCCAGTATTAGTGTTGGGGTATCTGTCATTTCATTGTAGTATTTAGTGTAGTGTTGTAATACTAAGTAATCATGCTACTTAGTGTTGGTGTGCGGAGGTAGTAAAATATCTGTACTTACGTGTGTATTTGTTGGAAAATCAGAGCTCAGTGGATGAGATTTTGGACTTCTGATTGAAAGGTCATTGGTTCAAATCCTAGCACCAACCAAGCTGCCATTGCTGAGCCCTTGAGCAAGGTTCTAAACCCCTCAATTGCTTCTCTGGAATAAGGGCACCTGCCGAATTCTATAAATGTAAATATATCTAGAATATGAGTGTGGTTGATGAGTGTCATAATGTTGAAGTATCTGAAATTTCAAAGTACAGTAATCCCTCCTTCTTACCTTAATGTCCACTAGCTGGAGCACTACTTTTGAATTTAACTGCCATGGAAGAAATAGCAAACGCTAAAATCACAACACACTGTACAAATACTGTACGGAATACGTCTCCTCACACACGAGGACTTTGCGCAGAAGATAGAGGTGTTGCTCTCGGTCCCGCAATTCATGCCTTCCAGAGGTTCTTCCTTTCTCCTTCTGTTTGCGGCGTTGTCAAATCCGAATAGCGCGCTCGGATTTTGAACGGGTTTTTTTTATTTTTTTTGTTTGTTTTATTGGTTCGGCGTAGAAAATCTGTAAGTCAGGCGTTCGAGGTCAGGGGCTGACTGTATAAGTATTGGGGTATATATAAAATGTATTTTATTAGTAATACATTGTAATGGTAATTAGTGTGGTGTAGTTTTGTTTGATTGCCAGATGTGCTGATGTATTGATGTGTTTGAATGTCCACAGCATGAGCGAGTTGGAGTACTAGTGATTTGTAATCTGTCCAAATATCTGTAAGTGTTAGCAAAGAGCATTTGTAATATCCATGTGACATAATATTGTCTCATTTGAGAGTCTCAGAGTATTTCAATTGACTAGAATTATTAGTTTCATGCAGTGTTTATCTAATCTTGAGTATTATTATGTTGAAGTGTATAATTGCGGTGTAATATTGACTAACGTTGGTGTATTGGTGTATCAGAGTGTCTATAGCATGTTGTTGTGTTCCTCAATTAATCCATTGTAATGAAATATCAGTAGTGTCCATGGGCCATAATATGACAATATCATTGTATGTTAATACTTGTATTATCGGTATAGATTCAATTACCATTATATCAAATATCTGTAGTATTAATTGGGTGTAGTTTTTAGCATATTGATCCAGTGTATTGAAGTAATACAGAATGTGTATAATAATATCGACACGCCAGTCCTATATAAACAAGGTATATGTGGCGAGGTTATGGAAGACAGTTTTATAATGCAGGTCATACCCCATGGCAAGACTGAGCATAGCAGTTCTACTGGAAGATAGTTCTACTGCATTAGCAAGGTCTGTTCCAGGCAAAGATTTCAAGGCAAATGGGTGTTTCAAGATACGCTGTTCAAGCTATTGTGAAAAAGCACAAAGAATCAGGCATTGTTAAGACACATTGGTCGGCCAAGGAATCTTAATGTAGCAGAAAAACACATGCTTACTTTTTCATCAGTGCTATTAAAGAACTGGGGGGGGGGACCAGAGACACCCATCTACAGTCCACGTCTGAAGAGCGGTATAATGGTAAATGTGTCTACAGGAAACAGTGAAGCATGGTGGAGGTTTCTTGCAAGTCTAGGGCTCCATTTCTGCAAAATGGATTTGGTCAGGATGAATGAAACCCTCGATGCTGAGAGATACAGGCAGATAATTATCATACAATACCATCAGGGAGGCATCTGATTGTATTTTGGAGGTCCTTGTCCTGCTGCAAAGTAAATTTGGATCCAGTCAATGTCATTTAGAAATATCTTAAGCATACAGAAGAACAAGGAGTCCTGGAAGGGATAGTTTGGCTCCCACAGAGCCCTGATCTCAACTTTATTAGGTCTATCTGGGATTAGATGACGGGACAGAAGGATGCGAGGCAGCTTATATCCACAGATCTATGGTTAGTTCTCCAAGATGTGTATCTAGAAGAATTGACGTCGTTTTTTTTTGTTTTTTTGGCCACACTGGATAACGATTTGATTTGGATTTCTCTTCTGTTTATCCACTCTTCATTTTTGTCATAATCTATCGCACACTACCATACAAAAAAGCGCTAGTAATATTGGTGTACATCTAAGTACACTTTTAAAATCTAAATATCTTCGGTGCCCTTGTGTGTATTGATGTAGCATTGATGGGTGTCTGTAGCATTAGTGCTTCAAATTAGCATATCAAAATATCACTGTACTGGCGTCTAAAGTTTAGTGTGTTGAACAATGCAATAAGATTTGTGTGTACACATTTACGTATATATACAGTAATATGTACTATAACAGGTGGCTAGCTATCTAGTGTGCCACTTTGTTGTCTGTTAGCTCAAGTTCTTTCTTTTAACAGTTATCTACAGAACTGGTTGCTAATAAGTGGTAATGTGCGAGCTTTATGACTTGCTAATTTTCCATATAACAGACTACTCATATATCTCGTCTTTTTTCACTTATTATTCTGCACTTGTGAAATATAGCTAGGCAATGTAGATTGTGCAGGTAACCTGTCAACATAAAAGTTAGCAAGGAGTTGTGAGTAAACAAATGTCTCCTGCAGACAAAGCTAGAAGGAATTATGTTTGGTGAATGCATGTATTAAGATGTAGGCTAATATAACATTATGAATCTGTAATCTAAAGCTTTCTGATATATTTTTTTCTTTCAGAAACAAAGGCATCGCTAAAATGAATCATGGGGTGGACACTCTGAGCCCTGCAGGAACTGGATACCTACCATAACACGCTAATCCCGACATAATACTTGCGAAGTTTGTTTTTACAACATTCTACATAAATGGAAACTTTGGGAAAGTAAGCAGGACTTGCAACAACCTGCCATGTTTTGAGCCATTTCCATGCCTTTGATGTGACTTTGTCCAAAAAAAACAAAAACGCACCATCGCTGAATAACCCGGTGCCAGTGTCCAACAATGGGTTGGTGTGTGCATAGCTAGCCATCAATCCTTTACCATGGCTCAGACGAGTTTACTGCAGGGAAAGCGCTTCTACTGCCGAGAATGGGTTTTTCACAAGATTCAGCACTGCCTCCAGGAGAAAACCGGCACTTCCTGTGGCTCGGCAAGGGAAGGTCTGCCCATCTCAGGGGGTGGTGCTTCGTCAGGTGCAGGGAAATCAGGATCATGGGGTGTTTTGCTGGTCGGAGGACCGGGGAGCGGCAAAACGGCACTTTGCACGGAGCTTCTGTGGCCGAGCTTGCAGCACAACAATCATCGCGGCCTATGCCAATTCTGCCTGGCGTTTCATTTCTGCCGTGCGGACGACTCCGACACATTGTGCGTGAGCGGGTTCATACGAGGCTTAGTGACGCAGATCTGCAGGAGTGGCCTCGTCCCGCAGTATGAGGAGAAAATCCGCGACCCTGCCATCCAGAGCTCTCTGAAGCCTGGAGAGTGCGAGAGGAACCCGAGCGAGGTGTTTAAAAAGTGAGTAACGCGACAAGCGCGCGCACACGCTATGATTCTTCGTTAAATGTTGACGTCTCGAAAACTTTGTTCAAAGACACGTTCAGTGAATTAGCCAATGAAACTGAATAATTAGAAAACTATGTGTGATAACATGTTCTCACCTTATGTTGCAAGCTGTCATGTGACATAGGTGTTGCCTTAAAATTGCAGACGAGTCAACATGAATAAGATGATGTCATAATAGGGTCCAACCCCCAAAAAACTGGACTTGTTTCAACCTCTGGAAGTCTGTTTTTAGTCAGAAACTGGTGGAAAGTGCTGCGATCCAGCAGGTTATTGCTTTGATGATTCTGAAGCTGGTGGCCAGAAAAGTATTTGAAAACACAACACTAAAAACATAACAGATAGTCCAGGCAGTTGTGCGTTTTTAGGTGGAAGGAAATCTCACACATTATAGGCAGTATCCTGGAACGCTAGTCTTTAAATTTCTTACAAGAATCAGAAAAAAGAAGAGTGGCTTAAAATAAACGAAGCTAAGTTCGCTATCTTCTTCTTCTTCTTCTTTCGGCTGCTCCCATTAGGGGTCGCCACAGCGGATCATCCGTCTCCATACCACCCTGTCCTCTATATCTGCCTCTTTTACACCAACTACCTGCATGTCTTCCCTCACCACATCCATGAACCTCCTCCTTGGCCTTCCTCTTTTCCTCCTACCTGGTGGCTCCATCTTCAGCATTTTTCTACCAATATAATTCATGTCCCTTCTCTGCACATGTCCAAACCATCTCAATCTCGCCTCCCTCACCTTGTCACCAAAACATCCTACATGTGCTGTCCCTCTAATAAACTCATTTCTAATCTTGTCCATCCTCGTCACTCCCAACGAAAACCTCAACATCTTCAGCTCTGCTACCTCCAGCTCCACCTCCTGTCTTTTACTCAATGCCACTGTCTCTAATCCATACAACATCGCAGGTCTCACCACAGTCCTATAAACTTTCCCTTTCATTCTTGCAGATACTCTTCTATCACAAATCACTCCTGTCACTCTTCTCCACCCAGTCCACCCTGCCTGCACTCTTTTCTTTACTTCCCTAACACACTCTCCATTACTTTGCACTGTTGACCCCAGGTACCTGAACTCCTCCACCTTCTCCACCTCTTCTCCCTGCAACCGCATCACTCCACTGCCCTCCCTCTCATTCACACACATGTACTCTGTCTTACTCCTACTGACTTTCATTCCCCTTCTCTCCAGCGCATATCTCCACCTCTCCAGGCTCTTCTCAACCTGCTCTCTACTCTCACCACAAATCACAATATCATCTGCAAACATCATAGTCCAGGGAGACTCCTGTCTGACCTCGTCCGTCAACCTGTCCATCACCACTGCAAACAGGAAAGGGCTCAGGGCCGATCCTTGATGCAGTCCAACCTTCACCCTGAACCAGTCTGTCGTACCTACTGCACACTTTACTGCCGTCACACTGTCCTCATACATGTCCTGCACCACCCTCACATACTTCTCTGACACACCTGACTTCCTCATACAATACCACAACTCCTCTCTCGGCACCCTGTCGTACGCTTTCTCTAAATCCACAAATACACAATGCAGCTCCTTCTGTCCTTCTCTATACTTCTCCATCAACATCCTCAAAGCAAATAAGGCATCTGTGGTGCTCTTCCTCGGCATGAAACCATACTGTTGCTCACAGATGGTCACCTCTTCTCTCAGCCTGGCTTCCACTACTCTTTCCCATAACTTCATGGTGTGACTGATCAACTTAATTCCCCTGTAGTTACTGCAGGTCTGCACATCTCCCTTATGCTTAAAGATCGGTACCAGCACACTCCTTCTCCATTCCTCAGGCATCCTCTCCCCTTCCAGAATCCTGTTAAACAATCTGGGTAAAAACTCCACTGCCATCTCTCCTAAACATCTCCACGCTTCTACCGGTATGTCATCTGGTCCAACCGACTTTCCATTCTTCATCCTCTTAATCGCTGCTCTCACTTCCTCCTTACTAATCCTATCTACATCCTGCTTCACCAACTCCACATCCTCCAACCTTCTCTCTCTCTGATTTTCCTCATTCATCAGCTGCTCAAAATATTCCCTCCATCTTCTCAACACACTCTCCTCACTAGTCAACACATTTCCCTCTCCATCCTTTATTGCTCTAACTTGCAGTACATCCTTCCCAGCTCGGTCCCTCTGCTTGGCCAATCGGTATAAATCCTTTTCTCCTTCCTTAGTGTCCAACCTCTTATACAGTTCCTCATATGCCTTTTCCTTGGCTTTCGCCACATCCCTTTTAACCTGCTGCCGCATCTCCTTGTACTCCTGCCTACTTTTCTCATCACTCTGTCGATCCCACTTCTGTTTTGTATATATGCTATATGGTATGTTTATGAGTTAGCTAAGTTAGAAACAAGCTAACTGTTAACGTATGAGGTAGCATATGAGGTCCTAGCCTAGCAAATGACCCACGTGCTATAGATAGCTAATGTTACACTTTATTTCGTTACACAATACACCTTCACTTAATACATGTGAGCTAGTCACATATTGGCTAAATATATTTATGAAGTCAGGTAATGCCAGCCAACTGGATCTGCACTATTTGAAAAAACACACACAAAGGGCTCGCATGACTTGTTTTGGAGCACTGGGTCAGCTGGAGTACCTCAGACTGGAATGTGCTACAGAAAGCACACACACACACACACACACACACACACACACACACACACACACACACACACCCCTTTGTCTGAGCATCTGGTGTCATTTAACGTGCATACACACTCTTACACAGGATGAGTTAGAAGAGTAAATGGTCAACAGAGTTATTGATTCATCTGGCACTTCGCCCAAGATACGGTCACTTGAAAATGTCCAAACACAAATCCTCCCACTCTCCAGACGTCCAGTTTTGAAACCGGAGACCCACAAGAGACGAGCCACTCTTGTACTAGATAACCGATAGTCGTTTTTTTTTAAATATCATATCATATACTCTCTCCAGAATCAATTCAGATTAAAAATCTTCTAGTGTCTTTGCTTTTGTCATGTTTACTCCTTGGAACATGGATCTTTGTCCTCGAGACACGTGTTTTAAGGTGGCATAAGTGTCCCTGTGCTTGTTCTAAATCCAAACTGTGTGTCCTTCATTATAACATTATTAGAGTTAGAGAATGTCTAATTGTGTGACATTGGTATATTGGTACATATTGGTATATCACACACTTGGTATATGTGAGGGACCTGAACATAATGGCCTGAGTAGTTTGTAGCATATTCCTTTTTTGTTTTGTTTCGTCCTGTTCCGTATTTGTCCTCGAGACACATGTTTTAAAGTGGACTGAGGTAATTTCTGAGGTAAAATTCTAGCGTAAGTGTCCCTGTGCTTATTTTTTCCACACTGTGTCCTTCATTATTACATTAAAAACGACCAATTGTGCGACGTTTGGTTACATGGTATATCTGAACGATCTGAACGAAACGAGTAGTTTGTAGCGTATTTTTTTATTTTGTTGTGCCCTGTTAGATATTTGTTGTCAAGACACGTTTGAAGGAGGACTGAGGTATTTTCCGAGGTAAAATCCTAGCATAAATTGGGCTGCTCTTACAAGAAAACAATTAAAGAACTGTAAATATGAATAAGAATAAATAAAATGAGAATTTGATCAATTAAAGCCGAGGAAACAGCTTTTTTTCAGCTTCTAGTCGAGAATCTAATTCTGAACATGCTGTGCTGACTAGTGATGAGAGGAGCTCGTAATTGGGAAATCCCCACTTTTGAATTTGCCTTTACTACGTCACTGGAGTGTGTTAAGAGCGTAACATTAGCCAGCATCAATTGCTAGAAAAACAGGAAGAAAATGTTTTCCTGACGCCTCATGCCGCCAACACCCTCCACAGCTTCACTCTAAATTTAATAAAGAAATATATGAAAACAAGCACCATGAAGTTTTTCCAGCTAGATAGAAAGCTAACGTTGTTTGTTAGATTCAGACTCAAGTGCTCACCGATTGTGACAATCGATCGCGATCGGATAGACCCCCACAAATCACGTCTGACGCATTGCCCACCTAACACGCGAAGGGCCAAAAGTCTGAAGGCGCTACTGTTTTCTCCTCCATTAATCTTTACTAATGACTGCAACATGTGTTTTTTTGTTTTTCTTTTTATCGACCCAGAGCAGCAAGTCGATACAGGCGGAGGATTAGATCGGTCAAATGAAAAACACAAACAGCTCTGAATAAAATACAGAAATAAAAAGCGCAATAAAAATGGTATTTACATATGTTACATATATTATATATATTTTGCATGCACTGTATATAGTATAATAATTTGAAAAAAATTTGAAAAAAAGCTTTTTCCCTTTTCCATTCTGTTTGTCTTTTTTTCTGTAACACAAAATAAATATATTATTTGTTTATCAAATCAAAAATAGTGTATAATATAAATAATATGGCATAACTATTTTTTTTTCTTGAATTAATTTGTGTTAATATTTTCAAAATGTATGTATCGATTCATTAATTATTTTAATTACAGCATAAATAAATAGCTATGGTCCGTTTTATTTTAATTTATGAAATATATATATAATGTAATCTATTACATTGTAGAATAAATACACATAAATAATTTAATTTGTTATGCATAAAAATGTATTTCTTTCCCTGTGTATCTATCAGTTAATCTATTGAATTTAATAATATTCTATTGATTCTTTTTTTATTTTTATTTTAACAACACTGGGTCAGCAACCGTTAGCACATGAATGGAATATGCGATGCTGTAACAATTGATTGAAAATGTATAAAACAGGGAAAAAAATCATGCTTTGAAAATGTTTTTAATAGGATTGTTGTATTCTAAGGGTGGAAATCCCTTTTGGTCGTGCACCTGGAGTTTTTGACCCTGCAGTAATTGAGGCTGTTGGTATTTGGTTTAAGATAGAAAAAGACTGTGTGTGTGTGTGTGTGTGTGTGTGTGTGTGTGTGTGTGTGTGTGTGTGTGTGTGTGTTTGTGTGTGTGTGTGTGTGTTTTGGTAGACGTGCTGTCTGCTTCCTCTGTCCTTGAACCAAACGGCTTCTGATAAAACCATCTGCCAGCTGGTAAAGTTCATCCCAACCTGGACATGGCCAGTGTTCACCTCACTCTCTTTAAACCTCCACAGTTGTCTGAGGAATTCACAAGCTTCCCAAGCAAGCATTTCCTCCTGTAATTCAGAAATCACTCGAATGGGACCTATAAAGTGGCAGGTGATATAGAAAAACACTTTTAGCTGCTTAGCTCAGAACTAGGAGCAGATGATATGATAAAAAAAAATGTCACGTTTTAGTTTCTGAAGATATTTTTAGGATGCACCAAAAACCCATTTCATTTTAAGTAAAAAATGATAATCAAATTAAATTCTATTAATAAAATTTAGAATAAATATCGATAATAATAAAAAAAAACGAATAAATGTATTATTATTATTTAAATGTAAATAATACATAAATATGATCGTTTATTAATATAAATGAATAAATCATGAGATTAATTATAATAATATTAATATTAATTATAAAATCTTGGGAAATTAGACATTTCTTCAAAATTATATTAAAACAAGAAAAATTCGAATTTTTATGATGACAGAATTTTTGTACAATTCAGAATTAGGCTGAATTCATAAAACTACATTGCATGTAGACGTTTAGGGCATTTGGCAGATGCTCTTATTCAGAGCGACTTACATTTGTCTCATTCATAAAGCTGAGCAGCTATTGTATTAAGGGCCTTGCTCAGGGGTCCAGGTGTGGCCAGGATTTGAACTTATGACCTTTGGATTCAAAGTCCCATGCCTTAACCACTAAGAAAGCACCTTGACACCATCTTCATCCACCAAACCTTCATCCATATAGTGTATGTAGGAGTCAATCTCTTCAGACGTAGCTGTCTGTCAACAGCTCGGTTTAGTGGGATGCCATAAACACGGGCTTTGAGCATCTTCAAAGTCTACTCTCTACTTTCCGAAATGCTTTATTTGCACTTCCCGTGAACGTTAGCTCGGACGAACGAACAAATCAAAGCGCACGTTCAAAGTCTTAGCCTTGTTTTTAAACCGGCTTTTGTTATGGTTCGCTCGCGAGCTGCTGCCTCAGAGTGTTTAGTCTGCTGTGTTAATGTTTGGCCTGAAACCTTTACTAGTGTTTTGCGCTCTGTCACATGCACTCTACAGAGCTTTAGGCTGTAATGTATTGCTATACACTCCATATACTTCATACTGCACTTCATCACATACAATCTTATGCTAAAGTGTCCACAAACTTTTGTCTGTACAGTGTGTGTGTGTGTGTGTGTGTGTGTGTGTGTGTGTGTGTGTGAAGAGAGTCTGCGGCATAAGACCCGCCGGCGTTTTCCATTATTCTCGATGGGAACGTTGAAGACTGAATGTAAGTGCCGACTCGTGTCGATTTTTTATGATGTACTTTTTGTGTGTGTGTGTGTGTATGTGTGTGTGTGTGTGTGTGTGTGTGTGTGTGTTTGTGTGTTATCTGTGTGTCGTGTTCGCTTCTGAATGCCACGTAGTTGAACAGGATCAAGTGTAATCGATGCCTTTGAAGCTTTTTCCACTGAGTAGGAGGAATGAGAGAGAGAGAGAGAGAGAGAGAGAGAGAGAGAGAGAGAGAGAGAGAGAGAGAGAGAGAGAGAGAGCATTGCTGAGCCCAGCCTGAACGCTACACTGCAGCCTATCATTTAGCATTGGTGGTGAGGGAAAACGGTGGAGAGGCTGAAAAGGGAAATGATTGAGAGAGAGGCATGTGCTGTGGTGCAAAGGAAGGATGAAAGGATGCAGGAAGCTCGATCTGTCTTGCTCTGCCTTCTTTCTTCCACCTCGGACTCATCCTTCTTTTGGTTTCAACTCCTCTTTGTCCTTCTCTCTCTCTCTCTCTCTCTCTCTCTCTCTCTCTCTCTCTCTCTCAGTTCTTTACTTCCCTAACTCTACCACGCTTCATTCGTTCCTATTCGCATTACACGTTTTACTTGTGACACTATCATTCTTCATTCATATCTCTCTTTCTCTCTGCTCGCCATCTCTCTTCCTCTCTCACTCTCGTTCTCAGTGACCGTCTTTTCTCTTCACACCGTTGCCGTAGCAGCCATAAGGTGATAAGAGTGTCAGCGAATGTGCAAACAAAAACACGTAAACAAGACTATGCTGACTGTATTTCTGTGTCTTGCTAAGGGCTGAGTTGATTTCACTGTGTGTGTGTGTGTGTGTGTGTGTGTGTGTGTGTGTGTGTGTGTGTGTGTGTGTGTGTGTGTGTGTGTGTGTGTGTGTGTGTGTCCAGAGACTAAGAAAATATGTTCTCCAGTTGCCAGAGATACACACAATTCTCAGTTGGTAATAACACCAGTGATTCATGAAATATGGACGTAATATAAAGACTAAAAGGGTTCAACTCTAATGGAATTTCATGTAATCATGCTGTAGAAGTTTTTTTTTTACCTTATCAGATTCTATTTATGATTTTTGATTACTATTTATGATTCACTGCTATGTTGACCAAAGCCCCAGTATCTAAAGCGCAGCATCCTCAAAACATGATTCTTCCCCCACCATCCTTAATTGTGGAACTTTGTGGAACATTCTACAATCCTACATCCTACATTTATTTATTTATTTATTTATTTATTTTTTTTACAAAACATACATTTTAGCTTATTTTTCTATCAAACTCTGGGTATTAAAGTGTTTGGTCCTTAATCCTTAATCACTTACATGAATGTGGTCAAGAAAACATTAAATGCTTTGTTTTTTTTTTTGTTTTTTTAGAGATTGATTGCAAGAACTTCCCATCACCATCGCACATACACACCTGACGAGTCTCTTAACTTCAGATAATGCCAGTACCCGTTGGTTTCTGCGGAACTGTTCTGATACAATCGGCCGGTACAATGAAAAAGATTTAAAACCACCTTTCCCAACACACACACACACACACAGTTGAAGTGTGTACATCAACAAAACTATGACATGCGCTCTGAAAAAATCTTTTCACTGATGGTCTGCTGTATTCATCTGTTTACCTCTGTGGATGGACAAAGAGTGAGTTACTGATTACTTCCTGTCCCGAGTGCACTGCTGAGTCAGCGCCCATCTCGCACCCAGTCAATACATCCAAGGACAGCAAGATTTAGAGAGAGAGAGAGAAAGTGAGAGAAAGAGTCAGAGAGAGAGATGATTGAGGGTGTTCCTAAAACAGAGCTACTGGTTTGCCTTGAACTCAAAGAACCGAATGATAGGGCGTGTGTAAGGAATAAAACACCATGAGACATGCATTTCCATTTTATTGTGTGGCACAGCACTGGTACTGGAGACTCCTTCCGAATAAGATTATATGCATTTATGAAAAGCATTAATAAAACATGTTCTTGTCTAAGATATAAAAATAATAATGTATTGGAACAAGTGCACCGCTACAATTTACAGCTGTTAACAAAAAAACAAAACAAATTAGGAAAGAAGACCCCAGTGATGTCAAAAGCTCTCTGAACATTGTCTAATGGAGTAGCTGATGGATGGATGGATGGATGGATGGATGGATGGATGGATGGATGGATGGATGGATGGATGGATGGATCGATGGAAAAAGACAAAGAACAATAGATAGTTATGAATGAATGAATAATTGAATAGATATAAATGAAATGAAGAATGAAAATATGTATGGATGTATGGATGTATGGATGGATGGATGGATGGATGGATGGATGGATGGATGGATGGATGGATGGATGGATGGATGGATAGATAGATAGATAGATAGATAGATAGATAGATAGATAGATAGATAGATAGATAGATAGATTTCTTAACCCACTTCCAAAAACCCCCAAAAGTTAGAAAAAATGTTAATCATTACAGAATGCAATCGTTTCCATTTCAAAATAGCAAATGTTTAAACTGAGAACTATTTTAAGGAAGAAACAAGATTATTTTGAATCTGATGGCTGTTTTAAAAAATTAAAACGGGTGAACAAAAGTCTAGAAGAAATAAGTGTTACTAAAAAGAAACAGTTGGAGGGACATTTTGCAACTAATTAGGAGATGATTATGTATAAAAAGAGCATTTTAGAAAGGCAGAGCTTCACCAATCTGCAAAAATCTGTGTCTACAAATTGTGGAACAATTTCAAAGTAATGTTCCTCAACAACAGATTAAAAAAACTTAAAATATCTCATCATCTACAGTATGTAATATCATCAATAGATTCCAAGAATCTGGAGAGATATTTCTGTTCAAGGGACAAGCAATCTTGGATGCCCATGATCTTTGGGCCCTCAGGCAGTACTGCATTAAAAACAGGCTGATGATGGAAATCACTATGAACACAGTTTGCAATATCATTTACAAATGCAGGTTAAAGCTTTATCGTGCAAAGAAGGATCCATATTTGAACATGATCCAGAAACGCCACTGTTTTCTTTAGGCCAAAGCTCTTCAAATGGATTGAGACAAAGTGGGAAACTCTTCTGTGGTCAGACAAATTGAAATTTGAAATGCTTTTTGTAAACCATGGGCACTATGTCCTCTGGACTAGAGAGGAGAGGGACTATCCAGCTTGTTATCAGCTCTCAGTTCAAAAGCCTGCATTTCTGATGGTATAGGGGTGCAATATTGCCTATGGAATATGTAGCTCTTTAATGCTGAAATGTATATATAGGTTTTAGAGGTTCTATCCAGATGACATCTTTTTCAGGAAAGACCTTGCATATTGTAGGATATATGTAGTAGAAGAGTCCATGTGCTGAAGTGGCCTGCCTGCAGTCCACACATTTCAGCAATTGAATCTTTTGGCGCCTCATCAAACAAAAAAAAATATGACAAAGAAGTTGAGCAGCTAGAATCCAGTATCAGACACAAATGGGACAACATTCCTTTCCCAAAACATCAGCAGCTGGTCTGATCAGTTCCCAGATGTATAAAGGCTGTTGTTAAGAGAAGACACGATGCTACACAGTGGTCTTGTCCCAACTTTTTTAAGACGTGTTACCATAACATTCAATTGTTCTATTGTGAATGAAATATGGGTTTATGAGATTTGCAAGTCGTTGCATTCTGCTTCTATTTACAATTTAGATTTTTTCCCAATTTGTAATGTGCAGCAAAGGTTGTAGAGCTTCACAAAAATGGAATTGGCTATAAGTAAATCTAAAAAAAACATTGAAAAAGCCCATTTCCACCATCAGGGCAATTTTCCAGATGCTTTTGCTCATATTTACTAAGGGTGCTAATATTTTCGGAGGACGCTGTATGTAAGTAGTTAGCTACATTCCAAAAAAACTGCCCAAGATGCATTCTCTTTCATAAGGATCTTCTGTCTCTGACTTTTCTCTCTCTCTCTCTCTCTCTCTCTCTCTCTCTCTCTCTCTCTCCTCACTCCTTTCTTTCTCAGGTGTGTGCTGCTGCCGCTTTTGAGCTGCACTCCTCCACCACAGGCCCTGTTTTTACTCGTCGACTCTATAGACGAGGGAATGAAAGGGGGCGGGACGGAGTCGAGCTCCGGCCCCATGAACCCGCGCAGCATCGGCGAACTTCTCTCGTCTCACCACGAACTCCTCCCACCTTGGCTCCTCCTCATCTGTTCCGCCCGCCGCCAGAACAAAAACATCACTAAGCTTTTTACAGGTAAGCTAACTAGCGCACATCTGAATAATTTCTGGGTGTGGGTGCTTAAATAAGAAAAACAGACCAGCAATAAGGCCACGCCACAGTTTCTTTACTGGAACTGACAAGCACAACCCCACATCTCCTTCATTAGGACTGACAGACACAGAGGCCACAGTCCTTTCACTGAGATTGACAGATACAAAGGCCACACCTCTTTCACTGGGACTGAGTAGCACAAAGGCCACGCCCCTTTCACAGAAATTGACAGGTACAGAGTCCAAACCTCCTTTGCTGGGACTGACAGGCACAAAGGCCATACCCATTTTTCTCAGATTGACAGGTACAAAGGCCACACCTCCTTTACTTGGACTGACAGGCACAAAGGCCACGCCTCCTTTGCCGAGCCTGACAGGCATACCTACTACCCAGCCAACCCAAGATTAGGGGTTAGTGGTCTAAAAACGTTTGGTCCAAAAAAAGAAACTTTGTAACACTCTCACACACACAATCTCGATCAAAAAGTTTTTTATACACTGTGAATAAAGATCAGGAAACGAGGTCAACTTGGACTAAAAATACATGTGTGTGTGTGTGTGTGTGTGTGTGTGTGTGTGTGTGTGTGTGTGTGTGTGTGTGTGTGTGTGTGTGTGTGTTTTATGAATATGGCAGAAACTAACTATGACTATAAATACATCTTGTGTAAATAACACTTCTGTCATGTCTTAAAACTAACTAGTCCCAATTTTTGTAAACGTCATGCGTGTGTGTGCATGTCTGTGTCTGTGTGTGTGGGTGTGTGTGTCTGTGTGTGTGTGTGTTAGCTCTGAGACTTCAGGTAAAGCTGACAGGCAAAAATGTTAGCAAAAATCCTCACCACTAATCATTTCCTGTTACACATCTTTTTTTTCCACATTCTGTTCGACGTCTGGGATTGGAAAAAAGGGTCCTGTCAAGGAGGAATTTCTATTTCTCTCTCTCTCTCTCTCTCTCTCTCTCTCTCTCTCTCTCTCTCTCTCTCTCTCTCTCTCTCTCTCC
>NC_139590.1:20868278-20883278 GCF_946808225.1 Silurus aristotelis
AATCAGAACGCACTTTGGGTGTCGAGTCTTAGTACTTTGTACTTTTGTTTTTCTTCAGTACTTCATACAATATCTGTGTGGAACAGATGCCAGAAAAGGAAAGTGGGAGGAGGAGAAAAAGAGAGAGAGAGATAATGTTTCCGTTTTCATTCGGCCTTGAGATTGCTTGTTGAGAAAAACAAGGTCCATTTGGGATGCTGCCACTTCCAAATACACCCCTGACATCCAAGCCTGAGTTCGCTTATGGTTGACACACACACATGCACACACACACACGTACACCGTCTGTCTATAGTATGTCATCCGATAACTGTGAGGGATGAAGTGCGCCTGTGTGTAGCTCAGTATCTCAGGATCCATTTGCCTAAACAGCAGCAGGTGTGGCTCACACTACTCCATCTCTCATTCCAATCAGCACAGCAGCTGTTGTGTGTGTGTGTGTGTGTGTGTGTGTGTGTGTGTGTGTGTGTGTGTACCCAAGAGCCAAGATATTTTTTGTTCTATAAGGTCAGAGTCAGGTCTACGCCTACAGTGCAGTCCAAATGAAATGGTTTGAAATATCGATATTAAAAGTTGTGGCTGAGGTCTAAAATATTGTGTTCTTTTCTCCTAATAATCAAAGCCAACTAGTGTTTAACCCTTTTCATAATATCCACTAATACATTGAAACAAAATCAACCCTAATTCTGTCCGAACAAATCTATTGCCCAGCAAGAAAATCGGCTAGTACACGACTGGACACGATGAGATTGGACGGTTTATTTCAATATTATAATCCTACAACACCAAGTCCCTTAAGTATATAACATATATTAAGCAGTTGTAGCTCTTTTTTGATTGGTTTTAGTTCCGTTTAAGGCCAAAACTAGTTCCGTTATCGCTTACGTTATAGCAGCTAATACATACAAACAGTCACATTCCCGTCAAGACTTTCTTGCGGCTAAAAACCTAAAGTTTAAAGATACATTTCTGGTTTGCAATGCTGCCTCAGGTGACTCCTTCCCCCAAAAAAACCCACCTGAATAAAAAACTTGCTATAGTCTTACATATTGTCAGATAGTTCCTGAGTTACGATGGTTAGATTTTTCCGATCCTATGATGACAATATCGTTATGAAGAGAAAAAAAAAAAATTAAAAAATACATTGGGACGCTGCCACGCATCTTCTGCGTTGCGATGCCTTACTCACACCAACGTTTCAAAGTGTTTCAAAGCCCAATTTTAGCTCATCTCTCTCCTGTTTATCGGCGTCGCCAGACTCCGAAACAGAGCGCTTCAGGCTCCGCCCTCCTTACTAACAAACGACGGTATACAACACCATACCGATCACCATTCTTTAAGACTCCTGGGTATGCTAGTCCATGTCCGAACTTACGATATATTTAAGTTACAATAGGGTCATCGGAACACATCTCTTTCGTAAGCCAGGGACTACCTGTACTGACATAATTATAGAGACACAACCGACTTTTCCAGACATTGGCCAAAATAATTTCGGCACACAATTGTACAGGACATCTTTGGATGTCGTAGCAAGCAATTTTCCATTCACTTGGACTAGAAGACCCAAATCTATTCCAGCATGACTGTTCCCTCTACACAAGCTAGCTCCAGGAAGATATAATTTACATGAGTTGGAGTGGAAGACTATAGAGGGGTTTTATAAATGGAAATTGTCTCAATGCAGCTTAACATAATGCCTCAGGTTCAATGAAAAACAAACAGCAAATGTAGATTGTTCTTTTGAATATTGATTAAGAGGTCAGGAACAGAGCACTGACCTCAAAACCTTTTGAACACCTTTGGGATTAATTGGAATGCTGACTGCACCCCAGGCCTCCTCACCCTTGTGGCTGAATGAGCACAAAATCTTCACAAGCACACTTCAAAATCTAGGACAACCGCAACACTCAATAAAGTATAGATTTGATTTATTCTGACTAAATCTGACCTTAGTATGGTTTGTATCTGACCTCGACTTGACAAGCAATGTTGTTGCTGTTGTTATTTTTTAAGTAATAACACAGCAAAATGATGATCGCCTTTCTACACTTCAATTTAAAGCGAACCCTTTTCAACATCCCAGGGTGTGGGCTTCTGTGTCTTCAGTATGGACCACACCACATGTGAAATGATGTCACTTATATAAAAAAAGAAAAAGCCCGGAGCGAACCAACTCTAATTACAGCATCGCGGGTGGCGCTGGATGATTCAGTCGAACGCAGAGGAGGACGAAGGCGGTGGGATGAGTCGCGCTTTTGTCCTCCTCGTCTCTGACCATATGAATCAGACCCGGTGTTTCAGGTTCACCTGCCTGCCTCAGTCTGTTCGAGTCAACTGTCTCCCTCAGGTGCGCGATCACAACGAGACTCTTTCATCCCGCACCATTTTTATAGCCCTTTATTTCATGCCGTTCGTAGAAGGACAGGAGGTGGGGTGCACATCTGGAATTCACATTGTAGGATGTTTCTAGTTCATTTTGGCTTTCGTGAGTATAAGGCATGTGTGTGTGTTAAAGCGTTTCAGATATTTTGGTTGTAAATTGTGCTGGTCAGGTGTTAACTTAGTAGTACATCCCAGCCCCAAGACTGAGCTCCCAAATTGACCCTTATTATGTAAGGTATGGAAGTATTCATTAAAGATGTATACTTTTCATGAAATGCAGAGTCAAATTAGGTCAAATGCTGCATTTTATGTTCTTTGGAAATTCCTGATAAGGATGCCACAAGGGGTTATGGGACGATGAGCATCGAGAACCCGATTGAAAAGGTCATGTGACCAAAGGTTTCCCGAACGTTTAAATTTAAAAGCAAATGTAAAATAAAAAATGACCCTTCTGATGTTTGTTAGCTCACCAATACCTAAATTGTGAAAGCAGCTAGAAGATCTCAAAGTTCTACGATTCAGTCTAATGTCATTTAATACTTTGAGGTTTGACGGAAAAGAGTGGAAAAAGACCAGACATGTTTAGCATGGATGCAATGAGCATCAGACTGCTGTAAGTGCGATTCAGACGCCTCCTGTAATCCATGAATTAGTGTAGTGGTGGTGTTGGTGGGGGTGGGGGAGGGGGGTGACTCAAGTGGAAATTGTAGCTCAGCATCTTTGGTTTATGGTATTCCACTAAGAACATGACACACACTGTGCCCTAAAAGCATGCCGGATTGAAACTCGATACTTTCTCATCTTGTAAGATTGGTGCCAGTTCATGTCACATTTGGTCATGCATGTACTGTATTGCCTCAGATTTTCAATATTTACTAGAAAGCCTCACCAAGTTTGCGACTCGCCTTTAAACTTGACGAACCCTGAAACGGATGGCCGCCTTCCAAACCAAACATTCAGACATCATCCTCAAACAGACAAAGAAATTGTTACAAACATGTCCGCCGGCCAACGCAAAGAGTACGGGTCAGCCATCAAGCATCACCTCCTTTTCTTACCCCTAGAAGGCCTCTTCCTCTTCCTGGAGACAGAAACACACAGACACACTCTCCCACGAACGCTGAGTGTGTGTATATTCGGGTTGAGGTGGAGGTCTAGGTCAGCAAGACTGGAAATGGATGCAGTCCGGTGGGACGTGTCATGGAAAATACCCGTCTAATGGCAGAAACAACTGCTAGCCAGAGCTCAAGCATGGTCCGTCCTACTGACAGTGTTTTTAACAATACTATAGAATATAATATAGAATAGAATAACACAAATACATTTTTACTATTGAAAAGATTTAATTAATATTTTTTTAATGGCTTGCAGACTTGTTTGACCACCCATTTTCGGTACTTTCTAATGAAGAGGTTATGCGATATGTATCAGGGCAGTTATCAGCAGCTTCTTTTTTGTATTCGACAGCTTTAGAAGTCATGGTACATGGTTTAAAAGTTTTATACAACAACCAAAAGGTCACAGTTTACCAGATCTAAAGCTAAAATACTCAGCTGAAGATCTGGCTTCCTGGCATAGAACATAACAATTTGGATACTTTATCACACACATGCCATTAATTGAAAACAAAGAATTCCTTTCATTGCTTTCCCAGCAGCACAATCTGGACGAAGGCTGAGAAATATGCTAACAGATTTGTAGGAGTTTGCATGCATGCATGCATAGTTTTTTCCCCCCAGTCTGAGCTAGCATAGGTCTATGGGAACAGTAAATAAAATCCATACGTAAATGCCTCGATTGCCCGCGGGCTTCCAGACGTGCTGAGATGTGCTTCCACAGGGGAAACTGTTCTCCCCTATTCGTTTGGCCAGAGATAAAAGTATGGAATTTGTACTTATCAAGAACGAGCTGGCTTAGAGAGCCGATCCTTTTGCTGCAAATAGTGATTAAAAAATGTGAGGGTTTATAGTGATTAGCGTTCATTTCTAAGTTTAGTGCATCTTTAGTGTGTATAGTAAATCCAAGAACATTTCAGACTTTATGTTTCTCGGTTTGGTTACAGGAAGCTCAGCGGCTTTTAACTTGTTCGTTTTATGCGAGAAGAAAAATTCCATTTACCGCTGTGACATAAATAGACCTATTATCCTTTAAGGGTGAAGTGGAACCGTGTTTTGTATATCGTCTATGACCGCGTTGTCTGGCCCGGATGGTCCACTTTTATCAGTGCTCTAATGTTTGAACATATTTGTGTGCTCGTGTTTGTATGCACCCTAATTTGTCGTACTGTTATGGGTAGACATCTGGGAACTGTTAAAATCTAGCTAGTCAGAGGGGGTCACTGAGTGCATTCAAGTTTAAATGTGATGCTCAGTATAAAATATAGGTCAGTACTTTTGAACGAATAAACAACTTGCTAGGATGATTCCAAACATGATTACTATGTTTTGTTCCAGAACTTATTCCAGTAGTCTTTACACGCCTGTCTTCTGTAGATGAACGTCTTGTGTAATACACTGCATCAGTCCATTTACCCTGACATGTAAAAGACTAATTGTTTTTTCCTTCTCATCTCTTACAGGCTTTCGTAAAATTAGTCTAGATGACCTGCGCAAAGCTTACATTGTTAAGGATGTTCAGCAATACATCTTGCACAGGCTCGACCAAGAAGAGGCACTACGGCAACACCTGACCAAGGAGACAGCAGAAATGCTGAACCAGCTCCACATTAAGAGCAGCGGCTGCTTTTTGTACCTGGAGCGTGTCCTGGATGGAGTGGTTGATAACTTCATCATGTTACGGGAGATCCGTGACATCCCAGGAACACTAAATGGACTCTACTTATGGCTCTGCCAAAGACTGTTTGTCAGAAAGCAATTTATCAAAGTGCAACCCATCCTGAGCGTCATTCTGGCCGCATGCAGGCCTCTTACCGTCAAGGAGCTGTACCATGCCGTCTGGACTAAAAACATGACCCTAACCATGGAAGAGTTTCAGAAAAAGTTGGACATTCTCTCCAAATTGCTTGTGGATGGACTTGGGGGTACCAAGATTCTTTTTCACTACAGTTTTGCCGAGTGGCTTCTTGATGTTAAGCACTGCACTCAGAAATACCTTTGCAATGCTGCTGAGGGTCACCGGATGATGGCGATGAGCTATACGTGTAGAGCCAAGCAGCTCAAACCATTGGAGGTACAAGAGTTTGCTTTTCACTTGATCAACTCCAACCTGCAGATTGAACCTTTCAACCTGGCCCTGTGGATGGTGTGGAATGGCACACCTGCAAAGGACTCTCTTTCTACATCTATTCCCAGGGAGCAGGAGGTTTTGCAGCTTCTGGTCAAAGCTGGAGCTCACATCAGCAACGAGAACGATCATGCCTCGTGCATTGTCCAGCAAGCTCTGGAACGAGAGGATTCCATCCGCACTTTGCTTGATAACGGTGCCTCGGTAAACCAAAGTGACTCCAGCGGACGAACTCTGCTGGCTAATGCAGCGTACAGTGGGAACCTTGATGTGGTCAATCTACTTATTTCCAGAGGTGCCAATATGGAGCTTGAGGACAACCATGGACAGACACCACTCACGCTTGCTGCCAGACAAGGACACACAAAGGTAGTTAACTGCCTGATCGGCTGTGATGCCAACATCAACCACACGGATCATGATGGGTGGACAGCTTTAAGGTCTGCAGCTTGGGGTGGTCACTCTGAAGTGGTCTCTGCACTTCTCTATGCAGGTGCTAAGGTTGACTGTGCAGATGCAGACAGCAGAACTGCTCTAAGGGCTGCAGCATGGGGAGGTCATGAGGATATTGTCCTTAACCTTTTACAGCATGGAGCGGAAGTCAATAAGGCTGATAAAGAAGGAAGGACTGCACTCATTGCAGCAGCTTACATGGGACACAGAGAGATTGTTGAGCACCTGCTGGACCATGGTGCTGAGGTAAACCATGAGGATGTTGACGGACGGACGGCTTTGTCTGTTGCAGCCCTCTGCGTCCCTGCTAGCAAAGGCCACGCTTCAGTGGTTAGTCTTCTGATTGACCGTGGTGCAGAAGTGGACCACTGTGATAAAGACTGCATGACCCCTCTTTTGGTCGCTGCCTATGAAGGGCATGTGGATGTAGTGGATTTGCTCCTAGAAGGAGGAGCAGATGTTGACCATACAGACAATAATGGAAGAACACCTTTGCTTGCTGCAGCTTCCATGGGGCATGCTTCTGTTGTCAATACGTTGCTTTTTTGGGGTGCAGCCGTGGACAGTATCGATAGTGAAGGAAGGACTGTGCTTAGCATTGCATCTGCTCAAGGGAATGTGGAGGTGGTCCGAACTCTGCTGGACAGAGGCCTTGATGAGAATCACAGAGATGATGCTGGTTGGACCCCTTTACACATGGCAGCATTCGAGGGACATAGGCAGGTTTGCGATGCCCTCATTGAACAAGGCGCTCGATGCTCAGAAGTAGACAACGATGGACGCATAGCCTTGATTCTGGCTGCGCAGGAGGGACATTATGACTGTGTGCGAATCCTTCTTGAGAACAAGTCCTGCTCTGACCAGCGAGGGTACGATGGAAGAAACTCCCTCAGGGTTGCAGCTATGGAAGGACACAGAGACATTGTTGAGCTTTTGCTGAGCCATGAAGCAGACATAGACTACAAAGACGCTGATGGCCGCCCAACTTTATACATACTGGCGCTTGAGAATCAGCTAGGAATGGCTGAGTATTTTTTGGAGAACGAAGCGAACGTCGAGGCAAGTGATACTGAGGGCAGGACAGCCCTTCATGTTTCTTGTTGGCAAGGCCATGTGGAAATGGTAAGGTTGCTGATCAGCTACCATGCGGATGTGAATTCTTGCGACAACGAAAAGCGATCTGCTCTTCAGTCCGCTGCGTGGCAAGGTCACACAAAAGTTGTCCAATATTTGATTGACAATGGCACTCATGTTGATCACACTTGCAATCAGGGAGCCACCGCACTAGGCATCGCTGCTCAAGAAGGTCACATTGATGTAGTAAGGATTCTTCTTGAGCATGGCGCAGATCCAAACCACGCAGACCAATTTGGTCGGACGGCCATGAGGGTGGCAGCCAAAGGAGGCCACTCAATGATCATCAAACTTTTAGAGAAATATGGTGCCACTAGTCTAAATGGCTGCAATCCCTCACCTATACATACTATGGAGCAAAAAACTCCACTTTCAGTTACAGGGAAGATGCAATCGCTTACTATCAAATCCAGCAGTTCTGGCAGTACAGGAGTTGGAGATGTTCAACCATCAGGTCGAGGATTATCTAATGGACCTGTTCATGCCTTCAGCTCCCCTTCGGAATCTCCAGACTCCACAGTAGACAGACAGAAGTCCTCCCTCTCCAATAATTCCCTGAAAAGCTCAAAAAACTCATCGCTAAGAACTACTTCGTCCACCTCAACAGCCCAGACAGTGCCTATAGATAGTTTCCATGGACTCAGCTTCACAGAGCAAATACAGCAACACTCTCTGCCTCGCAGTCGCAGCAGGCAGTCTATAGTTTCTCCTACTTCGACCACAAAATCCATCGGCCCACAGCCCGGATCTCCTACCAGTGAATTTGACTGGAGCCAAGTGAAACCAGTTCTGAAATCCTCTAAAGGAGGAAAGAGTGGGAATGGCACAAACTATAGTTCAAAAAAGGAAGGCTCTGGAGACAAGAAGAAATCTAAAAACAGTAGTTCCCTTCCACATGGTCAGGTTTTGGAGTATGAGATGACCCAATTTGACAAAAGAATTGCTCTCAACAAACCCGTATCTAACTTTGCAGTAAAGGATCCTCATTGTAAGATTGTACTGGGGGGCTCCAACACTCTGGACTCTGGCCAATCGCAGGAGCCATATTATATCCAACAGCAGAGCTGCTCTGAGAAGAAGAGAAATGGGATTATGACCAACCCTAACTATCACCTACAGGGAAATCAAGTCTATTTAGGAAGACTCTCTGTACCCAGAACTGTGCACAACAGGGGACATCAGGAAGTTCTCGACAACTACCCATTAGGGGAGACGGAATTAAGCCTTAAACAAGCTCTGAAACTGCAAATCGAAGGATCAGACCCTGGGTTCAACTACAAGAAAGAGACTCCATTATAACTGGTAAGTGGAAGTACTTGACAAATTTAGGGTATTGGTGAAGCAGATCATTAAAAAAGACTTAGATTTGTTTTTTGGATACTGTATGCCTCTGAGCCATTGTCAATTTACAGGGTAATTGGTCTTTATTCATCGATGCAGCCAAATAGTGAAGGATCTGTAATAGAATTATGCATGCATTTTTAAATTTTTTGTAAAAAAATATACATTTTGTGCCAAGAAAAAATCTTCCTACCAAATCCTGACTTAAAATATTTTCTTTCAGGCCTCCTTAACTGAAACCCTCATCCAGATGCCATGGAGATTGTGCCAAAGCAGCTGTTTTCATCGGGGGGGGGGGGGGGGGGGGGGGGGAATAAAATTTCAGGGCTATTATGTTTGAAATATCTCCGATCGAAAGTGCTTGATTTTGAACCAGATTTCTATACGTCCTAATAAAGGTGAACGCAACACGGAGTTTCGGAATCGGAAACAAACTGATCCCAGGTCGCCGATTACCTCCTGAAATATATACGAATGCTCCCAGAAACCATTGCTACTCAGCCCTCAGTGAAACACCTCACCTAGAATAATAAGGAGGAAATGAATAAATGAAAAGAAAAAAAAAAATGGAATCCCTAAGAAACCCTCCTGATCCTGCAGTGTATGGAAAATAATATGAACTGACTATGTGCCTACCGATGTTACAGCCTTCTCATATTCATGCACATCATCCTTTTAATTTAATGTATTGCTATTTAATAAGCCATGTATGCACTTTTTATTTTTTTTTCCGCAATGAGAAAAAAAAAATCTAATCACTTATGCTCAGTTTTCTCTTTTTACCTTTTATTTTTTATGGTGCTTTTTTTCCTTCTTTGAATAGTTTTAAAGAATTTCTTTTCCTTTTTTTTTTTTTTAAGTCAATTCTTTTCTACCTGTACAAAACAAGCAAAACATATAGCAATGTATCAGCTGACCAGGGAAAAATACAAAAGATCATCATGATGCCTGGGGAGAAAATAAATCCAAAACACATCTCTTACCTGAGATTGTTGTTATGCCACAAACATTCAGTCAGTACGCATTTAATTATATTGGAGTATTTTCAGATACAAATGCTTCCCCTTCAGTGTAATCAATCATATTTATTTTTATGGGGGGAAAAAGCCACTTATAGAGTTGTTACTATTTTGTGGTGCTGTGCAGTTTCGATTTGCTTTTACATTTTCTGTTTGTTTTTTTCCACCTACAGTGTCTATTTAAACTTTACATCATGTTTGTTGTAGTATTACCGATGCCCTGAGGGGTGAGGTTTATTTCCTCTACCCCATCTTGCATTTTTATTTAGTCCCTGTGGGACTTTTTTTTATTTTTTTTTTTATTTTTTTTTTTTATTATTACGTTAAGTTACGTCATATTTATAACAAGAAATTTGGTGCTATATATAACAAAAGTTTTCTATAATCAACAGAAATTGGCAAAAGGTTAAGAAAAAAAACAAAGACTATTTTTTCCGGACTATAAGACACTTTCTTTTTTTTTATGAATTCATTTATTTTATTTTTTTGGAAAATGTGTGGTGATTGTGTAACTAAAATTATACACAATCCAAACATTAAATCTAGGGAATTTTGACACATCTATATGTCAAGCACAAATGCCTAATATTTAATTTTATATTTAATTTTTAACTCCTGGTTCACCAGTTCAAATTGGGGTTTTTTTTGTTTGGGTTTTTTTCTGTTGTTTTTTTTTTGGTTTTTTTTCTTCATTAGGTACAATCTCACCTTAGTATTCCCCTACAAACAGAGCTCGGAGGATATTATAAGCAATCAAGTTTTGCTTATTGTCATACTTTGACCTAAACCTAAAGGCTACTGTTGATGTGAAGAATAGTATTGATGAAAAATATAAAATATGGACTTAAGTATTCGGACACCGGACATTTTCAGCCATATGTGCTCTCTCCCCAAAAACCGTAACCACAAAGTGGTATGGAGAGTCTGGATGTGGCAGCATCCATTCACTTGAACAAGGAGTCTCGAATCTGTTCCAGAATGACAGTTCCTCTATGCACAAAGCTAGCTCCATGAAGATATGCTTTAAATGGATTTTGAGTGGCCTGCATTAGAGCTCTGAACTCAACCCTATTGAACAGATTCGGGATGAATGTGAACGCTGACTGCACCTCAGGCCTCCACACCTCACCTACATTAGTATCTGGCATTATTATTATCCTTATGACTGATTGGAATCAAATCTCCACAAAATCTGATGGAACATCTTCCCAGAAAAGAGTGGAAATTGTTATTAAAGCAAACAGGGACTATATGTGGAATGGGATGTTCAAAAAAGCAACAAATCTTATGCTCAGGTGTCCACAAATCTTTATCTATACAGTGTATTTCACAAGCTAAAACACCAGGCCTCATAATTGCAATACGAACCTAAAGAAATCAATATTATACTGTTTAATAACAGATAATTGAAAATAAGTGGATTTGGGGATATATATATATATATATATATATATTTTATTTTTTATTTTTTTTTCCTTCACCACATAATTCCTTAAATGTGAAATTTGAGATTGTCAACAAAAAAAAAAGTGTCTTGTTGTAAGGAAAAATGACAGTACAACTATTCTCATTTCCAAATTCTATTTTGAGTAGGAGTTGCAATTTAAAGATAGTTTTTCCTCGTCTCTCCTGAGAATTATGTCTCATCATTGCTAAGGCTGATGAAATAGTAAAGAAACATGGACAAGAACGGGTTTCCCTCTGTTAGCCTATTAACGCAAAATCCGTATTTCGGATTTCATCTGAAATGGGTTCTCGTCATGCCAAAGTTGAAACAGTAATGTGAGAGTGAGAGTGAGCGTGAGCGTGTGTGTGTGTGTGTGTGTGTGTGTGTGTGTGTGTGTGTGTGTGTGTGTCACTTCGTTTTACGCTGCTGGCAGTGAGAGCTGAAGAATAAAAGAATGGTAATGGCAAATAATAATAATATAATACTACTACTAATAATAATGAAAGCTCAGGATTTGAACAAGAGCCTTTCATTCTTAGAGAGAGAGAGAGAGAGAGAGAGAGTGTGAGTTTGGAAAAGGGATTCTGGACAGTATTCAGAAATGTCAAGCCATCTGTTAACCTGCAGTGTTGCTTCATTTCCTTGTTCTATTGCTCCATGCTGCATGTCTGTCTCTCCGTTAAGTGTAGTATCTCAAACTCTGTAATAAAAAATAAAAAAAGACGTGTGAGATTCGGAGATTGTAAATAGCTTGACCATGTACATTTAAACTTTACTTCTTTTTTTTATTTTCTTGTAGAACATTAAACCGTTCTTTTTTTTTTTTTTTTTTTTTTTTTTTTTTTTGGTTCCTGATGCATATAAAAGTGCTTAATAAACATTTTTGCTTTAATGCCAAAGCCGCTTTATTCTCATCGATTCGTCTTGTTTGTCTTTTGGTGACAGCAAAGAATTATATATTTTTTCATTTCATTATTATTAGCAAGATGTCAGGGAACCAACCCCAGCCATTAGGGTTGCACAAGCCAGTGCACTCTTGGTGCCGGTCCCAAGCCCGGATAAATGGGGAGGGTTGCATTAGGAAAGGCATCCAGCGTAAAATCATGTGCCAAATCAAACATGCTGATCATAAATACGGATGATCCGCTGTGGCGACCCCTAACGGGAAAAGCCGAAAGAAAGTTAATTAGCAAGATGTATATACTATATGGGGGTTTATAGATTGTGGTTAAGGAAGACATGCAGGTAGTTGGTTTGAACGAGGCAGATGTAGAGGACAGGGGGGTGTGGTGACGGATAATCCACTTTGGCGACCCCTAATGGGAAAAGCCGAAAGAAGAAGTATAAACTATATGGGCAATAGTACCGACACCTGACTTTTACCCTCATTATGTGGTCCATCTACAAACTTTTACCACAAAACTGGAGGCACACAATTGTATAGGATGTCTTTGTATGAAATTTTAAATCAAGATCTTTATTTCTATGGGTTGGAGTGAAAGATCTTCTGCTATAGAGCTATTAAATCGTATTGATCACCTTTGGGATGAATTGGAACACTGACTTCACCCCAGATCTTCTCACATACATCAGTACCTGACTTTACTAACACTCTTGTAGCTGAATGAGCACAGATCTCCACAAAATCTAGTGGAACATCTTCCCAGAAGATTGGTGGTTGACAAATAGGGACTCAATGCGGAATGAGATGTTCAGTAAGCACATACCCATCTCATGCTGAGTGTCCACAAACTTTTCCATATAGTGTCCCATAGTTCCTTAAAAGGCACAAACTTCTATAGGGCATCTTGGAATGCTTTTAGCATTACAATTCCCCTTTAATGCACCAACAGGAGCGCAAATATGTTCAGGCATGACATGACATGACAAAGCGAGGAATTGTGAAGACGAGCCGTCAAGTGACCTGCACTCGACGCCACTGAGATGGAGGGGAACTTCTCATCCAAACTCACCCCCTGCCCTTGCTAATACAAAGAAGCGAATCTCTACCAAAGCCAAATTCCAGAGGAAAGCCTTCCTGAAAGAATGGGGCGATATCATGACGGGTAAGAGATGACCAAATCTGAGATGTGAATGGTATTAACGGACTTACCGTCAAATCGTTGAAATCGTTGGTCAGGACATTAGCAAGAATGGAACAAAAAAGATTGTTATGGGATGGCGTTTCACATACATATTTAGGTACTTGTCACGTACTTTACAGCACAGTGAAATGCTTTTTTCGCATATCCCAGCGATGTTAGGAAACACGGGGAAGGGTGCAGGGTCAGCCATTTTACAGCACCCCTGGAGCACAGAGGATTAAGGCCCTTGCTCAAGAGCCCCAAGAGTGGCAGCTTGGCAATACTGAGACTTGAACCTCGACCTTTCTAGGCAGAAACACAAAGCGTCAACCACTGAGCTAGCACCTCCCCCAATTTAAACCTTGTGGGTAAACTTGTGGGAGTCAATATTGTTCATTTCAATGTTGATGTACACCAAAGACTTGATGAGCAGGTAAGCAATGTGTCCTAGATAGTTTGCGTTTAATTATGAGAGCAAATATCCACTATAGTGTTCAAATATAGGGCCTGGATCCAGACGTAGCCTTTTTCAAGTCACTCCTTCGTAGTCTTTGCCGTGTGGCCATGAGCGTTGTCAGGTTGAAAAACAAGTCTTTCTGTAATGTACACAAAGCATTTGTTGAGTTTTCACAGTGAAGCAGCTCACCAGTACCAGCAGCTGAAAAGGCTCCCCACGCTGACACCACCTCCATCTCCTCCTCCTCCTCCTCCTCCTCCATGCTTAACCATGGTGGAGATGCATTCACTATTCTTCAGAGACACCTCTCAAGAGCATCACCATCCGACTCAGCCCGTGATTCATCACTCCACACGACGTAAACATACCCACACGGTCAATTCAAATTTCTGCCGAAAGGTCTTAGGGGTTCCTATGTTTCATTCTTGTTCATTTCCCAATCAGTGGTTTGTTGTTGAGACCGATTAAGCTTTGCAGTTTTCAACGAAGCCCATTGAACTTCCTGGCAGAGGTAGACTTTTTTTTTTGTTTGTTGCTAAAATCACGATTCAATCTTCCCCATTATTATAAAACTATCACTGATTCATCGCCATTTTTATTCGGCCATCATCCTATCCAGGGTTGTCCTTGTATAGTGTTGATAATGCTAAGGAGGTTTGTGATATTTGGTGAGAAGGAAGGGATTTTGTCATACAATGCTTCCAAGCACCTTGTGATGCTTAACGGTTTATTTTTTGCAACTTAGCAACCACAAGAATCTGCGAAACTGTGCAAGACTAAACCTGAGCTCTTTCACTTTCATGAGCGTTTCCGACACGTGTAATTTTTTATAGACCTCGTTATATTTAATAGCATTTCAGCCACCGTCAAGATGGAGACAGCAGGAGATTAACGATAAAAGTTAATGATGTGATGTTAACATCGATTTGAGAAAAGTGTGCATTGGATGCAATTTGGCATTTGTATCGGGATATTTTTGTTTTGAACATATTTGCATCGGTAAAAAAGCGGATTAGTGGATCCGCTGTACTTTTAATATTTAGAAACCGACCAATAACTTGTGACCAATTTTTGATCTGTAGATTGATTTATCCTGTAAACTGTTTCTCAAACGCCTTTTTTTGATGAGGCGTGTCCTGAGAGTCACACAGAATATTAACATGGCAGAGGTAGAGCTGCATCTTCCTGGTGAAAATGAATGTTAGAATGGAATGTTTGGTTTTTATGGTTTTAATCAATTGTCTTCTATTTTATAAGTAAACTGATGATTTGCTAGCTGCCAGAACCAAAGAAATAAGAGTGAATTATCTGTAACATGTTAAATTGCAGAGCATCATATTTCTTCCTTTGCATTGAAATGCATTGTGTTGAATCATATCGAAATCGGATCGCACCGCATCAAAATAGGGGGGAATCGTATCGCATCAGTAGCCGCTT
>NC_139590.1:20888278-20913278 GCF_946808225.1 Silurus aristotelis
GGTTTCTAGCTAAGTTGTAGAAGACACCAATAGTACTAAATAGTACTTGCAGTAATAGCTGTAATAATAGTAGTATAATAAAATATTATAAAAATAACTATAATAATAATAGTAGTAAAAGTAGAAGTGGTAGGCATAATAGTAGTAGAAGGAGAAAAGCAGTTGTAGTAGACAGCATAGTATAGTAAAGAACACCAAACCTGCCTCAGCTAATACAGTGGAAACACTGTTTACAGTTAATGTTTCCACAAAACTGTTATTTTTTACTCTTTTCCCAACATACATGTTTAATTATTATCTCTTAAATCATAAAGAAACAAATGACCTAAGACGGTCTCCATTGTTCTCCGTTGCACATAATTTTCCCTCACGATCTTGTAACACAAACGTGCTTATTGTGTATAGGTTCAAAGCCGTGTGATGTGTCATTGGCTGGTGTGTGTGTCTGAACATGTCCACGAGGAACTATGTGGCTGAGAAGCGCTTGCCAAAGAACGAATGTGTCACATAAAGAGTTGACACCATACGAGAGGATTTTACTTAAGCGCTAACATCAGAGCACCTGATGTTGACTCAATCGGTGTGTTGAAGATGACATAGCCAAGAATAAGTTTGTGGGAGAAGGGTGGTGCTTTTGTGTTTGGGATGAGCTACAGGTGGAATAACTGGCTATGCGCATTAGAGCCCTAATTTCCTAAGGTATTACAGTGAGGTTTTCCTGGAACATTGATTAGCAAGCTGGAACACTGCCAAGCTAATGGTTAAGCTGGTAGTGTGGCCTTACCCTGTAATTGCAGGCAAGAGTAAGCCTCGAATTTCTAAGGGACATGCTATGTATCAAGCAGTTAAAAGACTTTCTCAACTTCTCTCTTGCTATGCCAACAATAAGTCTTCATCCAGGCTCTATTGACAGCAAAGGATCACTAACACTGACAATTTGAGCACTGACTTTATCCATTGCCCTCAACAAAGCATCTGACTGAAGCCATCTGTCTGCCCAAGGACCACATGAACAAAGGAACAGGTTTGAGCCCTAAACCATTAAACCATGCTGTGCCAATTTTGCCTCTAGAATTCTGCCTGCCTCTATTTTGCAACTCAGAAAGCTGCCAAAGTTTGTGCTGCACACGGACATCCTTTATGTATGGGCAGGCCATTGGTCAACAAGTACTACTAGGGTTAATCAAACTGGGGCGCAAGCTGCTCTGTTGGGACTGCAGAGAGCCCACTTCCAGGCAAATTGCATTTAAATAGGACTAGGTCATGTTTGCTGGATCTGTGACATACCAAATTGAAGGTGAAACAATGAGTACTTATGAGTACCCAAGGGCTAGGACTGTGGTGCATGTGTTGTCAGTCATACTAGTAGGGCAACCATTTATCCTACATGCAGCTTTAAAGGGTGGTGTACCTGTGGCATTCCTGTTAGGCACACTAAAAAGCCTTTTATGTGTACCATGTTAGTTCCCCCATAAAGAAGGGGGGCCTCCTCCGTGTCCATTCCTATTACAGAAAGTTAGTCTTCTGTGCTTGTTCCATCAGTCCCATAGTAGAAGTGAGGCTTCTGTACTTCTCCCTTCTTTCCCATTACAGAAAGTGAGGTTTCTGTGCTTGTCCCATTAGTCCCTGAACAAAAAGTGAGGCTTCTATGCTTGCCCAATCAGTCCCAGTACAAGAAGTGAGGCTTCTATTATTTTTCCCATCAGTCCCAGTACAGGATGTAGGGCTTCTGTGTCTTTGTGCTTGCCACAGCAGTTCCAGGACAGGAAGTGAGGCTTCTATGCTTGTCCTATCAGTCCCTGTACAGGTGGTAGAGCTTCAATGCATGTCCCATCAGTCCCAGTTCAGAAAGTAAGGCTTCTATGCTTGTCCAATCAGTCCCGGTACAGAAAGTGTAGTCTCTGTCGTTGCCACAGCAGGTCCAATATAGGTTGATGGTGTCGGATCTCAGAATCCCCTCTGAGACCAAACACCTCAGGAGTGCTCCAAGTTTACCTCTTTGGTTCTTAATTAACACTAACTCGGTCAGAACTCCCAATAAAAGGCCCAGAGACTTGGATGAGAAGGACAGCAAAATACAAGTTTATTTCTTTTCTCTGCAGAGAAGATCAATCACCAAAACAGATATAATCCAGTAGAAAAACTCCTTTTCAGAATAATAGATGCTTGCAAGCGCTTCAAAAGGAAAGTCCCCAAAACCCTACTGGGAGAATCACCTAAGGTGATTTCCACCCTGAACTTTTAGGTAGTTTCCAAAATCAGAGCTCGCCAAAAGATGAAAGTACCAAATAAAATCCCGAAAGAAAGTCTTCAGACCGGTCTTGAAGGTAATCCTACTGCTCAAAAAGAGACTACACCCGACTACCACCAACACCTCTGCTGGGAGCGTCTCTTATTTATGTGCAGGCGCCTCTAGGCGCCTCCTACCTTAATTTACATGGTTCTACTCAAAATCCCATTATTTCTGACCTACCCAATTTTTGGGCCCTTCCTACTCATTATTATGCATCACGTGATCTCCATTTCTTCTGATCATCCTTGAGATGGTTCTACACCTTCATTTGAGTACAGAAATTTTTGATTATACTGATTGGACTTGATTAGGAAAGCCACACACCTGTCTATATAAGACCTTCCAGATCACAATGCATGTCAGAGCAAATGAGAATCATGAGGTCAAAGGAACTGCCTGAAGAGCTCAGAGACAGAATTGTGGCAAGGCACAGATCTGGCCAAGGTTACAAAAAGATTTCTGCTGCACTTAAGGTTCCTAAGAGCACAGTGGCCCTCATAATCCTCAAATGGAAGACGTTTGGGACGACGAGAACCATTCCTAGAGCTGGCCGACCGGCCAAACTGAGCTATCGGGGGAGAAGAGCCTTGGTGAGAGAGGTAAAGAAGAACCCAAAGATCACTGTGGCTGAGCTCCAGAGATGCAGTCGGGAGATGGGAGAAAGTTGTAGAAAGTCAACCATCACTGCAGCCCTCCACCAGTCGGGGCTTTATGGCAGAGTGGCCCGACGGAAGCCTCTCCTCAGTGTAAGACACATGAAAGCATGCATGGAGTTCTCGAAGATGGTGAGAAATAAGATTAATGCGGCCAAGCACAGGGATATCCTGGATGAAAACCTTCTCCAGAGTGCTTTGGACCTCAGACTGGGCTGAAGGTTTACCTTCCAACAAGACAATGACCCTAAGCACACAGCTAAAATAACGATGGAGTGGCTTCACAACAACTCCGTGACTGTTCTTGAATGGCCCAGCCAGAGCCCTGACTTAAACCCAATTGAGCATCTCTGGAGAGACCTAAAAATGGCTGTCCACCAACGTTTACCGTCCAACCTGACAGAACTGGAGAGGATCTGCGAGGAGGAATGGCAGAGGATCCCTGAATCCAGGTGTGAAAGACTTGTTGCATCTTTCCCAATAAGACTCCTGGCTGTATTAGATCAAAAGGGGGCTTCTACTAAATACTGAGCAAAGGGTCTGAATACTTAGGACCATGTGATATTTCAGTTTTTCTTTTTTAATAAATCTGCAACAATGTCAACAATTCTGTGTTTTTCTGTCAATATAGGGTGCTATGTGTACATTCATGAGGAAGAAGAATGAACCTAAATGATTTTAGCAAATGGCTGCAAAATAAAAAAGAGTGAAAAATTTAAGGGGGTCTGAATACTTTCCGTACCCACTGTATATAAAATATCTGGGCATAGTTTGTTCTACATTCTTTCTGACTCCGATGAACCCAAAGTACTTCATGTATATTGTCACTGCTACACTGTTTTAAACTACTTCTTCATTTCGATCGTCACTGTCCTCATTTTTTCTTAGTCTCATGAAACATGGTGTGGCCTAATTCTCTGCCAGATGCGTAAATATAAAGATCTCAATTCTCCTAAACTTGTAAGTTATGCTAAATTCGTCAAACACACTAATACAGGCTTCACTGCTCTATCTGCCCTCATAGCTTCTATCGACTATCAAAACACGAGCCTTTAAACAACATTTACTGTTTGAAAGACCCAATAATGAAAGAAAGCCAGGAAGTCAGGCACAGGTGAGACAAGAAAAGACACATCCGGAAGAAAGTGTGTGAAAGTGTATAATTACAAGCCAGTTCTGAATGTCACAGTGCGGAAACTGCTGATCAAATATCTCTTCTATTCACCTCCTTCGGTCTTTTGTCCTTGGGTACAAACTTAAGTTACACGCACCACCTTTAATACACAAAGCTTTGTGAGGTACTTGAATTTGTGTAACTTCACCAAGAACAAACCTGACCTCAGGGATCAAATCTTTCCTTTTATTTTAATACTTTTATGCCCCATACAAATGATAAATTCAGACACACAGATTGAACATTAACTTTAGCTCCTAAAAGTTATGGTTGCTTTCTGACACAAAGGAAAGTCCTGTTGTCGGTTAGGTCCAATTTCAAGAAGCATTATGTCGTAAGTACAAGAGAGAGAATTAAAAAACTTTTGGAATGTCAGGACGTAATTAGAGCATCCTCACGTAATGTCGTACTTATGACACCCAGAATTGTAAAACGCGATGCCGCTTTTCCACCTGTAGCATTAACCGCTAGCTGTCATAGCTGCAGCGTTGGCACAGAAACGATTCATTTCAGAGTCAGGAGAAAAAAACAGCGATGAGAGGTCATCTCATAATCACCGTAATTTCCACAGGTTAATGTAGTGCTATCTGATTATACTTGCTGTTCAGGCACTCTACAGTAATAATGTTATTAAGCCTAAAAGACATTTCAGATGTTTGTGTGTGCTCATCACAATGCCTCCAATTTTCAGCTGAATACAGACACAGGTTTTTTGGGCACCTGAGCATAAGGTTCGTAGGTGCTTTTCTGCCATTCCACATTAAGTACCTGTTTGTTATTAGAGTAATCTCTGTTCTTCCAGGAAGATGTTTGACTAGATTTTGTGGAGATTTCTGCTCATTCAGCCACAAGTAAAATCAAGTACTGATGTAGGTGAGGTGAGAAGGCCTGGGGTGCAGTCAGCGTAACAAATCATCCCATTGGCGTTCCATAGGGTGGGTGTTGGATATCTGAATATATTCCACTCCAACCCATGTAAAGCATTTCGTGCACAAGGGCCTCGTCGTCCTGGAACAGGTTTAAGTCTCCTAGTTCAAGTGAAGGGCAAATTCATGCTGGAGCATCCAAAGACGTCCTACTTTTGGCAGTACAGTATAATTATTATATAAAATTCTTATTCAAAATCAACAAAATAAAAAATTAAACAAAAAAAGATTTGATAAAAGGTCCTCACTCTCTTCATTTGTGTCAGTCTGTGTGTGTGTGTGTGTGTGTGTGTGTGTGTGTGTGTGTGTGTGTGTGTGTGTGTGTGTGTGTGTGTGTGTGTGTGTGTGTGTGTGTGTGTGGAATGTTTTAGATGAACAGGTGCAGCCTAAACAACTTCTCGCTACAGGAAAACACTCATCAATTTGGGAAAGGAACCGTGCTGAAACACACACACACACACACACACACACACACACACACACACACACACACACACACACACACACAATCATACATTTTTCATAGCCCTCCTCAGTTGGAGTGAAAAGGTTTTTGATGATCCTCGCCCTAATCACTCGTTCTTTTTCTTCTCTTTTCCTTTCTGCTGATTTCTCTCCTTTTCTCCACCCTCCTTTCCCTTCATCATAATTTAATTTCTTCCATCCAACCTTTCTTTCTTTTTTATGAAAAGTCATATGAAAGTCAGCTGAATCCTTGGATCCTTAGACGAATGGATCTCTCTCTCTCTCTCTCTCTCTCTCTCTCTCTCTCTCTCTCTCTCTCTTGTCCCCAACTCTTTATCTTTTTTTTCTCTTTCTATTCAATTCATTTTAAATAATAACAGCTTGAATAACATTGTATAAAAACAAACATGCAATGCAACCACCCAGCAATCACAATCCTCCTCTTTTTCTCCCTTTGCTTTTCTTCATTTTCTCCCATTTCCATCTTTCCATCCCCCTATAATTTTTTTTCTCTTTTGCTGCTCACCCCATTTTTTTCCTTCTTTCTTTTGCTTTGTGTAAAAGAACGCTTTTGCCTGTTGGTATCTTTCATAAATGAGCTCAGTGGGTAATCAGTTTCCTCAGTTGGGGGAGGGCTTGTTAGTCTTTAGTGTGTGTGTGTGTTTGTGTGTGTGTGTGTGTGTGTGTCTGTTGTATATGAAAAAGCACACAGTACAGCCATACTTAATTGAGCACAAATGCTGTGGTTCATTTAGTTTGGTGTGTGTTTATGTGTATGTCTATTAATCAAAGAACCACGTGCTAATGCTATGTTTGTATCAAACAAATAACACGTGCTAAACATTTATTCATTCAAATATGGACAGCAGGCGGAGCATTCGTTTGCTTTGTTTGGTTGCTTGTATCGTTTTGTTTTAGGTGTCGAATAGTCTTTTGATACTGCGACATGTTGTTAGTCTTTCTGTGAATAAAATGTACATTTGCTGCTTATTTTTTAAGTGTTAAAAAAGATCCAGTCCAGACGACCAGCACTTAAAAACAGAATACTTCAAACTAAACAGATACCGATACAGAAAATACCAGCGGCATTACACGTCTCAGTGAGGTGTTGAATAATCGCTAACAGCTAGCACGCTAACAGTGCAGTAGCTCCAACTGCCAGGAAAGTGACAGGATTATATTACCCTATATTATATTAAGACTGTATTCATTATACTGTTTCCATAGTATAAACGTAGACCTGAGTGATAATAAAATGCTGATTCTGGATAAATCTTTTCCATTTTTGTTATTTGAATGTTATTAATTTGAAGTGTCAGAGGTTTTCCCGCCACAGGAAAGTCCACAGGACTGAGGGCTCAAATAACATTAAAAGCTTCATTTTTTTGATGAGTTGATTTGTAGATATTCTGCTACCTAGCAAATCCACTCTGGGGTGGTAACAGTAGCTACATTTCATAACTCCAGCCACTCTGTGATTATTTTCCTTTAACAGCACACCCCCGAAAGTTTTTTCTTCTGGCTCAAAATCGTTTCTTCGTTATAATTAACGAGCGTTATGGTCTGGTACGAGTGTACGCGATGACGTGAGTTGATGGTTTTTACTGTTATACATGACTATAATATGTTTAGGTTCACACTAGGTGTCGTGTAATAATTATCCGGGAATGTTTGCAAGCTGTAATTCATGATAATGAAAAAGAGGAAGTGATTCCAGCTTCTAGAACTTTTCATAGAATTGAGAAGGACTGGTTATTTAGTGTCATAAGCATGAATGAAGTGATCATGTTCAGCTGCTTCGTTCAGTTTCGTCTCTATGACTAATAATCGAATGTAAATGCCGGCTAATGTGCTTCATGGCGTTCCTCCAAAAAAACCCGATCTGTACAGTAATACCCCTGTGAGCAGCAGCTCAGTTATTCCAGAGATCCTTGTTGTAAATCCATTTGATTCATGATTGTGTGTGTACTGTAATTTCTTTCTGTCATTACCTCAGCCTGAAGCACATTCTGTACAAATTTTCCATTGAAAACTCCATTATATAGATAATTTCAGCAACTGGTGTGTGGATATTTCCCTCTCTTTTCTTTTTTTTGTGCAAACCAACTGCTTTTTGATTCGCTTGTTAGACTTTTCCAATGGCTAGCTAGAACCAGAAACATAGAAACTGTGCCAAAACAAATGAGAAATCAGTATGTTTCTCTCAGATGTGGTGGTAAGTCACTAAGAAACCAGTTACTTGAACTAAAATTAGACCACGTGGCATGACCCTTAAAATCGAGCTGTTGGAAAATTTATAGCACCAGAGTAGGTGGATATTGTTTTTTTTTTCCTGTCAGATGCCTAAAGGAAATTGGAGGAATTTTTTTTATTTAGAATACAATAAAAGCTGCATACCAAACCAAGAATTTATGTTCAGGACTTGTGACTCTTTTAAAATGTAATTTTGACTTCTTATACTTGACTTGTAAGAGGAAATAGATCATCAGTAGATTTTACAAACCACTCAAGGACACCGTACAGTAGAGTGAAATCATAAAATCAGACAACAAACAAACAGCTATTAAACTGAATCAAAATGAATCAGAAAAAGCGAATCTGAACTAATGAGTTTGGAGGCAGGATTTAAAAGTGGTCCATCACTTTCTCGTATTAATTGTGAAACAGAATTCAAGAGGTGAGGAGCAGCCCAGCTAAATGCCCTAAACCCCATAGTGACTAAACGGACAGAAGGTACAGTGAGGGACAGTGGGGTGTAGGTATGAAGTCAGAGATATATGAGGGAGCAAGATTATGAAGAGCTTTGTGCAGAGTCTTGTGCTCAATTCGAAATTTGATAGGAAGCCAGTGTAGATAATAAAGAACAGTGGAGATACGCTTGATGTAGGAGGTTCTAGTAGTTATCAAGCATTACGTTATAACAGCTGTGAATAATGCGAGTAGCTTGTTGCAAAGCACTGACATTGGAGACTCCTTCCTTTAGCAAACATCTCCTCGCTGACCCTAACCCTAACCCTAAGTTTTAGCATAGCAATGAATATAAGTTTATTATTTAGTCTTAGCTGATCTGTAACCTGTGTCCCTGTAAATACACACTATAAGGACAAACGTATTAGAACTTGTGACTTTTCTAGCTATAGTTCATTCTTTCCCATTTGGATGTGGTAGCATGAAATGTTGTTCCAAAACTTGTTCCAGCATGACAATGGCACTGTGCACAAAGCCAGCTCCATAAAGATCAGCTTTACATGGGTTGAAATGGAAGACCTCCTGCTATAAAGCTATAGAGATTTGGAATGCTGACTGTACCCCAGGCCTCCTCCCCTCACCTACATCAGTATCTGACTTCACTGACACCCTTGTGGCTGAATGCATCACCGCAAATCTCCACAAAATCTAGTGGAACATCTTCTCAGAAGAGTGGAGGAAGTTCAAGTAGTGCATGGTCTACGTTTCTATGGTCTACAAACGTTTTTCCATATAGTATACGTCTGATTTGCCTTGTGGCAATACCTACTGTCAGAAGTGATTCTACAGATGACTTATCTACCTTTTGTGCCAATCAGAATCGAGAATTTTATCTGGTGCACAGTGAAATCAATTCTATTCAGAAATCTGGTTCAAATTGGGTTCTTTAAAAATGACTCACTTTCTTCTGAGAACCGTAACCAGATGTGAAGTCTAACTTCTGGACCAGAGCCCTCGTCTTCCCCCGATTCTTTTAGAAAACTCACTATTTCTCACACACAAGCACTTCCTTTCTCTCATCCTCTGTCAGTAGAACGTGAAAGCCTTGCGGCCAGAGTGAGTTAAAGTGGCTATAAAGGCTTCTGAGACCATTAAACTGCTAATGGACATCCTGACCTTCAGACTCACAAACAAACATGCACACATGTACTCACCGCGGGAATCCAGGAAACACACAGAGCCCTATGCACAGATGTGTGTGTGTGTGTGTGTGTGTGTGTGTGTGTGTGTGTGTGTGTGTGTGTGTGTGTGTGTGTGTGTGTGTGTGTACATGTGAATAAACTGAAATGAAATCTTGCAAATCGCGGAAAAGCATTTAAGATTCTTAGAGTTCCAGCAGAATAACGCTTTATTTGTGTTCATCATACAGCACACACACACACACACACACACACACACACACACACACACACACTCACACTCACACACACTCACACACACACAATTTTAAAGGAATAATGGATACATGATTCTGAAGTAATACGATCCAAATAAAAAAAAAATAATAAAACAATACCATAATTGTAGGACGCTGCATTTGATTCGTTTGCTAGAACTCTGTGAGGAGGTTCAGAAATGTTTTTTCTCTGGAAGATCTACCATGTTTCTTCAAGATAGTCAAGCCTCAGGGAATTGTGCAACTTAGTGGGCCCTGTATATGCTCAGCCATGATCCCTGAAACCGTGCTGCTTGAGGAGGCCCCTGTATAATCCCTGCTGTTAGCCCTGGGGTGGAGCTGCATGAAGAGGCTCTACATATGGCATTCTATGAAGCCTAGAGTGAAGCTGCATAATAGCTCCCCTTGTACATACTGTCCTTTAAGTACCTTGATTTTGGAGCTACTTGAAGACACCCTGTATATGTCGTCTAGTCCTGATAAGGATCACGGTGCTTAAAAAAGTGCCATTTTATGAACTCTGGGATGGAGCTGCATGAGGAGGCTCTTTGAAATTTCTACCACTGTTTATACAGTTATTTGAGTCCTACTTTCTATGGGATCAAAAAGGCTATGCATTTATGTGCATCCTAAAGAGAAGATTATATCATCTGAGATTTGAGATGGAGATGCAGAGGCCCTGCACCTTTGCAGATTTACTTATGAGGTGCACTGTTGAGGAGCCCCTTTATAATTTTGGGCATGACATATGGGCGTATGGGTGCCTATAACCACGGGGATAAGAATGTTTATGGATCTGCTCAAGAAGCCTCTGTATATCCTGGCAGAAAGTGCTGGATAGAGCTCAAAGCCTCGGAGTATTAGACTGGAACTGATTAAGAACACCCTGTGGGGATCTCTGTGAATACTCTACTTAAGAAATCCATGTGTTTATATGACTCTTAGGGGTGCATGAAGAAAAGCGCTATGTATATTGGCAAGAAGACTGGTGCGAAGTGCTGCTCAAGAAACCACGGCATTCACTAAGCACTGGAATGGAGCTCCATTAGGAGGCCCTTTATAATTATGCTCAATTACACCCCCATGGTGAAGGGTCTGGTCAGAAAAATGTATTGTGTCCTTTGAGTCTTAGATCCAGTGATTTCTTCACTCTGTATGTGCACACATCAACCATGAGATGAGATGTACGAAGAAGTCTAGAAGGTTGAGCCCTGAGATGGAGCTGCATTAAGAAGGGCTTAAAATGTTTGTCTACCTAATAGTCCTGGAAGAAACTTTTTGCTTTTCTGTGAACCTTCCTGTTGTAGGAGGCCCTGTTTCTGCCCCCCTGTGGGTCCAGGACAGAGCTGGTTTTACTATTTGCGTGAAAGCTAGGAGTTCTCAGGCTCTAGCTTCTAAAACGTTTTACATAACTAAACAGAAAATACAGCTCCTCTGTATGAACCTTATTTGTGCACTCGGGTGGAGCTGCACGAGGAGGCCCAGTGTAATTGTAATGAGTTACTATCTGCGGGCTCTGCTGCACTTGGCATCAGTACCCACCTTCATCCCATTTACTCTTACCATCAATCCTATCTAGCTTGAACTATCTCTTCTTTTTCACTGAATGAATTCCTTCTCTGTACCCCAATACATAATCACCCTGGATCCCATTTACCCCCTGTACCCAATATACCTCATCAATCACATTTCCTCTATGACAATCTATCCTAATATGCCCCAGGCAAACCAAGTCACCCCCAGTCCATTCCAATCCACACCTGTTCTAATATACCCCCCCGTATCCACCCCACACCATCAAGTCCCCTGGACCACATCAAACCAAATCCCCATCTGCACATAAATCTTCTGCTGTAATCCACGATCAATGTTCTACCATGTTCACTCCATTATCTTATCCACCTCCTCTTCATTCCATCTTATGCCTGTATGCTCCCATCCACCCTCATCGGCCCCTTTTCTGCCCCTCCCCACCTTCCCAGCTGTTAGTGTAGACACTAAAGGATGTACATTCCAGATGTTTCCCTTGCCCACTCTATCATCAAGCTAGGATCGGGGAAAAGGAAACCAGAGATCACCGACCCCCACTAAGCCCTGTGAACTCACACCCACGGCGGAGCACAAACCCAGGAAAAGGCTAACTGCGTCTTCTGAGGTCAAAGGTCACCCCTCTGGGTTGGATCTGCCTTTACAGCAAATTCTTTTGCAGGGAATGAACTTGGGGATATAAAAAGGTCAGCTATAAAAAGGTCAGCTGCATATGCCTGAACAGCATACATACAATAAGTAGTAAATTTGGCTTTGGTGGGAGATTTCAGAGTCGTCTGTTTTTTTGAGGGGTGCACAGATTTGACAACGAGGTAATAATAACTATCAAATGTGGAATAAATGATGATGCAGCAAGCCTGGTTTCTGGTTTTCTGCAGATCGGTGTGTGACCCACTCGCATCGTCATCATCCCTTTTCAGAATACTGACGCTTTTATAAAGGCCCATATTTTAGAGTTCTGAATGTCAAACTCTCTCTCTCTCTTTCTCTCTCTCTTCGTCTCTCATTCCTTTGCTCACACTGTCTTTCCAGAATACTAATTAAAGCCACATGAGCCTGTTAAAAGATCTCTCTCTTGCTGAGCTGAGAAAACCCCCCAACACACACACACACACACACACACACACACACACACACACATACACACACACACACACAGAAATGTAGGTCAGTCTTTCCAATATGTTTACTGGACTGAGACCGTAGTTCGGTATAGGAAAAAACTGCATGTCATGTTCTAGTGTGTGTGTGTGTGTGTGTGTGTGTGTGTGTGTGTGTGTGTGTGTGTGTGTGTGTGTGTGTGTGTGTGTTAGAAAGAGGGACAGAGAGAAAGAGAGTATGTCCTTAATTGTGTATAAAAAGAACTTTCCAATCTATTTGGATCCTTTTTAAGTCTTTGGTATAAATGCGATGGGCAAATGAATGAATATAACAAACAACCAAACAAATAAATACATTTGCTGCCCAAAGACCTGAGACACCTGCCAGAAATGACACAAACACAAACTACACAACATGCACGCAGACTATACAGCATGCACACAAAATATGCAACATGAACACAAACTACACAACATGCACGCAGACTATACAACATGCACACAAAATATGCAACATGAATACAAACTACACAACATGCACGCAGACTATACAACATGCACACAAAATATGCAACATGAACACAAACTACACAACATGCACGCAGACTATACAGCATGCACACATAAATATACAACAAGAACAAAAACTACACAACATGCACACAAATATACAACAAGAACACAAACTACACAACATGCACACAGACTATACAACATGCACACAAATATACAACAAGAACACAAACTACACAACATGCACACAGACTATACAACATGCACACATAAATATACAACAAGAACACAAACTACACAACATGCACACAGACTATACAGCATGCACACATAAATACAGAACAAGAACACAAACTACACAACATGCACACAGACTATACAACATGCACACAAATATACAACAAGAACACAAACTACACAACATGCACGCAGACTATGCAATATGCACACAAAATATGCAACATGCGCACAAACTATACAACATGCACACAAAATATGCCACATGAACACAAACTACACAAGGTACACAAAGTATACAACATGCACACAAAGTATACAACATGCACGCATACTATACAACATGCACACAAAATATACAACTTGCACACAAAGTATACTTGTACATACAATATACATGTACACAAACTGCACAAAGTACACAAATTATTCAACATGTACACAAATTATACCGTGTGCATGTTGTATAAATTGTTTACAACAGGCACCCAGACTATACAACATGCACACAAAATATGCAACATGCACACAAACTACACAACATGCACTCAGACTATACAACATGCACACAAACTACAGAACGTACACAAAGTATACAACATGCACACAAACTATACAACATGCACACAGACTATACAACATGCACGCAAACTACACAACATGCACTCAGACTATACAACATGCACATAAGATACACTATACAAAATGCACACAAATTATGCAATATGAACACAAACTACACAACGTACACAAAGTATACAATGTGCACACAAACAATACAGCATGCACGCAAAGTATACAACATGCATGCAGACTATACAACATGCACACAAAGTATACAACATGCTCATAGGCTTCACCTATACACAAACTACACAACATGTACACAAAATATTCAACCTTTAAACAAATTTTACAACCTGTACACAAATTATACAACCTGCATACAGACTACAGAACAGGCACCCAGACTATACAACATGCACACAAAATACAGTATACAACATGCACACAGACTATACAACATGCACACAAAATACAGTATACCAAATGCAGACAGACTATACAACATGCACACAAATTACACATGTACAAAAATGTACATATGTATACAAAATATACAACATGCACACAAACTACACAACAGGTACACAAACTATGCAACATGTATAGTTTGGGTACATGCTGTGTAGTTAGTGTGCATATATTTTTTTTTGTGTTTTCATACATATGTTGTATAAAATGTATACTTTGTGTGGACATTGTACACAGATTATACAACACGCACCCATATATACAACATGCACACAAAATAGACAGCATGCACACAAACTACACAACATGTACACAAACTATACAAGATGCACCTAAAATATACAATATGCACACAGATTTGACAACACGTGTGTGTGTGTGTGTGTGTGTGTGTGTGTGGTGTGTGTGTGTGTGTGTGTGTGTGTGTGTGTGTGTGTCATTCTTTTCTATTCTTTACAGACTCAAACAGCATCTTGAATCTGTATAGTTATGTGTTATATAGAGTGGTGGGTTATTATACTTGCATTAAAGTGCAGGGGGGTGAGGGGGAAGCATGTGGGGGAAGCCATAAATAATAAATATAATCTCTACTTTATAGTCTGTCCTTTATAACCCATCGCCAGCCCTATTCACTTTGAAATGCATCCGTTCACACACAGACACACACACACACAAACACACAAACACACACAAACACACACCTTTATTTGAGAAGGTGTGTCTCTATTGACCCTCCCCCATACGGGGTTCTAACTGCAAGCCATCAGAATTTATGACCTGCTGACATTATTATTCAGTTCACATGAGCGTACACGTGCATGAAGGGAAACACACACACACACACACACACACACACACACACACACTCTCTCTCTCTCTCAAATGATCGCAAAAGTACAGGGCAACATGAATCCACACTTTGAGCACACATACAGAGATGGGTTTCTTTGTGATGATAACGGAAGTAACAATATAGTGTGAGTGTGTGTGTGAGTGTGTGTGTGTGTGTGTGTGTGTGTGTGTGTGTGTACTACAGAAAGCTATTTATTTTTTTTTTTATATAGTTTAGATTTTAGATTATCCAAATTGTTTGTTGAAGGTCACTCATCTGTAAACCTCCTGCTTTTTTCATGTCTAATTTTTTTTTCCTATCATTTAATTTTTGATCACACGTTTCAATCCCCCCCCCCCCCCCCAATGATTTCCTGAATCTGATAAAGAAGCTCTACACATGAAAGTGAAAATGTACCTCGTGATTTTTGTGATTTTATATGTGCCATGTACGATTCTGCAAATTAAAAGGCATTATAGTTGGGCATAATCATATATAACCCCCCCCCCCCCCTCCCAAACACACACACACACACACACACACACACACACACACACACACACACACACACACACCCACTGTTTCATGCTGGCCTGTCTGTCAGGTTAAAATTGATTTCTGCACATCCCCCGCTGTCAAGCTTTGTACCAGTCACTCCTTATTCAGACCTTTTGTGACCCCTCCTCACACACACACACACACACACACACACACACACACACACACACACACACACACACACACACACACACACAACAATAGCCGCAGGTCAGACACAGGAGGAGCACGGTGTCTTTGTTTCTCAGCCTATACACACACACACACACACACACACACACACACACACACACACACACACACACACACACACGCTATAGTATAGATGCCTCTGTACTTGTCAATCAATGCAAATTAGCTCTGGCCTCTGTTTGCCTCTGTACCTGTCAGTCTGTCAGTAAAGGAGGCGTGGCCTCGGTGTCTGTCAGTCTTAGTAAAAGAGGCGTGGCCTCTGCATCTGTCAGTCCCAGTAGAGGAGGCGTGGCCTCTGCACCTGTCAGTCCCAGTAAAGGAGGCGTGGCCTCGGCGCCTGTCCATCTTAGTAAAGGAGGCGTGGCCTCGCGCCTGTCGGTCCCAGTAAAGGAGGCATGGCTTCTGTACCTGTCAGTCCGAGTTAAGGTGGTGTGGCCTCTGCGCCCGTCAGTCTTGGTAAAGAACAACTGCATGGATAATCACATTTTTTATATTAAACAAGATGCTTTACATGATATTTGTTTGTACATTCCACTCTTATGCACATTATATCTACCTGCAAACATGTTGTCCAGCTGTTTCCGAATAAGCATCTGGATATTAAAACAAGCTTACACTAGTGCTTAGACTCCAAACAATAGTTTCCTGTCAAATTTCCCCTGTCAGCTAGCATTAATAGTAAAAATTTAAGCAACAGAAAATAATGTTTTATGAAAATGGCTTGTTCAAATCTACAACTACATGCAAATTGATGAACTCTACAGACTACAATAGTCTGTATTTTTCAAGATTTTAATTTATTGCACTCAAAGCGGCTCATATTTCTATATCTGGGTTAAATGACACCCCAACGCAAATTGTTATACATAAACTCGATGCATAAATTGACAGAACCGGTAGAGTGTAAATATCTTTACTTTCTTAGCTTCCACTTTACAGTTTTAGCCTCTGAGGTTTACAACCATTACACCTTCACCCAAATCATTTTTCATTTATAATAAAAACAGAATGCACAACACTTTATGCCTTCACACCAGATCCATCCAAAAGCTCAATTTGCATAATCTACGCGCAGCTGTTTATCGATTACAGTGCATGTGCGTAAAGCTGATGAATCACGCCGCTGCATCAAGCAACACTTTGGTTAACATCTGATAGACAGAATGAGAGACAGCATAAATCAAGCTGAAGGAGAGACGGTGCTGAGTCAGAAAAAAACCAATGCATTAGGGTAATGAGACACAGCCAGAAATACAACTCCTCCCTCAGGCACTCACTCATTGAAATTGGTCAAAACAGCAAGACAGCGGCACAATTTGAACAACGTTTTCAAGCTTTTTAATTGATCCTGATGCTCATCTTTTGCGTGGGGCTTCTACAAAGGTGTCAACTTTAATTCAGTGGGTAATCCATCAATTTTTGGGTGTCTTCTCAGCAAGATTTTCTTTGTTATAAGTGAACACCCAAAGAGAATGTCCTCGAAATTGTTAGCATTACTCAAAATTAGCTTTTGGTCCCAGAGGACTTTTTTATTGCTCCAAGCTTTCTCTTTGATATCTCAGGAGACTTAACAGTGATCCTTACTTATGTTTGTTTTAGGCTAAAACTTTTCAACAAAGAAACTTTGCGAAGCAGAATTTAAACAACTTACCTCCTGGTCACTTTCAGGCTTTTCGTTACAATCCTAAGTGCAGTTATACAAGCGTTTATTGAACGTCAAAACAAAGATGCACTCCAGAGTGAAGGTGAGGCAATGGTCATGCAACCGACCAACTCATTGACTAGGGCAGGCAAGAGCTGATCAAGGAAACTGGGAAACAAAATTGAGAAACAGGGTAGATATCAAAATATCAAGACCTTTTGGAACAACTATATCGAAGAAGCACAAAGTGGATATTTTGCAAAAGTGAATGTGCAACACAGCCACTAAAATACTGTGTGGGAGAATGAATGAAGTGCAACCAGCAGTGTGTCCATGATGGCTGGGAGTTGTTTTTCATGGTTGCCATGTTTCAGGTCATGCCGTATTCTGGAAATTAATCCTGTTTTTTTCACACATGGACCCTCCCAGTTTGAACCTAATGTAGGCCCTCGTTTTATATTTTGCTTGGCTATGTTGGGGCCAACATTGGCAAAGATGCACCTTTCATTAACAGACCTATCCCTGTGTTGAACAAATGCTGGCCCAATTTTGGCAAGGACACACTTTTCTGGAGTGCAATCATTAGTCAGGTGACTGTGAGAGTGTTGAAACTTTAAAACTCTCAGGAATGTCCCAGTGTGCAAACTGACATTGGGCCAATGTCTGTTTTGGTTGGCTGTGTTGAGGGTAATTTTTTTGTAACAAATTCTGGATCTAACCATGGATAGAAATTCATGGTTGTACGATTTTGACCAAACATCAGATCAATGTTGGAAAGTAATAAAGTACAAATACTTTGTTACTGTACTTTAGTAGATATTTCTGGAATCAATATTTTATTTTACTATTTTTTGGACAACTTTTTACTTTCACTCATTAAATTTTTTACACAAATATCTGTACTTTCCACTTCTTCCATTTTCAAACCAGCCTCATTTCTTGAGTTTTATTCTATCTGGTGGCATGATCAATATATTTTCTTCTCATTGCACACCGTTTTCAGCCCATTAACCAATTTGTTGTCATTGTGTGGCTTTTTCAACCTACCACTGGTGTATCATTTCCTGGCTCTCACACACCAGAGACGTAGGCTAGTTTACGAAGCTAACAACATGAAAAGGCAAAAAGCAACAAGAAGTCTGGTTGCCTAATGGACAAAATTGACATTGGTCCAAACTTGACCCCACCAATTAGCTGATGTCTGCCAATAGGATTTATGGATTTGAAAGGTGTTTGAAAGTCTTTTAACCCTAATAGCTAAATATTTACCCAATGACCAAACCACCAATAGGCTGATGTTGGGCCCAACAAACAAAATGCGCATTGGCACTCAGCCTTGTCTGAACCACATGGCTGAACCTGACCTAATGTCTGTTTCCTACCCTAACTATAGGAGTTTTACTTAAGTTATATTGATTTTTTTTTACATTTTATTTCCCTTTTAATCTCACTTTGACTGCCTTGGTTACCTCACAAAATGCACTTTTATCAAGTGATTGGATAATTAGATGTTGTCTAAAGCTAAATAAACATGTGTAACCACTTTGGTTTGTTTTTAAGCTTTTAAAATGGCTGTGTAAATCTTTAAATGTTCAAATTTTATCATTCTTTAAACCAGACATCCAAACCCAAAAGTTTCATTTGTGTTGTAAGGATACAAAACAGAATTTCATATTGTTGTTGAAGAAGCTGTTGTGTTGATCTTTGGTTAATGCAGTGTTGAGGTGTGCAATTAGATTTTTCTTTTAGGAAATAAAACGTCACCAATCAACTGTTGGCTTTTCAATAACGTGTCTTGGAGTTAAGGATTATCTTTGAGCCTACCTTTAATATGAGACAAATACTCAAGAGCTGTAAAAATTTTACTCGTCATTTTGGTGAATTTTAACTTCTTGTGAGTATTTTTGCAGTAAGGTGTCTATACCTTTACTGAGTATATCCACAGTAAATCTCTTTAGATATACGTTTGCAAGATTGGGTGTACATGTAGTACTTGTACTAGTACTTGAATGGACTTAACAGGAGACATATGCTGGCAGTCAAACATATCTGAACACTCAATGTTTTAGTTGTTTAGGTCAAACAGCTTTATTTTAAATAAGAAAAAATGTCAATCTAACCAATGAATAGGCATAGTGTTTTTCTGAGGGGGGAAAAAATCCTCTAAATGCTTGAGACTCGGAAAACCAACGCATCGCTCAGCATACTGGTAATTCAAACTCTTTCAATATATCCTTCATTCAAAATGATACATTTCAGCCAAATTAGTCCATTGTCTTTAAACTTAACTTTGCCACCATCCTCTTCATGCAAGCTCACTACAGCCCAGTTATTTCTTTCATAAATCGTCAGGACAAACAGGAAGTGACTGCAGCTACATTTTTGTTTATCTTCACTCCAGCCACTAAAGAATGGGATTAATGATTAATGATGACTGGGATTCCTCTAAGAGGAAGTGGTAGAAAAAACTGTTTGGAGGTTTTTAGAAGTTTTAAAAAGTTAGTATTTTATGCTGCTGGAGAGAGCAAGGAAGTGCAGGAGTGTCCCTGTTTTTAGCCCTGTTTCCAAGTGCACTTCATCAGTAATAGACGCCATTACTAAAACCTTACAGGAAACTGCTGTCTGGACAATATAAAGCAACACTGACCTCTGGTGGACAACGGTGGACAGAGCAACACTGAAATGGTAATTCCATTCATGTTTTTCTTCATTTTTATTATTATTAATAAACACAACATCGATTCACAAAAGGTATATAAACACAAATATAACTAATATAGGTAATGATAATATAAAACGAGCTAATGCAGTTAATACAGCTCTGTGATTAATGTAAACAATCAATGCACTCTTAGTGGTGGTCCAAAGCCCGGATAAATGGGGAGGGTTGCATTAGAAAGGGTATCCAGTGTAAAATATGCGAATCACAAACCTAAATTCTATACCGGATCGGTCAAAGCCCGGAAATTGGGCTACTGTTGCCGAAGGAGGAGAAGGAGAGGAAGAAGACATCTACAGAGACAGCAGGAAAATGAGAAGTGTAGAGGAGTGGAGGTTTGGGTTGGTACTATGAATGGTAAAGGGAGGGGGGTAGCTGATATGATGGAGAGGAGAAAGGTAGATATTTTGTGTGTTCAGGAGACCAAGTGGAAAGGGAGTAAGGAACATTGGAGGTGGGTTAAAACTGTTCTATCATGGTGTGGATAGAAAGAGAAATGGTGTAGGGGTGATTCTGAAGGAAGAGTACAGTAAGAGTGTAGTGGAGGTGAAAAGAGTTTCTGATAGGGTGATGAACGTGAAGCTGGAAGTTGAAGGGGTGATGATAAATGTCATCAGTGCTTATGCTCCACAAGTTGGCTGTGAGATGGAGGAGAAGGAAAAAATCTGGAGTGAGTTAGATTAAGTGGTAGAAGGTGTACCTAGGAATGAAAAAAATTGGTGATTGGGGCAGACTTTAATGGGCATGTAGGTGAAGGAGAACAGAGGTGATGAGGAGGTGATGGGTAGGTATACGCTTAAGGAGAGGAATGTGGAAGGGCAGATGGTAGTAGATTTTGCTATAATGGATGGAAATGGCAGTGGTGAAGACTTATTTTAAGAAGAAGGGTGACGTATAAGAGTGGAGGAAGGTGCACACAGGTGGACTATGTTCTATGTAGGAGATGCAACCTGAAGGCGATTGGAGACTGTAAGGTGTTGACAGGGGACAGTGTATCTAGACAACATCAGATGGTGGTCTGTAGGATGGTTTTGGAGGTGAAGAAGAGTAGGAGGAGTGTGAGGACTGTAAGAAGAATAAGATGGTGGAAACTGAAGGAGGAAGACTGTAGTGTGAGAATTAGGGAATAGGTCAGCCAGGTGCTCGGTGGTGGTGAAGAGGTGCTGGGGAACTACTGCAGAGGTGCTGGGGAACTACTGCAGAAGTGATAAGGGAGACAGCTAGAAAGGTACTTGGTGTGACATCTGGAAATAGAAGGAAGACAAAGAGACATGGTGGTGAAATGAGGAAGCGCAGGAAAGCATAAGGAGAAAGAGGTTGACAAAACAGAAGTGGGCTCGACAGAGTGATGAGAAAAGGAGGCAGGAGTACAAGGAGATGTGGCAGCAGGTAAAGAGAGACGTGGCATAAGCCAAGGAAAAGGCATATGAGAAGCTGTAGGAGAAGATGGACACAAAGGAAGGAGAAAAGGATTTGTACCGATTGGCCAGGCAGAGGGACCGAGCTGGGAACAACGTGCTACAAGTTAGAGCGAGAGAGATGGAGCCACCAGGAAGGAGGAAAAGAGGAAGGCCAAGAAGGAGGTTTATGGATGTGGTGAGGGAAGACATGCAAGTAGTTGTTTGAAAGAGGCAGATGAACCTCTGAGGCGACCCCTAATGGGAGCAGCTGATAGAACAAGAAGGAATAGGAACCTTCTCTGTTGTTCGATAGATAGAAACTTACGGGTTTAGCTAGCCATCTAACTAATAATTTCGCACATCGGTAACATGTACCCTCTGTTTTCTTCCAGTTATATAGGATTTAAACCTATTGGCAATTAAGATTCACCAGTCCACCTAAGAGTGTGTTTTTTGAAGGTGGGAGAAAAGTGAAAACTCTGTGGACACCATAAAACAAAGGCAGATCATGTGAAACAGCAATCCACCTGAGCTCTGTGTAGTACACATATGTATTTACTACAAACTTGAATTACGCGTATATAGCCATACCATCAACATCAACAACAAACGACCTAGCAAAGATCTTTGGTGAATCTGGTATAAAGAGTACATAACTACAGATAGCTTGCATTGCTAATCTGAAGAAAAAAAACAGTTAGTTTGGAGCCTAAGGGCTACAGTATGTCCACATCCTCATCGTTTGTTTCCTGGTTCTCCACCAGAGGGTAGCAACGTATAAAAAAAATGAATGATCTAAACGTTTCTTTACTACAGTATATGTGCTGTATAAACAAAATATGAGTAATGATATATGTATGTTTAAAGGTTTTGGTTTCTAGGTCGTTTCCAGCTGCTACATTATCACTCCTGGTTTAGGATTTTCGCAGCTATAATAATCACATGATCACTGGTCATGTGATTATCAGGAACATGGGTATAGATATATAGAATGTAGAGTATACATCCAGCACCTATACACACGACAAGATGACGTTGCTATATTGATTTCTGTCTGATGGATAAAGATAGATATAGGTATGTGCACATGTAGAAACACATATACATATGTTGGGGTCTCTAGGGTGCAACAGCAGCCCCTGGAGAAATTCCTGACATGTTTTCAGGGATTTCTCAGAGGGGGGAAAAAGAACGTTGTCCGAGGGGGTGTAAAATCTATTTTCTGGCAGTCTGCTCCACTGACTCAGGACTACAGTTTACTTCTGATCACCATCACTGCACCCCGCAACATCGTTTATCTATAATAAATAGACATTCGGTGCAACCCAGATGAGGATGGGTTCCCTCTTGAGTCTGGTTCCTCTCAAGGTTTCTTCCTTATGCCATCTCGGGGAGTTTTTCCTGGCCACAGTCGCCACCGGCTCGCTCATCAGGGACAAACTTACACTTATAAAGAACATATTCATTCTTTATCACCACATTTTCTGTGTAAAGCTGCTTTGAGACGATGTTCATTGTTAAAAGCGCTAAACAAATAAAAATGAATCGAATTGTTAAAAATGTCACGTCAGCGTCGTTCGACGAGTGCTGATGGACACAGGTAGCACATCTGTGTAAAAGCCGTGATTAATGCTATCGTAATGATCTGGAGTATTGGCTATTAATTAGTGCAGCATTATTCAAAATATCATTCGCAAGATTACTAGATAAACTTGGATATCTGCTTATTTTTTTCTTGAACAAAACTGTTTTTTCTAGCGGTAAAAAAAAACGTTTCATAATTATATAAATAAATAAATATCAAATTATAATTATACAAATTTTTTCCTAATCGATCTACTGGCAAATTTATTATTATTATTTTTGAAACCAGAGAACCCAGATAAAACTCATAGTAATCGATTTTCCTCCCTTTTTTTATTTACATTTTTCGTTTCACAATAAACTGCATCAATTACCAGTTTAGATCACTATTTTTTCTTTTGTACTTTTTAAGTCCTTTCAAAAACGAGTATTTCTTTTCATATATTTTTCACCAGAGTTATACTGAAGCAGGGGATTAGTACTTTTACTCAAATACAGGACTGGTGTACTTCCTCCAATGCTGGTTTCTGGCAGTTGGGAATGATAATATGTTTATTTACATTCATCCTGAGGTATGTTGGAATGCATCATGGCATATTAGAGCAAAGGGGAACATTGCTTTGCACATACATTGCCTTATTCGATAACATATGGGACGCACACAAGCACACACACACACACACACACACACACACACACACACACGGGTTTGAAATAAATTCAAGAAGGAAGAAAGGAGGGATGTTTCAGCAGTCAAAAGGTCCAACCACAATAAAGACTCTACCTTTCCCTTTTATTCCTTCTTTCAACTTGCACATCAAAGGATGAGACCTACACACACATACACACACACACACACACACACACACACACACACACACACACACACACACACACACAACCCTGTTCCTATTCTTTTTATGATTTATATGAAACACACACAGAGTATAAATCACAAACTGGCAACCCAGAAGCCTTTCATGTGCTGGAATCTGCAACACACACACAAAATTCAAATAAGCCAAGCTCTTATAACACCCACATGTGGTTGTCAGTAAAACTGCACTGTTATTGGTAACAACAGCATGATGATGATGATGATGATGATGATGAGCTATGAGTACCTCATAGAGGTGCAAAAGGGTATGAAATGCTATTTTTATTTCCATAGGTGGGGGCGAGTATATAGCAAAATTTGTTAAATACATATATGTGTCACGATGATTCTGTCGCATGGCGACACAGATGGATCGAGTGGCCAGAAATTCTCCAAGGATCACAGCTGGACAATTAGAAGATAGTTGCAATGTTTCACAATGTTTATCAGCAACATCTGCCCTTTTTGGTGATTTTATCCACACATACACTATGCGGACAAACCATTAAGACTCCTGACATTTCCAGCCATATGTGGTTCTTCCCCACAAAGTTGTACAGCATGTCTTTGGATTGGGTGGGATAACATATCCCCTTCACTTGAGGAGACCCAAGCCTGTTCCAGCATGATGATGCTACTGTGCACAAAGCCACCTTCATGAAGATGTGCTTTATATCAGTTGGAGTGGAAGATCTCCTGCAGTAGAGCTCCAACTATCGAGCTATTGAACATCTTTGGGATAATTTGGAATGCTGACTGCACCCCCCAGGCCTCCTCACCTTAACTACATTACTACCTGACTTTACTAACACCCTTGTGTCTGAATGAGCACAAAATCCCCACAAAATCTGGTGGAACATCTTCCCAGAAGAGTGGAGGTGATTATAACAGTGAAAGAGAACTAAAGGTGGAATGGGACATTCAATAAAAAACACAAACTTATGCTCAAGTATCTATATAATACGTATAACTGGGTCAGAGCATCTCCAAAACTGAAGCTCTTGTGGGATGTTCCCAGTCTCAAAAGTGGTCCAAAGAAGGAACAGTGGTGAAGAACCTTAGACAGGGTCATGGGCAGCCGAGGCTCATTGATGCACGTGGGGAACGA
>NC_139590.1:20918278-21003278 GCF_946808225.1 Silurus aristotelis
GCTTGTGATTTACATAAACTTTTATCATTTAAATATACTTATTAAATAATACTTTTTCTTAATGTCAATTTTGATCCTGAAATGACATACAGTGGGGGGGTGGAGTGGGCAAGTAAGCGTGTGTGTGTGTGTGCGTGTGTGTGTGTGTGTGTGTGTGTTGTGTTTTGTCCTTGTACCAGCAAGGCCCACAGCTGTTCTCTTCAGTCACTGTGAACTGAATACACACACACACACACACACACACACACAAGCAGGCACCAGGATGGGGGATAAGCCTCTTTATAGTGGGAGGTTTTTAGTCTTATAGCAGGAGTTCAAAGAAACGAGCCAAGCTGAACTTTAAACAAAGATCTACAAAAGAACACACACACACACACACACACACACACACACACACACACACACACACACACACACACACTCATATTTGTGTGTTGAAGTTGTGTGCATCAGTGTGTGTGAGTATATCTGTGTGTGCATGCATGTCTCAGTGCATGTTTTGTGTATGTGTGCGTGTGTGTGTGTGTGTGTGTGTCCCCTCATAGCCCTTGGATGTCTGTTATGGTTATTATGGAAGTGTGTGTGTGTGTGTGTGTGTGTGTGTGTGTGTGTGTGTGTGTGTGTGTGTGTGTGTGTGTGTCGGCTGTTTGATGTTAGAGACGTAATATCTTCCGTACACACTTCACGCAAACTTCTGAAAGAATGAAGGGATGAAGGAATGAAAGGAGGAGGAGAAGGAACAGGATGAAGGGAAGGGAGGGAGGATGGAAGGGAGACTCTTTAATTAAAAAAGGAAAAAATCTTCATTGTATGTTCGGCTTATAGAGGGAGAAGTCACTGCTAATGCTGCTTTTGATCAGCGCTGGGCTTTTTTGACACAGGAGCACGCACACACACACACACACACACACACACACACACACACACAAACTGTCATTTACAAAGATAGATAGATAGATAGATAGATAGATAGATAGATAGATAGATAGATAGATAGATAGATAGATAGATAGATAGATAGATAGATAGATAGATAGATAGATAGATAGATAGATAGATAGATAGCAATATGTGTGTGAGACAGACTGAGCTCTTACAGCTATGTGTGCATCAACCAGCCATACTTTTCCGGAATGTTCCATCATTTCCACCTCAGTACTTTTCTATAGACCCAAATCAAACTATAGCCCAGGCTAGGGATGGTGTGTGTGTGTGTGTGTGTGTGTGTGTGTGTGTGTGTGTGTGTGTGTGTGTGTGTGTGTTGGAGAGGTCTTGCATTCAAGGCCACTCTAACTATGCTTACACACATTAACACAACAGCACTCAACAGTGAGATTAACTTGACACAATAAACATGCCACCCTGACCACACACACACACACACACACACACACACACACCATGTCACACCACTGATTCACAAAATGAGCAGAATAACACATGTAATCTATCATCATTTACTATTACAACCCTTGCATTTATAAGTGAATAATGAAATTTGAAATTAGAAAAACCACACTGACCTAAAAAACTGCACACAACAAACAAACTATACATGATCACTTAATGAAAAAAATAGCAGCTTGAAACACGAAACAAATGCTACTGCTGACAACTTTATACTGAAACAAATAAATTGCTAATGCTTTATGGACCAAATGATTTCATTTACATGATTTCTTCTATATGTTTATGTTGATTTCTGTTATAGATGTTCCTGTGAATTTGCTGTTATTGGAGAACCTTTAACTGTTGTTTGTTAGCATTACATTACTAATAGTGTGGGTAATTTTAAAGCTTGAATGTGATTTTTTATAATTTGCATTTGTATTCGGTATTTTTATACGAAAACCTACGTAACATATTACAAGTTTATAAGATACTATACATATTATACACTTCAGTAAGATCAGTAATACTAGTCAGTGATTGCTAGGACTTGTTTGATCAATCGGCAATAAATTTGACTATAGTAATTAATTCCACTAACTTTAAAAAAATATACATTTAACTAGCAAGTTTCTAACAATCTAGTCTCAGAAATTATTGTATAAAATATTGTGCATTAATAAAACTGTAATCAATCTGATAATAATTAATACCACAAAATAAAATAAAAAAAGTTTTTTTTAACTAGCAAGTTTCTTACACTATAATCTTAGAATCTCATCCCATGTTTTTAAAATAAAAGCAAAATGGACAAAACAACTTGAACTAAAATCCACATCTTAACACAAAATGAGTGTTACAAAAATGACACAGTATTTAAATAGGAATCAATGAATTATACTAATACCACTCACTTAAAAATGCTATATTTACACTCTAATCTCAGAAACTACTCCAAATCTTTTAAGATAAAAGCACAGTTATGTGCAAGAATCCACTTAATGCTAAACTCACACTATTTAAACAGTAATCAGTAATCAATTTGTTTTTGATGTTATTAATACCACAAAAAGCTGCCACATTCAAAAACCAAGTTTCTTAAACTTTAGTATAAGAAACTCATGCATTTCAAACAAGTGTTAAACAAGTTTAGCAATTGGTACTATTAAACAAATGTAATATAATGCCAAAAACCCTAAAATTGCACAAACATGCTAAAATTAAAATGAACAATAATTCATTTTATACTAAGTAAAATAATGACATTACAAACTATATAAACAGTAATCGGCCTCATTATAGTAATTAATACCACTAGCTTAAAAATTGCTACATTTGACTAACAAGTTTCTAAGATTTGAATATCAGAAACTCATCTAAATTTTAGACAATGATCATTAATTTACACACACAAGTTATGCTAGAATATTACAATCTACTTAAACAGTATTCAACCTGATCATAATTAAAATCAATAACTTAAAAAAAAAGACATTTAACTGGCAAGATTCTTGTACTCTAATTGCGTACATTCATCCCACACTTCTAACATAAAATCAGATTTATAACAATAATCTTCAACTTAACAATCATCAGCTAAATCATCAGCATACACATGCACAAAAAATTGCTACATCCACCTGGCAAATCATCCTATTATAACATAAAAGCACACATTTATGTACAACAATCATCAACTAAAAACAATAGGCAAAAACAAAAATAATAATAAAATTGCACTAATGTGCAAATTTGCATACACTTATCAATTACTTATCAATTACTGATCATTATTCCACACCAAAAACTGTATTAAACAAATATTTTGTAGGCCTTGACCTATGTATTTCATGAACAAGACCTCAATGAACCCAAACTAACGTCACAACGACTCGCCAAACACACTGCAATGCATGATCAAAAAATAAATAAATTAAATTAAATAAACAGAAATGTCATCATGGTGATGTTTGTCTGTCTGATATGTCAGCACCCACTCAGTATACGGACGTCAACACCGCATGGCTGAGCACGCACTCCGGCTTTAATAAACTGCGCGATGACACGCAGCTATTGTGTGTGTGTCCTCTAAAAACTGAGTAAACACACACGGGAGCATACGGCCAAACTGACTGGCCAAAGAACAGATGCTCATCTTTTGCTTTTAAACGCCGCCATCGCACAACGCTTTGACAAATATTTACGCGCATATCGAGCCAACAATCACAAAAAACAAGAGACAAAAGGGGAGAGGGGACGTTCTGGTATATGTTCATGACTAGGAGACTCATCCAAACTATAACTTAACCCTTCTGACGACGTTTGATGCTTTTAGGGAATTTCCCAAACACCACCACAAACCCCTAATTATTTGACACCTGAGGCCCAAACTGCATTTTTTATTTATTTTTTTGACATTAAAAAAAGCATAGTGTTGACGCAAACCCCCATGTATTACTTTTTCAAAACCATATGTGCATGCAGCAATACAAAACAGAAGTATATTATTCTATTTGTAATTGAATTTCAAATCATTTAATTGTTGTCTTTAAACATCTTTAATCACACACACACTTGTTAACCAAATTCCCAGTGGGAATGCTAGCTAAATGGTTAGCACAAATTTGGAGGTACACAACTGTATCACAGAAAATTATCCCTTCCCTTGAACTAGGACACCCAAACCTGTTTCAGCATGACAATGCCCCTGTGTACAAAGCAAACTTAATAAAATCTGCTTTACATAATTTGCTGTTATAGAGCTCTAAACATTTGGGGTGAACTGGAATGACGTTGACGGCACCCCAGGCTTCCTCACCTCAGCTACATCAGTGCACACACATACACACCTCATGAGAAGAACGAACCCTCGGCCTGTCATTAAAAATCAGGTGTTAGCTTAACCACTGGGGTTTTCCAGCACATGTGTGTCTCCAGGAGAGAGACAGAAAGAGACATCATCATCATCACACACCTGGGAATTTTGTTTTTTCTTTACAAGCATGTGGGAGAGAGGAAAAGAAGTAGAAAAAGGTATTAAGTGCATCGGGAAAGTATTCATAGCCCTTCACAGCCTTATTCCACAAACAGTACCCATAATGACAACGTGAAAGAACTGTGTTTGAAATCTGTGCAAATTTCTTGAAAATATTCATAGCTTTGCTCAATACTTTGTTGAAGCACTTTTGGCAGCAATTACAGCCTCGAGTCTTTTTGAGCTTGATGCAACAAGCTTGCTACAACTATTTTTGGGCAGATTCTTTCATTCTTCTTCGCAGAAACTCTCAAGCTACATTAGGTTGGATGGGGAGCATCGGTGCAAATCCATTTTCATGTCTCTGCAGAGATCTTCAATCGGGTTCAAGTCAGGGCTCTGGTTGGGCCACTCAAGGACATTCACAGTCTTCCCATTGCCACTCATAACAACCTGTGTGCTTAGGGTCGTTGTCCTCTTGGAAGATGAACCGTTGCCCCAGTATGATTTCCAGAGCGCTCTGGAGCAGGTTTTCATCAAGGACATCTCTGTACATTGCTGCATTTAATCTTTGCCTCAATCTTGATAAATCTCCTGGTTTTTTTGCCAGACATCACGCTTGGTCATCAGGCCATAGAGTTTAATTTAGTTTCATCAGGACAGAGAATTTTGTTTCTCATGGTCCGAATGTTTTTACAGGGGGGGTTTTGTGTCTTTTACTGAGAAGTGGCTTCCGTCTGGCCACTCTACCATACAGGCCTGATTAGTCGAGTGCTGCAGAGATAGTTGTTCTTCTGGAAGGTTCTCCTCTCTCCACAGAGAAATGCAGTAGCTTTTTTTTTTTAGAGTGACCATTGGGTACTTGGTCACCTCCCTGACTAAGGCCCTTCGAACACTCAGTTTGGCCGGGCGGCCGCTCTTGGAAGAATCCTGATGGTTTCAAACTTCTTCCATTTATGGATTATGGCCACTGTGCTCATTGGAACCTTCAATGCCTCCGAAATTTTTCTGTTCCTTTCCCCAGATCTCTCCCTCGATACAGTCCTGTCTCGGTGGTCTACAGACAATTTCTTGACCTTCATGGCTTGGTTTGTGCATTGACATGCACTGTTAACTGTGGTACCCCATATAGAGAGGTGTGCCTTTCCAAATCATGTCCAATCAAATGAATTAACCACAGGTGGACTCCAATCAAGTCTAAACATCTAAGGGATGATCAGTAAAAACAGGATGCTCCTGGGCTCAACTTTAAGAATCATGGCAAAGGCTGTGAATACTTAGTTTTAATACATTTGCAAAAATTTATTTTATGTTATCATATGGTCTATTGTTTGTAGAACTTTGAGGAAAATTATTAATTGGAATAAGGCTGTAACAAAATGTGGAAAAAGTGAAGCGCTGTGAATGCTTTCTGCAGTTATAATACTTCAAAACAGGCAAAAATCTTGCTCTCTAAATTTTCTTAACGGTTTGCTAACATTCTTCTATAAAAAATAAAAAAAAATCCTTCACTTTTTTTCTGCATAGTCTTGTTAGACTTGGCGATGTTCATTGTTGTGCTCATGTGCTTTTGAGGGGCCAAAACTTTTAGGTCCAAATATTTTTTATTGATGCACTTCAAACAGAAAGACACTTAGGCGAGAGAGACAATGGAACAGTGGTTAATCTAGTCCAACAATAAAAAATTGGTCTCTCACCTTCTAAGTTATACATACAATCACAATCGTGAATGTGAGCATCATAAACAGGAGAAAGAAAGAAAAAATTAAGCAAAAATAAAAAAATACAAATAAAAAAATTAATACAAATACAAATAAAAAATAAAAATAAAAACACGAAAAAATAAAATAAAAGATTTGCACCTAAGTACATTAACACTCTCAACAAAATACGTTCTCCTTTTTCCTTTCTACATCTGCCAAGAAGTCAGGGGCAAGGGGAAGAGCTCAAAAAGGCTAAACAAAGAGAACAGGATTTTATTTTTTTCCCGTTCCTCTTTCTCTTAAATACAATAAGAATGGTTGCCAGGTGATGTAAAACCTTTCCGTAATACCAAATAATGTAAATCTAATCTTTGAGTGGGCCAAAACCTTTGACGGAAGAAAAAAAAAAAGAAACGGACAAAAATGCTTACCAGTCGTATCTCAGAACCAGATATGGTGTTTAGTGTACTGATATAGCACAGGATAGCAGGAATGTTACATATTTTTCTGTGCTTTGCTTGTATAGTCGCTTTGAAGTGTCTTTTACGTTGAACAGACGCAAATGTTTCTTATCCTTTCCTCTTTGTTCTTGTTCCAGCTCAGTGTTTGTTTTCCATCCACCTGGTTTCACATGAAAAAGTGTCAAAGGTGTAAAGGCTGGCCTGGATAAAGAGAACAGTGGAGGGAATAAAGTTCTAAGTGTGTCTTCCAGGAATTCCATGGGCCCATTCCAGTAGACTTACACTTTCTTGGTTGAATTCCTGCCACTGGTGTACTTTCTAAGATGAAATCAGTAAAAATGTGCTAGATTAATTAGCTATCTCTGATCTTAGCTTGTAAAAAATTAGCTAGTAACTGCTGATGGTTTGCACGCTAGCTTGGACTAACGAGCTAACCAGGCAGATTTCAAAAAAGAACAAAACATTTAAAAAGATTTTACATCCCTTGGAAAAAAATAAAGAAACATTTTTACCTATAACACTGGAGACATTTGTGAAGTGACGTATCCCGATGAGCAAGCCAAAGGCAAGAAAAACAAAAAGTGATATAAACCATTTCCTTCCTATTACTGTGTTCTGCATAATCAGAAAGTTCATGTGTGTAACCATTGGAGCAAATAATCAGTTTCTGAATTTATTATAGTTTTACTTGGGATATGTCAATGTTCATTTGGACCAGTCTGGCCACTTAGGTGCCATTTCAGACCGTTATTAACTTAAGACCTGACTACTGAAACTTACTATAGGCCCCTGTAGGATATTTGACCTGTGCAGTTGTAAAGTATTTGAGTAAATGTACTTTGTTACTATTTATAGTCATTTTTGGTAAACCTTCTAGTCTTAATAAACAAAGATATAAGCTACTTTTACTCTCTACTCAACTACATTTATCATTCAATAAACAGTCAGACCCCGACCTACGACCACTTGACTTACGACATTTCGGAGATACGGCGAAAATCGAAGAAAATCTCAATTTCTCGATGAAATTCTTAAAAAATCCATGTGCGGTAAGTAGATTTGTCAACGCCACAAACAGTGTGGGGAAGATGTATGCCTGGCAGGCATGCATTGTCCGTATCAGAGACGCTCTAGTTGGCGTGACCTCGCATAGTTCAGACGTGTTCAGAGTGATCTCGAGCGTTCTCGTATTTTGTGAAGTGATTTTACCCTTTGCTGATTTATTTATAATGGCTGAAAACGCAAAAGCAGTACGTTTGTACTATGTGAAAAAAAGTAAATGTGTTTACAGTGTCAGAACGCATCATAGAGTAGTCTCTCTTCTCGACCTGATGGGCTAACGACCTGTTTTTCGGCCCTTACCTACGTCGTAAGTTGGGGTCTACCCGTGTGTGCTTTTTACTCCACTATATTTGAATGGACAATGACTCTTACCAATTATATTTTGCACCTCTATTGAAGATGTCATTAAGGCGTCATTACCCGCATCTCCCCAACTGTGACTCTGACTTTTTTATCACTGCTGGTCTCATTTTCAGTCCAAGAAAGCACTTGATTAAATTCCAAAAAATGCTTTTGCTAAAGTTAAAGTTGCTTAAGCTCTGAATATTTTTTTTTTCTTTATTCAAAAACGATTTACTTTAATTGTATTTGTCCATTGAAAACTAGTAATTATTTTAATTTGTGACATGTTACAGTACTTTTATTTGTTAATTAAAGATATCTTTTTGAAACATTACTTTACATTGTCTTTTTGTGACCTATTTTGTTTCACTCTGGCATGTTGAAGAGGCTGTTGTGTAGATCTTAGTTAATTCAGTGTTGAGGTGTACAATTTGATTTGTGTTCAATATGAGTAAAATACTCAAATACTATTACAATCAGATACTTTCAAACTTTTCAAGTCTTATTGAAATTGGTGACTTGTAATGGAGTCGGTTTCACAAGTATGATTTCCAGATACCTCTGGACCTGTGCATCTAGAATGCAGCTACATGACTTGTTTTATTCCTTGCCAAGTTCTGGCTTTCTGTAGCTGCCTGCATCAGGTCTAAAACACTGATGCCTGAAAAGCCAAAAATGGGCCAGCACCCCTCTCTGTCACAGCACTTATCTTTCGCACTGTACTACACACCATCCAATCCTCAACCACTGCTCGAATCATACCTCAATCATGCATCAAGACTCTTTTCTGTTCAATGAGGTAGAGGAACAAACTTTGTTTAGATTTAGTCACTAGCAGTCCTCAAAATGACATATAAAAGACCTACTGCTTCTGAAAGTACCTAAATTAAGACTCTTCCCCCTAATAAATAAAACAAAACTTGCTTTTGATAAATCTCTTCTCTCGACATAAAGTATTTAGACTGACTGTATTCTAAGTATGTGACATAATGAACCAGTTTTAAACTGTATTTATTGAAGGAGTCTGGAATTTCAGTGGTTTAGGTTCTAAATTACTGAATGGAAGTTTGCCAAACTGCTACTGTTGAATCCCTGAGCACCCACCGCTACTCAAGGGGCAGTATATAATATACTATATATATATGACAAGTAAAAGCCTCTTACTCTCTTTTCTAAATGTGATAAAAATGTATGACGGCGTTTTTGTGCTTTCAAAAGCTCCCACGCATGATATTCAAAACAATGTGTTTTTAATCATGTGCTCCAGTCATGTGACCCGTTCAACTTAAAACAAACAGCTTTTTAGTCTTGGGTTACCCGTAGAGGAAACGAATGCCAAATGTTCGCCTGCCCGTTTAAAAACATAGGGCTTTTCCACACCGATTTAAAGAGGCATAAAGTAAATAAACCACGAAGGCCAGAGCATCTTACACAATCAAACATGCGCAGTATAGGAATGGAAGTGTTTTTGAGATTTGGATTTATGTGGTTGTGGCCTCGAAGTCTATTGTGTTGAAGTTATCAAATATGGAATAATAAAGTCATGAGTACAAAGCAGTTTAGAAATAATGCAGTCCTAAATCTACCCAAGAAAGTAGCATCTCAGTTTTTAACTTTAGATCCCTAACAAGGGGATTTCATACGATGGGTCACCTGTAAATCCGAAACAAAATGGCACATGATTATTGAAGTTAAGTCAATTAAATTCTGTTTAGTAAGGTCAAATTCAAGCCCCACCAGGCTACCACTGCTGGGCCCCTTGGCAAGGCCCTTAACCTCTTAACTGCTCATTTGTATTAATGGGATAACTGTAACTTCACCCTGGAAAAGGACGTCATAATGGTCAGTCTTGTCATCTGATATTACCAGGTATATGGACTTGATTCTCTGTTGTATACCATTTTGTCGAAACACAGTCAAATCTATTTAAAAGGATCTGTAACAGATAAAGTGTGTGGTTTTAAACCTCCCCCATTCCACATAGCTTTTTTTTATTATTCATATTTGGTTGTGTTTATGATGTTGCGAAATTCTGCCCTTTTTAGATTTAACATGTCGAATAACCGCAATCGGGGTTAAAACAAGTTCAGCTGCAGGAAATCCGAAACCGCAATTACCCGATGAGACGTCATCATCAGCGACGTGAGCAAGAAGGCTTCGAGCAAAACAAACACACTGCTGTGTCTCTGTCGCTCATCACCGAGGAACTTGCGACAAAGAAGTGTGAAGAGCAGGAAATGGCTTGAGTATAGGATTTAAACGCACTACTTTGGTGCTTTTTCTTTGGAGGAGGGTCGGTTTTATAGGAAATTTCTTGATCTGATTATTGGATCAGTTTGCCTATTGTCCTTTTTATCATTTTATAGCCACAATATCCTTAGTTAGATAAGAGTTTCTCTAAGAACTCTCAACCTTTAACATTTAGTCAGTATCTCTCCCAAGTTGTCTATGGGCTCTTTTACACAATATCTTATACATACTACATAACATTTCAGATGCATCACATTTCTATTGTGTTTTTATCCGTGATTTTGTTTCACATAACAATATCGTTTTCATTGTTATTATCCAAAGCAACGAATCCGAAGCTCGATAGGATCGGCGTTGAAATTAAATTAACAGTGACGAATAAAACAAGGAAAACCATGTGATTGTTTTTGGTAGCTAATATGCTATCAAATATTATGTATATTACGAGAGAATTAGTTTTAGCACATACCGCTCTCAGAGCATAGATTAGACCCTTTAGTTACCATTATCATTTGAATGGTCAGGTTTTTTGTGATGGTGTCTAAGAAAGATCGAAAATATAAATGTTTTTAGGATGTGAACTCAAAGTGATGCATCAGTTAGCTAACAGATAGCCTATGAAAAAAGTGTCATGTTATAGAAGGATTGGAGAGTGAAACAATTCTCTAAATACCATGAAACACTGACAACCAGAAACTAAACCTGGGCATAACAATGACAGCACCTGTAGAAGGACAAACTTGAGGCAAACTGTGAGGTGCAAGACGATACTTATACCAAATATACCATATAAACAAAACTACAGAACTAAGACACTTTTGTCTTTTCCAGCCATATTTGATTCGTACCCAGAGATGGGAAGCAACAAAGTACAAATTCTTCATGACTGTGCTTAAGTACATTTTTCTGATATCAGTACTTCACTTTTCACTTTCACTCATTAAATTTTTGTACATTTCGGTACTTCAGTTTTAATCTATTTGGTGACACGATCAATATTTTTCTTCTCATCCTGCCGTTTTTAGCCCATCAACCTATTTCTTGGCTTTTTCAACCTACCACTGGCGTATCGTTTCCTGGCTCTCACACATCACAGGTTAACAACGACCAAGGCAGAAGGCAACAAGAAGTTTGGGGGTAATGTGTGGATGAGACAGAGGGAGTCAAGGATGTGAACATGTGAATCAGGAGACATTCCTGATTACGTAATCATCATCATCTTTTCTGTGTTCTATATGGTGGATGTTCAGCCTGGATACATTCATTGGGTAACAAAATTTGAAATTCTTTTGTATTAAAATACTAATATGACATGAGGTAAAGTTACCAGCATGACACTAAAACAGGTAAAAGTAATAACTACTTTTTACTTAAGTACATATCAGAGTCCATACTTCTACTTGAGTGAAGGAAGTGTGTACTTCCCCTGAAACAATCTTCCCAGAAGAGTGAAGCTTATTATTACAGCAAAGGGGGAGTAAATGTGGAATGGGATGCTCAAAAAGTACACACCAATCTTATGGTCAGATGTCCACAAAGTTTTGTCCATGTAATATATGTGCTAATTAAGGGTGTGTCACCAGTATGTGATATGCAGGGGCTGTTGAGTGATATAGTTTCATATTGGAGTAATCCTGGCAAAGAAACAACAAAAAAAACCCATGTCAAAATAAATATTTTCCACAGATGTTTGATGATTTCCAAAGAAAAGCGCAAGAGAACTAAAAAAATGACACTGATTTTACACAAACTACTCTCAATCGCTCCTCAACCTCATTCTGTTTACTATTTATTTTAGAAGTGTATGTCCATGGTGTATGTCCCAAGCTCAAGAATTACTGAATGGACATACAATGAATATAAAAAGGTCAGATCCAGATTATCAAGTACTGTATTACAGAGTACCCATAATGCTCTAGTGTATAGGTTTAGGTAATGATCATGAAATGGGGGTATACGGTATATATTACAAAAGGGGGGTGTAATTGTAGACTTGTGGACCTATACGGAAATTGTGTGCACTCTCTTCATCTAAACTTGTACAAGGTGGTATCAGAACATTTTGAGACTAGCTCTTTCTACAAGAAAGTACTTTATTTATTTTAGTTTTCACATTATGACCTTCAAAATATTCCCCTTGCACAGCAATACAGTGCTCCCAGCGTTCCTGCCACCTCTGGAATGTGTCGTGGAAGTCTTTTTTGTCGTGTCAAGCATCTTGTGCGATTCACGCTGAATCTCTGCAATGACGTCAAAACAGCGACCTTTGAGCTGTATCTTCATCTTCGAGAAGAGAGTGAAGTCTGCAGGAGAAATATCTGGCGAGTAGGGTGGGTGCGGAAGCGAGATCTTGTGGCTCGGTCTCTGATGATCATCATGCGCAAGTTGCTGAATGGTTTGGACATTTTTAGGGGTTCATCTCGTTGAAGGTCTTCCTCATCTCGCCATCTTCCAGCGATGTTGTTTTGCTCTTGAAGCATGCGTGCCACTCAAAACACCTCGAATGACTCGTTGCAGCAACTCAAACTTATGTCATGTCAAACGTCTCTGTGGCAGATTTGCCCAGTTTCACTCAGATTTTCACGTGGCCAGAATAGCAACAGTTAGCACCAATGGTCTCAAAACTTTTTGTTACCACCTCGTATTTGAGCTACGCTGGTTGTGTGTGTGTGTGTGTGTGTGTGTGTGTGTGTGTGTGTGTGTGTGTGTGTGTGTGTGTGTGTGTGTGTGATTGTTTGGCCTCTGAATGACTCCAATGCCCGATCGGGCTCCACAATCGCTGTTGGTTGGGCAATACACTGTGTATAACATTTCATTACCATGACAGATGATCAATCAGCCTGGGGTGTGTATGTGTGTGTGTGTGTGTGTGTGTGTGAGAAAGAAAGAACGTGTGTGCATGTCGGTGTTGTGTGGCTGCTTTTTAGCACCCTTTTAAATGCAACCTGCAGTTTGAAAACACAACAGCAACGCCTTTCCTCTGTGCAAGGCCCGACATGCTGTATTTGGATGAATTTCAATAACATGCTGATTCTAAAGCGAGGGGAAGAGACCTAAAGAGAGAGAGAGAGAGAGACAGAGAGAGAGAGAGAGAGAGAAAGAGAGAGAAAGTGAGAGAGAAAGAGCTGCAGGACGTTAAACGGAATGTGCTTTCACAAACCTGACAGCTGGCAGCCTTCTGCAAATGTATGTGTATCTGTGTGTGTGTGTGTGTGTGTGTGTGTGTGTGTGTGTGTGTGTGTATATGCATGACAGATCTCTACTTGAACCCTTTTATTGGATCTCGCATACACACACACACACCCCGCTTGATGACAGATTGAACCTGGAGCAAGGTAACACATTACTTGCAGAGAGGAAAAGAAAAGTCTGAAAAAAAAAACACACACAGCTGTCATTTACAACACACACACACACACACACACACACACACACACACACACACACACACACACACACACACACACACAGAAACAACAAATTTTTCCTTAACACACGACTAGCCTTATATTAAGTTCACATTGTGGACGTGTCCCAAACCACACACCCTACTCTCTACATGGGCCATCTTTGATTAAGCACCTCAGTAAACTGTGGAGACGTCCCAAACCACACACAATATCCGCTACATCCTTAATGCACTGTGGACATGTCCCAAACCGTGCACCCTATTTGCAATATAGGTCTTTACAAGAACCCTGCCATCCATGGAATCACTGTGGAGGTGTCCCAAACCACATAGCACATTTACTTATCAACAGTGCACATTAAAAGTCCACAACCCTGTTAAAATTGCCCCTTTTTTTTTTTCCGAAGAAGTAAAACCATGTTTTTATTTTCAACCTTTAATAGGACACAGCTACCGGCCCAATTGTTTTGAATAACAAATAGCAACCGTTTGAGGAGGGAAAAAAAAGAGAGAAAAAGACAACAAATCACCATTTGCTTGCGATACAGCACACTTGCAATACTAAAACCTCAGTCCTAGTTGACGAGAAGAAGCAATATAACATCAAGCTCCCACCACCATGCTTCACCACTGGCATAGTGTTCTTTTTTGGTTATAATCTACCTTGTTTGAATATCAGACAAAAACAAGATGGTCAAGATGTCCTACCTTGGTCTCATCAGATCATTTTACACCATGTTTTTAAGTGATTTAGGCAGGCTTGGATGTGAAAAGAAAAGTGATTGTAGACAAAAATAAGTGCCCCAGGAAGTGACCAGAACTTTTCGGCTATTCCTGCAGCCCCTTTACAAGCCTCTTGGCAGTCTCCTTGACAAGTCTTTGTCTGGTGCTTTGATCAGTTTTGGAGGGAACGTCCTGTTCTTTGGTGACGACGCTGTGGTGTCCTGTTTTCTCTACTTGTTCACAATGGCCTTCACGGTATTTCATGGTGGTCCATTAGATATAATGCTTCGGAATTGTTTTCTTTGTACCCTCCTCTTTTACTGATGAAGGTACATGCTTTCTTCAGCTGTAGATGTTAACAGAATCAACAGATTCCACTGATCTTTATCTGGGGTTTAAATAGAGTCATTTTTAGAACATTGTCACAAAGCAGCCTTGTAGATAAGTTTATTCCTAATGAGCAAGTCAGAGGTGACTTAAAAAATGTAAATCTTGACAAAAACCATACTCAAAAGAGAACCCATCCTCATCTTGAATGTGATTGGTTCATTCCAACAACAGTCACATGACCCTTTATAGAAGGGTTACAGCATAAAAAAAAACTAATTTCAATAACAGGTGTGTGTAGACCGTTTTTATATCAACTGTAGGCCACGTAAACACACCATTATCAGTTTACACTTATGCAATATATACTGAACCAAAACAAATACTGAAACGTTAGCGTGCTTTTATGGCATCTCAAGGCTTAACCAATGAAGCAGAACAAAATAAAACTGTTGCTAATTTGCTAACGGCGTCTTCGCACTTTTGAAAGTTGGGTCAAACTGGGGGTCATCAGTTCCATCTGCTTCTGGAGGACCATTTGCATGCAGGCAACAAAAAAACAAACTTGGCGTTGTCCCACAAATTCAGAACATCCAATGCCCCATGGGTAAACGTGTCCCATAATTCATTTGGGATCACCCCCATCCCTTCACTTCCTCCTCTTCGTGCCAGTTTTTAATGGCTAATTTGCATCTCTATGCCTCGCTCAGTGTGTGTTTCCGCCGTGCTGAATAACTCTATTAGCATGTACTGCAGGATCTCTCGCACTGATAATGTGAGCACTGACAAGCCTCACACTGACCTGCCAGTCAGAATGAGAGAGAGAGAGAGAAAGAGAGAGAGAAAACAGACACCAAGAACGTGAAGAAAGTTTCAATTACCTCTGCTTTACACATCCAATTAAGAGTTATATTGTTAATTTGCTTTCAATAAAATAAACATATTTATGCCTTCTGTTAAATGCATTATTGATCCTGTAAGTAGCACCTCATTCACCGGAAAGAAAAATTGAAAGTATGATATGCAAAGTCACATTACATTTATAGAAGGAGTCCTTGGATTTCCTCCAAGTTCCCAAAGAAACCACTTCAGACAACCTTGATGTTGATTATATTCCTATAAAGGTATTCCTTCCATAGGCAAGTAGCTAATTATTACTACTATTATTATAAAAATATACGTATCTTTGTAGGAAGGCGAGATCTTTTTCACATTTTGCGAAGTTGCAGGCGCATAATACAACGTGCTGGATCAAGTGCTATTTTATTAACATTCAAATAATAACAGCGGCAGCCATTTTGCTGGGTTCAACCAAATGTTATAATATTCACGCAGCAATATTTTGACAATATACTAGATTGCAAACATCAAATCTGCGGTTTGCATTTTCTATCCCTGCTTTTATTTCTCGGGTAAAAGCAACTCCTTAAAGTGTGCACCCTGGTGAAGATCTATGCCTCAGATAACCTCTGAGATAAAAGTAACTGCTTGAGGTCCAGCCCCTGTTGAAGGATGTTGTCTCAGATAAACTCTACTCAACTCTGGCAGTCTCACACACAGGTAATTAAAACGAAGCAGGTGTGTAATCCGACACTGAATACGCATAACTTTCCCTGTGAAAATAGTAAATTAGTAAATAGTGAAAATAGCTAAACTAAAAAATGTTGCACTAGTAACAAAATGGCAATAAATATCAAACGCATTCATATAGATGTGGTTTAATTAACAATTACATTAATAGCCTCTGTTCTTTTCTTAATTTCAGTTTTGGTTTCCTTTTAATTTTAGTTTAACCAGGAGTGAAAATCTAGCATAATTTTGCAAGTGCTCATTGTGCTAGCTAGCATCTGCTAAGAATCTTCTAATGCTAATGGTATCTCAGGAAACACTATGCAGGAAATACAGTGACAACAGTTTTTCAGAACTACTGCTGCTATTGAGGAGTCCTTTTGCATGGACCGTAGTATAATATCATGACATCTTTTTATTATTATTATTTTTTTTTTTTACGGATGAAACAGATACTCAAACGTAAAATTTGCCTAAAGAAAAACTCCATCTGTTTGATCTTTCATTTTACGTCTTTTCTTTTTATTAGCTCACAGAATACTTCATGACAGACAAAACGATGTAGAATTCCATTATTTTACGAATACCGCTCTCTCCTTCTCTCTTTCTTTTTTCCCTTTTTCCTCCATTTTCTATTCAGTATGTGCTCAAATGTGATTTTGTCAAACCTGTCGCTCTGTGAGAAATGTTTGCCAGATTCCACAAAAGCCAGAGCAAACATTTACAGGCGTCGCGAAGCCTCCAATCAGCTCGCTTGCTTTTCCAGGGCCGGAGGGATCAAAGGTGGCGGGATCGGAAGTAAACGTGAGTGTGAGCGACAGGTCAACACGAGGAAGGAAGTCGTCTATTCAACTGCTTTTAATGTACAACTCGGCGTTATCTCTTTCTAGTGTGCGCGCACACACACACACACACACACACACACACACGCACACACACACACACACAGACTTTTGCTTGAGGTAGTTAAACATTATAGGTGCCATAGAGGAAATAATTAAATCAGCTAAATAAAAAGCCCTGAACTAAACACACCACAAAGCACACACTTGCACTCGCACTTGTGTGTGTGCAAATATTTGTACAAATATTTGCACACACACACTTACAATGTTAAGACATTACAAACTAATATGCTGTCTTCTTTCTTTAATTCCGTTTTCCCCCTTTTTCTTTCTTTTTCTTTCGCAGAGAAAGAGAGAGGGAGAGTAAAGGTCTGTTCTCACAGTTTGGTTAATCAGTTACTGTGTTGTATAAGACCTCCGTTAATACTCTGTCCACACATACAGACACACACACACACACACACACACACACACACACACACACACACACACACACACACACTTCTGAGCATTTAAAGCTGGGACAAAGAGACGTTTCGTGCTTTCTGAAGCCTCCCCAAAGGGTGTGTGTTTTTTCAAGGCTGAACAATAGGCGAGGAGGATTAAATGTGAGGATTTCCTACAGTTTATTTATCCTCTTCTGTGACTGTAAGTCAACGCCAAACTGCTGTCACGCTAGCGCTCACTAAAAATAAGATCCGAATACAACGCGGGAGCGGGCGTCAAGGACACGACTGCCTGCACCTTCCAATAAAAGACATAAATAACCAGAAATCCGGCGTGTTTTGAGCACCCGGAATAACACAACTCTAGTATAAAGTCAAGAGATTCTAACTAGAATTAAAGCTATAAGGGACAATACGCTACAATCCGTCATGCTCTTTGAGGTCTCAAAACTCTGGACTTTTTTACATTTAGCTCCTAAATTTAGGAATAGTCTTCCTGAACCTGTTCAGGGCTCAGACACACTCTCCCAGTTACACATATCATCATAACCTTGTGCTCCAGTACATCTAATCGAAAGGACATCATCAACTTGTGCTTGTTAATATTATGTACAGCAGCTACGCTAATTCCTCTCCACTGCTTCTCTTTCTCTACCCATAACGAGGCATCCTGAGGTTGCGCCAGCTTCAGTCGTGTCCCACCTCATGAAGATTACGGACCTTCAAAGTAGTAGATCCCGAACCATCTAGAGACGTACCAGCGCCATTTGGATCCCACTTCATGTAGAGTTTGGACACTGGACCTCTTTGAGTGTTTAAAGGCTCTGGAATGGAGAAGGTAGTGTTGGATCTATGATGATCTCAATGTTGAACTATTTTATGAGTTGCTCAGTAGCTCCTGGTTCCATAACGTCAAATGACTGTATATGACTGTAGAAAGGACATTACGCATAATCTTACATTTCGATACTCATGTTAGTTCTCACTCTTCCGTGTTTTGTATTGTTTTATGATTTATAATCACACTCTTGATATCACCCAAATGAGGATGGGGTCCCTTTTTGAGTCTAGTTCCTCTCAAGGTTTCTTCCTCATAACTTCTAAGGGAGTTTTTCCTTGCCACAGTCACCCCAGGCTGCTCATCGGGGATAAATACACATAATTCCCTTTAATTCTTAAGTTCTGTAAAGCTGCTTTGAGAACATTTTCATTGTGAAAAGCGCTATAGAAATAAACTTGAACTTGAACAATAGATCCCATGGTAAAACAAGAAAAAAAAAGCAAAAAAAACATACAATTTATGTATTGTAAAAGGAATCCTTCGAGAAAACCATTTCACACAATATCTTGAGCAATTCTGAAAATTTTTGTTTTCATCAACCATTTGGATTGTTAGTCAGCTAGCATTATTTAGGAGAAGGTTTTCTGAGGTAAAATATATTCAGAAAAATAGCTACAAAAAACATACACACTGTATATAGTTGCAGGAATGCTTCACAATACTGTTTTGCATGATATCTTCAGCAAATAAAAATTTTTTTATTGACTTATTACACAATGTAGGCCAGCTAGCATGAATAATTTGATGTTTTTAAGCATGCTAGCTAAAACATCCTGAGGCTATATATATATATATATATATATATATATATATATATATATATATATATATATATATATATATATATATATATATTATTTTTATTTTTATTTATTTATTTTTTTTTTTAAAGCTACACGATGTAAGTATTGTAAATTGTTAGAGGAATGATTCATAATACCATTTTGCATATTTTCAGCAATTTAAAAAAGTTGAAGTGATAATGTTTATATAATTATAATTTTCTTTAACTGTTTGGATTGTACAGCAGTGTTTCACAATACAGTTTCAAAATATATCTACAGCAAATGAAAAAAAATATAGCAATTATAGAATTAGCACACTGTTAGCCAGCTAGCATGAGTTCCTGCTTGGCTAGCAAGTTATCGTCAGTGCAAATAGCCTGCGGGTTCTTTAAAAAGTGTTAGTCTAAATGTCCCATTCTGCTCACTTTACTTTATAAATCTATGTCTTTTGTTTGATCATATTGTATTTTTTAACACAGGCGATATCCGCAAAGCAGCAACAAATATGGCTAGAAAGAAGTGTTGTGGTAGTGTGTATAAACCCTTAAAAAAAACCGAACCTGATTTATTTAAACCTGTTCTTCCTAGAACCATCATTTCACCACTGTGACCTTCAACCTCTCACATCTGCCTCCCTGGCAACAACCGCAGACCTTTGACCTCGGAGGGGAAATGCAAACCTCAGCTTGATTAGGGTGATGTAATCCAACACCTGTGTGAGGGGTTGTGTGAGAGGTTACTGACTGACACACACGTATACACACACAGGTGGTATAGTGTAGAGGGTGAGTAAAATTTGTACGTTGTCAAATAAAACCGGAGAACCAACAGAAACCACTTCTGTCCTGGTCACTCCTAAGCAATCTATGTTTGTTCTTCGGAACAAACAGACAGTAGGGATGAACTGTTCAAGAACTTTCCCCAGAATAATTGGAACCACTGTTCAATATGTTATCACTTCTAATAACACAGTAACTTGTGTAGCAAATGTTCCACATAAACAGGTTAAAAATGTTTGGGGTCATTAATTGATCATGTTTCCTCTGAGGAGATTCTTCTTTCAGAAAGCATCTCTAGTGCTTAATAACAGCAAAACAAGCTATTTTCTGCCACAAGTCTCCAATCTTTCTTTTTTTCTGCTACTATAGTTCATCACCCTTGAAGTTTGATTTCTTGTCCCAGTTGCTTTTCTGATTATCACGATTGTACAGAGTGGTTATTTGAGTCACTACACCTTTCCTGCCACCATTCTCTTGTGACCTCTCTCAAGACAAGGCACCTCAACCTCCAGAACTGCCCCTTACTGAAGTTTTTTGTTTTTGATTACTGAAGTTTGAGGCATAGATTAAAAAAAAGCCCCTGACCCGTATATCCCCTGCATGGGTATAATCCATACTTTGGGAGCACAGAAAAACTTGAATAACTAACTTCAGGTTTTATATATATATATATATATATATATATATATATATATATATATATATATATATATATATATATATTATATATATATATATATATATATATATATATATATATATATATATATATATACACACACACACTAGATGTCTACAGTGTCCACAAAGTATCCTAAGTGTCTATGATGTCCACAATGACCATATGTAAACAAAGGCTACAAATTTCAACACTCTGTCCACAGTGGCTAAAGTATCCACAATGTCTTCAAAGTCTATAATATCCACAATGTCGAAATATCTACAATGTTTACTGTTTACACTTTTTCCCACAATGACTTAAGATATCATATCCACACTGTCTACAATGTCAACAATGTCTACAACAACCACAATGGTCACAATGTCAACAATGTCTACAACAATCACAATGACCACAATGTCCACAATGACATAACGGCCATACTGTCCACAGAGGCTACAATGTCCTCATTGTCTAAAATATCCACAATGTCAACAATGTTTACAACATCACAATGACAACAATTTCCACAATGACCACAATGATCACAATGTCCACAATGTTCATAACGGCCATACTGTCCACAGAGGCTACAATGTCTTCAATGTCTAAAAAATCAACAATGTCTAAACGATCCACAGTTTTTAATGTTTAAAATATGTACAATGTTCACTGTTTACAGAATGACTAAAATATCTTTATTGTCTTTATAAGTCCTCTACACTGTTTACTGTTTACACTATTTACACAATGACTACCACAATGATTTGGATATCAGAAGGACAACATGATGATGATGGTCACAAAGATAAAACAAATCTTTGTGGACATCCATACATACTGTACACAAATCCAAGTCCTGCATTTTTTCCCTCTCTGTCTTTCATTCCCTCTCACATGGGGGTGACACACACACACACACACACACACACACACACACACACACACACATTTTAGTATGCCTTTTGATATGGCCCGTGCCTGTAATGTGTGTGTGTGTGTGTGTGTGTGTGTGTGTGTCACCCCCAAGCATATAACTTTATCACAGATGCGGCTTTACCATCTAACTCCCTAAAGTTTGGCATTCTTCCTATAAAAAGTATGGCATTCTCGTTAAGGTTTCAGTAAGCACAAATCAAAGCACGTTTGATCGCAGACCACACACACACGCACACACGCAAACTTCCCTGCATGCATTCTTTATCCCCGCTGGAATGCACCATTCGGTTTTATCGGTGTCGAGATGTATAATTAGACAAATTGTACATTGTGTTTTTTCCATGCTTAAATCCTGTACACTACACAGCAAACTATTTTGGCAGACTGCCATGTTTTTCAACTAGAAATCAGCGCGCCCCCCTTGTGCAATCCCACAATGCATTTCAATACGTTGAGGTCTATTATTAGCCCATTAGTTCCAGAATATTCATAATGCAATGAGGCATGCATGAAAACCTCTACGGTAAATATGGTGTGTGGTTTGGGACACATCCATACTCGCAGTAAAACATTTGTCACGGTGATTGTGTAGTCTACATAGTAATTGGGACATGTGGCTTCGGACGTGTCCACAGTGGACAAATGATGTGAAACTTGTCTGTATGTGATCTGTATGTCTGGAATTCCACCATTGTAGGCTGATGATATTAAGAAGTTTGTGATAATAGTGTGGTTTGGGACACGTCCACAGTAGACTCTTAATGGTGAACGGTTTGGGACAAGCATTTCTGACCTATAGAGTAAAGCATGCTTTTGGAATATTTTTATTGTTCATGTGATGTAGATTTTAAGGATTGGGACACATCCTGATTAAACAAATGCTAGTTATTAGGTGTCCTTTATAGTGAATAAGGACTCTGATTTGGGGCATGTCTACAGTAGAACCACAACATGGCGATGTTTTTGTGATATAGTGAGAAAAGCTCTATGCTTTGGAATTTGCTCAACGTTCTTGAATTTCTTCTCTTTTTTTCTCTTTTATGTGTCCCTTAAAGTGAATAGAGTGTGTGGTCTGGGACACGTCCACTTCGAATTCATGTTAGTGTTCATATGGCCATTTTGGTGAATAAGGAATGTGGTTTGGAACATATCCCTATTGAATTCTTTTGTTTTTTTATGTGCTCTTGATAGTGAATAGTGTGGTTTGGAACACATCCACAGTACACTGATGATGGCTCTCTGTCCTTTATAGTGAATAGGCCATGTAATACATGTCCAAAGTGGACTAATCATGCAGAGACATTTGTGACCTAAAGTATGCAGTGGTATTGGACTCGGTTAGGAATAAGGAAAAAATTTTTTTGAGTGTGTAGGTTGTGTGGTTTGGGACACGTCCAGAGGGGATTGATCAGTAACACTGAATATATCTTTTGACCTATATTGTGGAAATAGCATGTGATTGGGGACAGGTTTGTGTTCGCACAACCTGCAAACATTTTTTATGTGTGTGTGTGTGTGTGTGTGTGTGTCTACTTCTAAACTACTAAAATCTTGCATCTAAATGCAAAAGTGACACGCTTTGCTTTCTCTTAACAGCCTTAATGATGAATTCATCTCTTGAAGCGAGTTTCATTTAAGAGTTGGATGTAAACCACACCAAAAGCAGCTATTAACGCTTGCAACACTTATAAACACACACACACACATTCTCTCACTCCCACCACCACCACCACCACCACCTCTCTCTCTCTCTCTCTCTCTCTCTCTCTCTCTCTCTCTCACTCTCTTTCTTTTGACACTTACAAAGCCTGTAAATCTTACATCACTTTGTAGTTCAGCCTACAGAAGCTTTTGATTTAAAGCTAGAACATTTCACACGCACGGACCGTTTGAGTGCAGGTCAATGAAAGCAGCCCTTTCTCAACTGACCGTGCTCAAACTATAGTTCGCTAACCCCTGGTCAAGGGTCAGAGTGCACAGAGAGTGCATTAATGTGTCCTTCGAGTGCACACTCTCATTATTTAAACACATATATATGGAATTTAGACCCTATGTAGCGTCTAATAAGGAACCATCTGGTATTAATCCTCTTGCATGCATGCGACCTACATAGAGCATATGTAGTACACTACACGTCATATATACACTATAACAGATTCAAGACTCTATATATGGTACTGTACATGCACATGTATTATCTATTTAACGTTTTGCTCTGCATGTAGCATGTAAAATGCTGTATTCTCCACTCTATCCATTATGGACTAAGGCATGTAACATAGGCTAGAGATTGTATATAGGATGCTTTTCAGTTATGTCAGAATTGGAAATTAATCCCACACTGATTCATTTTTATGTCCAACAGTCTCCTTTGATTAAAATGTACACAACAGCGCTGACCTGTTTTTTTTTTCCTCAAACAGAAACAAGGAGTCAATCTATGAAGAATCGATTAACCAGTATGAGGGGGCGGGTGTTGGGAGTGTGTTATTTATCCGGCATCAAATTTCCAGCATGGCTAATCCACAGAATATCCGTGAACCAGCACTGGAAGGTAATTAAATCACACAGAGGAAAGAAGAGAAGAAGGAAAAAAACGTGTATTGTGCATGGCAGTGTCTGGAAAGCTAAGTGCATGAACTGGAAAATAAAAATGTATTTACTTGACAAGAAGTGAAATATGAGTATGAATTGATATTTATACTTCCATATTTTAGTCTGGTTTTTTGTGTTTTTTTTGCAACCAGTGGAATAGTTCCAAAAACCCAGCAATTAGGGTTGCACTAACCAGTGTACTCTTAGTGCTGGTCCCAAGCACGGATAAATGGGGAGGGTTGCGTTAGGAAGGGCGTCCAGCGTAAAACATGTGCCAAATCAAATATTCGGATCACGAATCAGAATATCATACCGGATCGGTCAAGGTCCGGGTTACCAACGACCACCACAGGTATCGTTAGCCAACAGGGTACCGGTGGAAATTGGGCTACTGTTGGCCGAAGAAGGAGAAGGAGAGGAGGAAGACGTCTACGGAGACAGCAGGAAAAGGAGAAGTGTAGGGGAGTGGAGGTTAGGGTGGGCACTTTAAATGTTGGTACTATGACGGGTAAAGGGAGAGAGGTAGATATGTTGTGTGTTCAGGAGGCCAAGTGGAAAGGAAGTATGGCCAGGAACATTGGAGGTGGGTTTAAACTGTTATTTTGTAGTGTGGATGGAACGAGAAATGGTGTAGGGTTGATCCTCAAGGATGAGTACAGTAAGAGTGTAGTGGAGGTGAAGAGAGTTTTTTTAAGGTGATGAATGTGAAGCTGGTTGAAGGGGTTGAAGGGGCTGATAATAAATGTCATCAGTGCCTATGCTCCACAAGTGGGTTGTGGAGAAAGAAATATTCTGGAGTAAGTTAAATGAAGTGGTGGAGAGTGAACCTAGGAATGAAAGATTGGAGATTGGGGCAGATTTGAATCTGCATATTGGTGAAGGGAACAGAGGCGATGAGGAGGTGATGGATAGTAATGGCTTCAAGGAGAGGAGGGAGCATAGGGTAAGATTGAAGGAAGGTGCACACAGGTGGATTATTTTCTATGTAGGAGATTGGAGACTTTAGGTTGTTGGCAGGGGACATGGTGGTCTGTAGAATGGCTTTGGAGTTGAAGAAGAGGAGGAGGAGAGTGAGGACTAAAGAATAAGATTGAGGAAACTGAAGGAGTAAGACTGTAGTGTGAGGTTCAGGGAAGAGGTCAGACAGGGGCTCAGTGGTGCTGAAGAAGTGCTGGATGATTGGGTAACTACTGCAGAAGTGATAAGGGAGACAGCTAGAAAGGTACTTGGTGTGACATCTGGAAATGTAAAGAAAGACAAAGAGACGTGGTGATGGAATGAGGAAGTGCAGCAGACCATAAGGAGAAAGAGGGTGGTGAAACAGAATTGGGATCGGCAGAGTGATGAGAAAAGTAGGCAGGAGTACAAGGAGATGCGAAAGCAGGTCAAAAGGAATGTGGCAAAAAGGAAAGGGCATATGAAGATTTACCTTTTTCGAGAAGTTTGATAATCCTCTCCTTTGTTTCAACTGACATCTCTCGTGTTGGAGCCATGAGTTATGTCAATCATCTTGGTTCAACACATCACTAATGTGTGCACGCACTCTTTTTTAGCTGCAGACTAATTAGCAGATATGTGTTTGTTTTAGAAATGCAAAGTGCATGGTGATTCCATATCATTTTCCTCAGATTTGTGTGATTCCATATTGTTTTCCTCTGTTTGATCTGTAAAAACAGTTGTAATTGACTATAGTTATCTTTCTTTGTTTTGTTTTTTTTAAGTGTTTTATACAGCCAGAAGTTTGGATTGTTGAGTGAAAATTGTTTTGTGGCATATACAGTGAGGAAAATAAGTATTTGAACACCCTGCTATTTTGCAAGTTATCCCAGTTAGAAATCAAGTAGGGGTCTGAAATTGTCATCGTAGGTGCATGTCCACTGTGAGAGACATAATCTAAAAAAAAAAATCCAGAAATCACAATGTATGATTTTTTAACTATTTATTTGTATGATACAGCTGCAAATAAGTATTTGAACACCTGAGAAAGTCAATGTTAATATTTGGTACAGTAGCCTTTGTTTGCAATTACAGAGGTCAAACGTTTCCTGTAGTTTTTCACCAGGTTTGCACACACTGCAGGAGGGATTTTGGCCCACTCCTCCACACAGATCTTCTCTAGATCAGTCAGGTTTCTGGCCTGTCGCTGACAAACACGGAGTTTGAGCTCCCTCCAAAGATTCTCTATTGGGTTTAGGTCTGGAGACTGGCTAGGCCATGCCAGAACCTTGATATGCTTCTTACAGAGCCAATCCTTGGTTATCCTGGCTGTGTGCTTTGGGTCATTGTCATGTTGGAAGACCCAGCCTCGACCCATCTTCAATGCTCTAACTGAGGGAAGGAGGTTGTTCCCCAAAATCTCGCAATACATGGCCCCGGTCATCCTCTCCTTAATACAGTGCAGTCGCCCTGTCCCATGTGCAGAAAAACACCCCCAAAGCATGATGCCACCACCCCCATGCTTCACAGTAGGGATGGTGTTCTTTGGATGGTACTCATCATTCTTCTTCCTCCAAACACGTTTAGTGGAAATATGACCCAAAAGTTCTATTTTGGTCTCATCTGACCACATGACTTTCTCCCATGACTCCTCTGGATCATCCAAATGGTCATTGGCAAACTTAAGACGTGCCTGGACATGTGCTGGTTTAAGCAGGGGAACCTTCCGTGCCATGCATGATTTCAAACCATGACGTCTTAGTGTATTACCAACAGTAACCTTGGAAACGGTGGTCCCAGCTCTTTTCAGATCATTGACCAGCTCCCCCCGTGTAATTCTGGGCTAATTTCTCACCTTCCTTAGGATCATTGAGACCCCACGAGGTGAGATCTTGCATGGAGCCCCAGTCCAAAGGGAGATTGACAGTCATGTTTAGCTTCTTCCATTTTCTAATGATTGCTCCAACAGTGGACCTTTTCTCACCAAGCTGCTTGGCAATTTCCCCGTAGCCCTTTCCAGCCTTGTGGAGATGTACAATTTTGTCTCTAGTGTCTTTGGACAGCTCTTTGGTCTTGGCCATGTTAGTAGTTGGATTCTTACTGATTGTATGGGGTGGACAGGTGTCTTTATGCAGCTAACGACCTCAAACAGGTGCATCTAATTTAGGTTAATAAATGTAGTGGAGGGGGACATTTTAAAGGCAGACTAACAGGTCTTTGAGAGTCAGAATTCTAGCTGATAGACAGGTGTTCAAATACTTATTTGCAGCTGTATCATACAAATAAATAGTTTAAAAATCATATTGTGATTTCTGGATTTTTTTTTTTTTTTAGATTATGTCTCTCACAGTGGACATGCACCTACGATGACAATTTCAGACTCCTCCATTATTTCTAAGTGGGAGAACTTGCAAAATAGCAGGGTGTTCAAATACTTATTTTCCTCACTGTATGTGCTTGTTTTTTTTCTACACAATTAAACATTTGAATGACCATCTTCTGAGAGGGGTGATTCCATACTTTTTGCCAGGGGTTGTATAACATTCAGTATTAGTTTTTTTATATTTTGACCCTCTGGGTGTACACTATGTAGAACTTAAAAAGGTCTAAAAGGCACAAGGAACACAAGCCTTCCTTTTGGAAAAGGTTCCCTTTATAAAGCAAAAAATGTTGACCATTTAAATACCCCTTAAGGAACCCTATTTCTATGAGAATGTGACTATCTATTCACCTTTAAGGGTCTTAAACAACATCCTACTTATGCCCTCCCAACAAGTTGAAAGCACAAGGGGCCCCCTGATGCATTCCTGTGGAACCCACCAGTTTTAAACATTAAAACAAAAAGCAGCTATTAGTGTGAAAAAATGAAATAAATAGCATGGTAAATCTAATTTTCATTTGACTTTAATAAAATACATTCATTATATCTTTTTCAGACTCATACAACTTTCCAGTTGCAACTTTCAGTCTCTGTTGTCTGTTAGGTGGTGAAAACTTTCTGGGAGCACCTGGTTAAAAGTGACATGACAAAACAAAGACAGGAACACTCGCAGACTTCTTCCTGAGCGGTTCTCAGTGTGCTCGATTGATGTTTAGCACCATCCCACAATTACAAATGAACTTAATCCACCTTTCTGACTGCAGTAATTTATCCCAAGTACTGCTTTTAGGGTGATTGATGTGACTTGTACTGCAGAGGAAGCAATGGTGGAATTCCAAGGCCAATCTCTTGATGCCAGGACACTCTGAATTCTTCCAGATGCACTAATAAGTGGATGTGTTCCTTACACATTGCTCGAGAAGGAAACCTATTCCTCTGTGCAAATAAACAGATTTTCCTTGTTGCTGAGATTGTACCCTAAATGGTATATGCTTTGTACCTATAATATGCATCAATCCACTGACAATATATTTATGATGGATTTTTCTTTTTCTTTTTTTTTTGAGAAATGCAAATGCAGTACCTTCAGTACTAGGGGTACCAACCAGCAAAGCATTACCTGGCTCAGAACCTTTGCCACAGAAACCTCTTCCTAATGGGAAAGACCTTCTAGAATAATGGTGCTAACTGGTGCTATTCTGATCACGTGTTACCACATCTGCGAATTCATCGTGGACAATAAGTTAGAAAAAAGAGTAACCGTAAAATTCTGCATGAAACTGGGCAAATCGGCCGCAAAGATGTTGGACATGACATACGCTTGACATACGGGGGTGCTGCAATGAGTTGTTCTGCGATTTGAGTGGCACGTGCGTTTCAAAGACATCACTAGAAGACGACGAGAGATCAGGAAGACTTTCAATGAGATCGAGCCCTGAAAATGTCAAAACTATTTTATAACTTGTGTATGATGATCGTCAGAGAAAAATCCACATGATCTTACTCCCATTTTCCCACCCTACTTTCCAGTCCTGTGGACTTCGCCCTTTCCCTGAAGATGAAGATCCAGCTCAAAGGTCCGTTTTGACACAGTTGCGCAGATCCAGAGAGTGATTGACACGTTTCAAAAAGAAGACTTCCAGGACACATTTCAGAAGTGGCAGGAATGCTGGAAGCACTGGATTGCTGTGCAAGGGGACTATTTTGAAGGTGATAGTATGCAAATGTAGTTAAATAAAATACTTTCTTGTAAACAAAGGTAGCCTCGAAACTTTTTGATACCACCTCTTTTGGTGTTGCTTAAAAAGGAAACTCCAAAAAACATTTATCCTCTTCATGCTAAGCAGGAAACTTTCCCGAGACGATTTTTTTGGGTCATGTGGCACAGCAGGGTGGTGGTCACAGGGGCAGCAGATGAGCCAAACTTAATTCCTTTCAAAGAGGATACTGACAAGGCATCCACACTTCTACACAATGGCTATTGTTGGTTCCCTTTCTCTTTAGCAAGGGACTCTTCTTCCCTTTTATGTCATCTTAACAGTCTGGACAGTCTACCTCCTTGATACCCTGCTCTTCCATCCTGACCACCATTACCTCTATTTTCCATCATTGCTTGCCATGCCACTGTCTTATTTTGCCCTCCATGTCATGTTAAAGCAATCTATAAACGCAAACTTGACTGGAAAAGCAATTCGCCGACATTTGTAAAGCTACTTTTAATTGGGCAGCAATTACAGTACTGGTGGCTCAGTGGTTAAGGCTCGGCGCTATGATTGGAAGGTCTTTCGAATCTCAGCATCGCAAAGCTGCCCCTATTGTCCTTGAGCCAAACCATTAACTCTCAGATGTATCGTATCTCAATTGTAAGTTGCTTAGAATAAACGCGTCAAATGAGTGAAATGTAAAAATATTTTGCAAGAACGTTCATGGAAATTTGGTCTGCTGGATAAAAGCTTCAGAGCCTACATGAGATACTGGCCTAAGACTTGCACTAAAACAGGAACCTCGGAGGGCAGCTGCTTTACAAATGGTCCAGGATTTATATTTCTGGAGTGCACAATTCATGCCTGGAATATGCCTAGTGATTTGGCTTCTGCTTCTAATGTTGTTGATCTTAAATTTGTGAAATATGATGGAGTTACAAGAATTATTTGTATGCATGTATCTAGTTCTTTGTCCCAGTTAGTTTACCGGATTTGAGAGATTACTAAGAATTTGTGTGTAACTGCGTGTGCTTTGTCATCGCGCTTAAGGAATGCCCAGGAATTCCAGACGTGGACATGCGTCACTGAGGGCCTTTAAATCACCTCAAGGGAAGTGCATTCCTCCCTCGCTTGCTTGCCCTAATATAAACCAAACTCTCTATTAGCCAAAAAAGGAAAACAGCAAAAATCAAACACATTTCTACCCATTCCAGGGAGTCAGATCAACGTACACATTGTCCTCTCTCGGCACAGAATTTGGTTCTTTCAAATACTTAAAAATGATCCTGTGTTCACATCTGGACTCCGGTCCGCCGGATGATGGCCCCTAATAGATACTGATCCTCGTTGTTATTATTACTGTTATTTAACATATAATGACATTTATACAGAAGCCAATGCTGAAATCTGATAGAGATCTGGTTGATAGATCTGGTTGCTGATAAAGATGTCTGTGAAGGCTCCAGGTTTTCAAACAGCTGCTTGTGTACTTTGTCATTACTATAAAATAAGCTAGCATAAAAAAGGTCCCAAAAACACGACACAAAGCTTACATGCACCAGTATACACCACAGGGCGCATGCTAATACACACCACATAAAGCAAATTACGACAGTATATAAAATTAGCTAATGGTAGCACATACGACATAAAGTTAGCTAACACACATGGTGGGAAGCTAACAAACACCACATCAAGTTAGTAAATGCACACTGCGTGAATTGTCTAATCAGCTCTGCAGATTAGATCAGTACACACCAGCAGGAGGGAAGAAAAGACTACAACACTCGAACACTTACTTGAAGTCAGTGTGTGTGTGTGTGTGTGTGTGTGTGTGTGTGTGTGTGTGTGTGTGCTTACTACTAAGTATAAATCTGAACCTCATGCTTTTTAAATATTTAGCTGAGTGGCCCACCTGCTGTCCTGAGATTCCCGAAATCCGAACCGCTAACGTAAACGCTCGCACCTTCCCAGCAGGTGTGGGAGTATTTTTATCAAACACAGAAGACACACACGTCATAATGTTAATAAAAAAAAGTCGGAGCCGCTCCATGTTAAATAAATCCCACCTGATTGTGAATCTGATCTGGTCATTTTCCTGAGCTTTTTCAGCTGGAGCTGGATGGACTTTGACAAACAAGAAATGTATCTGCTCGCTTATCATTGTTTCAGTTTTGCAAAACCTGAAGTAATTATTAAATTAAGTAGAATGGGCCTAACACTGTCAAGAGGATCTAGGTCATTTTAATAAGGGTAGCTGTGGATGAAATACAAAGCACATTTAGGAACTAGTTTAGTATCTTAACTGTAAGTCCTAAAATAATTCTACAGATTCAAGTTATTTGATTGTGTTCAGTAGCTAGGTTTCTTGACTTGACCAACCCAGATGTTTAACTTGACTAGCCCAGTTGCTTGAATTGACTAGCCCAGGTGTTTAACATGACTAGCCGAGTTTCTTGGCTTGACTAGCCAGGTCTCTTGAATTAACTAGCCCAGACGTTTAACTTGGCTAGCCCAGTTGCTTGAATTGACTAGCCCAGGTGTTTAACATGACTAGCCGAGTTTCTTGGCTTGACTAGCCAGGTCTCTTGAATTGACTAGCCCAGACGTTTAACTTGACTAGCCCAGTTGCTTGAATTGACTAGCCCAGGTGTTTAACATGACTAGCCCAGTTTCTTGGCTTGACTAGCCAGGTCTCTTGAATTGACTAGCCCAGACGTTTAACTTGACTAGCCCAGTTGCTTGAATTGACTAGCCCAGGTGTTTAACATGACTAGCCCAGTTTCTTGGCTTGACTAGCCAGGTCTCTTGAATTCACTAGCCTAGATGTTTAACTTGACTAGCCCAGTTGCTTGAATTGACTAGCCAAGTTGCTTGGCTTGACTAGCCAGGTCTTTTGAATTGACTAGCCCAGATGTTTGACTTGAGAAGGTCAGATGTTCAACTTGACTAGCCCGGTTGACTCACTCAGACGTTCGACTGGCAACCCGAGCAGCATATTTTAGCCAAAGTAAACGAAGGTATATATAGAATTTTACTCATCAAACATATAGTTATATCTTAATATTTGTTTTATCTAATGAAACACACCCAGGCAGTGTGACTTTGCATGGACTGAAGTTACTGTGACCACCACAAAGTTTATTGTTTTTCCAAATAATAGCACGCCCTAAATTATTTTATTTCTCTTATACCACAACAATGTGCTAACTCAATTTGCTGATAGTAGAACAGCAAATAGTTTGTGTGTGATCTGAATGTCTAGCACACCATACACCATGGTTTATATACTGCATGTTGAACAAAATACGATCACCTCTGAAATCTCTTGAAATTGTTAATACAGTATAATATTAGTAATAGTGACCTAACTAGCATTGGGATATGTCCAAAATAGACATGAAGAAAATAATATTGTACATTTGTCCACCTTCACACATGACTTATGAAACTGATGTTGAAACTGTGTGTGGTGGAGTTTATATGACAGAATGATGAACCAATGGCATCATGGTCCAAAGGCCCAAAAAATGTTTGTTCCTGAACATTTCTCATCTTGCTCCCCAGATTAGTGTGCTACTCAGGCAGCTGAAGTCATCGACGTGAGCCATTCCAAATACACCACAACTGGAAATGTTTAATGGTGAGCTGGCATATTTCTGTTTCTTTTCTTTTGACTGGGTTATTTTGAATCCAATGAGCCGGCTTAGTCAGAGCCAACGAATCACCGCACACGCGTTCAGAGGGGAACACGCAAAAAAATGTGCTACTCTGTTTGTTTTGGGTTTGTTTTTTTTTTCTTCTCACTAGCGTAGCTGACTCAGATGGAGAAAGACAGACGAGGCACAGTGATGCGGGCATTCCTGTGTACTCGAGTCATTTGAGAGCGGGAAACTGGTGGGATATATACACCACCATTCCGGCTCAAACTCAAATGGAAAGAGTGAAGGACTCTGGAGGAGGAATGAATCGTATCACACTCAGTCAATGGCAGAGACTCTATAAAACCCCTGTTTTTACTCTCACTATAATCAATCAATGCAATAGTTTCATTATTCTTGTATTGGGGTTGCAACATATAAGGAGGACAAATAGCTACTAAACAAATCTTGGCGAATCAAATTCAGTATTTAAATATTTGAATAGATTTATTCAATATTGTATTAATTCTCTATGATATCACACAGGGAAGTGTTTAAATCCTTTTATTAAACCACAAAAATGTTCTAACACTATAAAAACACAACACAAAAAGTGGATATTATGACAGGAAATGGGGACTAAATGTGGAACGGGATGTTCAAAAAGCAGATCTCATTCAGGGTTAGGTGTTTACAAACTTTTGTCCATATCATATATGTGCCACATATATATTTTTGTGGAGCTGAAACCTAAATAAATTGTGTATTGCAAAAACAAAAACCACTGTTGCTCCAATACTTTTGGAGGGACTTATATTTGGTTCATTTGGATCTTGAAAATGCAAATTTTGAAAGAATCTAAATTATGGCTATTTGACAGCTCATTGGTCACAGGGAATAGCATTGTATGCACACCCTGAAATTAAATAGCATCTAGCAGGTAGGTATCTGGATGGATCTAAAAATGCAAAAATGCAAATACAAATAAATTACAGTACAAACAATAAACAGAAATGAATTTTGAAACCAGAACAAACTTTAAGGTCAAGATTCTTTTTTGCATCTTGTGTGTGTGTGTGTGTGTGTGTGTGTGTGTGTGTGTGTGTGTGAGAGAGAGTACTGACTTTAACTTCTGCTAACGTTTTATCGTGGCCACAGTCTGTGGAACAGTGAATTGGTTCCAGCTTAAGGCTAAAACACAAATGACGACCGTATGTTGTTTATGGTTTTGATTTGATTAATAAAATTTGTACGCCCTACAAAAGAAATTCTCATCATATATAAATAATTATACATGATATTAAGCAAGCTGCGAATGAAGTTTCTTTGGCAGGAAGTGCGCTCTTTTTTTCAGCATGAAGTGCATTAGTGAATTTCGGTGTACGATTTGGAATGCGTTTGTGATTTCAACACGCACAGCAATATATATATATATATATATATATATATATATATATATATATATATATATATATATATATATACACACACAAAACATAAAAAGATATATGAGAGACTGTGAGTCTGTTATTGCAATCTTACTTTTAAAAACGAGTAGCATAAAGAGAATTAGCCATTTGTTAAGCTAACAACAATTTAGTACATAAAGTATCAAATGTTTCAACTGTGAAATTGAGTTAAGGCATTGGAATAGACACTAGAAACTGGAGGAGGCTTTAAGTGTGTGTGTGTGTGTGTGTGTGTGTGTGTGTGTGTGTGTGTGTGTTTTTCGCACACTTGAGGTATCCTGTTTATGTGTCCTTGTGCTCTTTCCCTCTCTCTCAACAGCTGTGTGTGACCTTGAGTAGACATGCCGTTCCTCTGACACACTGCCTCACTCAGTATTCACTCATACACACACACACACACACACACACACGTCCACACACGCCACATGTGTCTGCAGATTACATTTGTGTATTTAATCAATAGAAAGCTTGCATGTATCTAGATATCTATATCTAGAGAATTCCACGGGTATAGTAGGGTTGGTAATGGAGAAATGGAGGAAGTAATGAAGCTGTTGGGGGTGTGTGTGTGTGGGGGGGGGGGTTACTTCATCAGGGGTGCTTCAGACATTAATTGGAGTAGTAGTCTCACAACGGGGTAGTAACAGGCAGATTGGTGTAGTGTAGATCAATAGAGGTTATAATAGGGCTTTAGAAGCAGAGATAGAGTAGTAGAAGAGGCAGTAATGGAGGCAGTAGAGTAATAGCAAGGATGGAAAAGGGGTGAAAAAGAAGGTAAAAGGCTTGTATAGGCTGAGAAAAATGGCTGTAGGGGCTGTAAAAAGGCAACAGAAATCTTATAATAAAAGCAGTGATGATTTGATAAGGGTACATTGTGGGGTACTCATTGGGCAGAAGAGGCAATAAAGGTCTGTGAAAGGTGCTGAGAGAATAGCGAGGGGGTAATAAGGTAGTAGACGGAGGCAGCAATGAGGGAGTTGGAGAGGTGCATAATATAGTAAAAGTAATGGTTTTAGTTGTAGAGGCATTGAGTAAAGGTAGTGAGTAGTGAGGGGGTATTAAAGGTAGTAGGATTCTGGTAACAGACCTGAGGGGACGGTAATGGCATATTGTGGTCTTGTAAAGGTAGTGAGGGGCAGTGGTGGGGTAGAAGAAGCAAAAAGGATGTAGTAGATTTTCTGAGGATGCAGTCGAGGTCCTAGCTAGAGTGAGGCAATATTAGGGGCAGTGAAGGTGTGGCAATGGTACTGGCAGGGAGTAATGGGGTAGTTGAGTTTGTAGTCTTGAGGTAGTCCAGGCAAGGAGGCAGAAGTAGAGGCAGTAAAGCTCTGGTAAAAGTGAAGGGGTAGTAAATTCAGAGAGGGGGTAGTTGAGGCTGTTAGGGGGGTAGTAGATGCAGTAATATAATTCTATGTAATGACATAGGAATGTCTGCTGAAGCCGAGAGGAATCTGCAGAAAATCTGTGACAGCTGGGGAGAGAGAAAGAGAGAGAGAGAAAGAGAGAGAGAGAGAGAGAGAGAGAGAGAGAGAGAGAGAGAGAGAGAGAGAGAGAGAGAGAGAGGTGGTGGTGGGGGGGTTAGACAGACAGACAAACAGAAACTTCTGCATCTAACAATATGTGGATTAAATTAGTTTTTCATATCAACAAGACTTGGGTTTCTTTTCTCCTACTGTACCTCTTCGCTGTGCCCTATTCCCAACATCCTGCAAGGACACATTTTTAGGACAATAATCTACATTAATAACCTACTGGTCAAAGTCTATAGTGCACTGAATGTATGCTCAATATTACTTTTGGACCTACAGTGTATATCTTCTCTCCAGTTATCTTCACAGGTGCCATCCAGTTAAGCGAAGCTTGTCTTTTTATTTTTTACCGGTCTTCCAAACCTGAACATGTTTAGTGGGTTACATCATAAGATCTGGTGGTAGTCTGATTCAATTTTCTGGCTTATTTCATTTCTCGCTCTACCTCTTTCTCTCAGAAGTGTGCATTATTAGATGCAGCTTTATCTCTTTGGCTACGCTGACTCGGAAGTGCGATTCCCTCGTTTCCCACATTCCACCCCGTCAGCTAGGCCTTGAAGTTCATTCCCGTGACTGATGGGATCCGCACACTCCTAATCTACAGATTAAAGACTGAATAATGAGCGAGAGAGCGCCAGAGATATTTACAGGGATGATAGAACCGGAGGGGTTAAGCTTTACTATTGGCAGAAGGAAAGAATGAAAGCTCGAAGGTTGCATCATATCAGATTTTTCCTTTTCTTTTCTATCTCTGCTATATTTTCAGCCTTGACTCACGACTATATGAAGGACAATCTTTTAATGCGTAATAAATATTCTTTATAAAATGTAACTAAAGTCTTAGGCTGCAGCCAAGAAACATTATTAGCTTTACAATGATAATAATAATAATTTAAATGTCAACTAAAGTGCATACTTATTGTATTTAAATTCTTCTAGGTACATTCGGACACTGTTTTGAAAGGAATTCGGCAGGTAGGTTGTTCCAAACATCTTGGGGAACTAACTTCAAATATCGTTCTGTCTTGTGATGTAATCCCAAATAGACTCTAAGATCCACACAAACCATCACTTCCTTGCTCTAATATTCAATTAAGATTAAGGGTCACTGTCCTGCTGCAGAATAAATTTGGCTTCCTGATGGTTTTGCATTCAGCATTGAGGACACCATTAATCTTGACCAAATCTCAAACTGCATTTGCAGAAATGCAGCTCCAAACTTGCAAGGAACCGCCACCATGCTTCACTGTTGCCTGCAGACACTCATTATTGTATTGCTCTCCAGGCCTTCAGCAAATAAACTGCATCCTGCTACTGCCAAATATTTAACACTTTGACTCATCAGTCCAGAGCACCTGCAGTCATTTTTGTGTCCCCAGTTCTTATGTTTTTGTGCATAGTTGAGTATCTTATTTTTGGTTCCATGTCAGAGGTGTGGCTTTTTGGCTACAATTCTTCAATGAAGACCACTTCTGGCCAGACTTATCCAGACAGTACATACTTGTATCTGGGTCTCACTGGTTTCTCCAAGTTCGAAGGGAAGTAAGCATGATGTGTCTTTCATTTGCTGCAAAGTTTCCTTTCCTACACAGCTGTTTCTGTTTCAGTTAATGACTGTGTTTCAACTTACATATGAAATTGATGATCATTAGCACCTGCTTGCAAAAACTGGATAATCAAATACATGAATCTGATCATACAAAACCCTACACTGCGCAAGTCTGTATAGCAGTACAGATTTACTGTCCTCTAAAAATAGCTCAACATACAGCCATTATGGTCAAAATATCTGCCAACAAAAGTGAGTACACCCTAAATTAACATGTCAAAACTGTGTCCAAAGTGTCAATATTTTGTGTGAGTACCTTTGCTATTCTGCACTGCCTTAATCCTCCTGGACATGGAATTCACCAGAGCTGCACAGGTTGTTGCTGGGATCCTCTTCCAAACCACCATAACGACATCACGGAGCTGCTGGATGTTAGACACATGGTGCTTCTCCACCTTCCGCTTAAGGATGCCCCACAGGTGCTTAATAAAGGTTTAGGTCTGGGGACATACTTGGCTACTTCATCACCTTTAGCTTCCTCAGCAAGGCAGTTGTCATTTTGGGGGTGTGTTTGTGTTTGTTATTATGTTGGAAAACTGCCGTTGGGCCCAGTTTCTGAAGGAAGGGCGTCATGTTCTGCTTCAGAATGTCACAGTACATGTTGGAATCCATGTTTTCCTAAATAAACCGCATCTCCCCAGTACCAGCAGCAATTATGCAGCCCCAGACCATGATGATACCACCACCATGTTTGACTGTAGGCAGGTCCCAATTTTTCTGGGTACTCCTCATCAGGGTGACTTGTTACAGTGTGTGGCATATGGTTTGAGCACTGACAAGCGGACATTCGGCTTCTACAACCTCTTAAGCAATGCTGGCAGCACTCATGCATCTGTTTTTTAAATCCAGCTTCTGCAAATAACACAGAGTACAACGACACAACTTCCCCTTGCGAGGCCTGTGTCCCAAGCGGAACCGGTCATGGAAAACCTCTGCATGAACCTGGCCACTGCACTGTAACTCAGTTTCAGGGTTTTACAGATCTTATAGCCTCGGCCAGCTTTGTGGATAGCAACAGTTCTAATTCTCAGATCCTCATAGAGTCTTTGCCATGAGGTGCCATGTTGAACATCCAGTGGTCAGTATAAGAGAATTGTACTCAAAGCACCAAATTTTACGTCCTATAATACAAGATACACAAATTTGAATGGTCCTGAACATGATGAATAAGATATGACTTTGCGTGGTTAAGCAACTTATAGCTGTTATCACTTAGGATGTACTCACTTTTGTTTCCAGAAATGTTGACAATAATGGTAGATATATTTTCAGAGGACAGTAAATCTGTACTGCATTACAAGCTGCACATTGACTACTATAAAATATATCCAAGTTTCATTTCTATAGTATTGTCCCTTGACAAGAAATACAATAGCTGCTGAAATGTAAGGGGTGTACTTACTTTTGTAAGATGTATATATGCATACATCATTTCATTAAATTTTTTCTTCCAATGATTAACAATTTTAAATCATTTTTTTATTTTTTGTTAACCAATGCATGAAAAAATATATTTTAGAATCTTTATTGATCAAAAATTCTACTTTGGGACATAATGGTTTTGTTAAAACACTTAATTATTGGAATAATAGTGAGTGCATTTTTATTCTGGACACACACACACTAACACACACACACACACACACACACACAGCTGTAGTCTAAACTTTGTCTGTCCAGTTGTTGTCAAAGATCAAACCTTTCACATCCAGCTGTTGCCATCAACACATTAACAAGAGGGGATAAAAATGTGTGTGTGTGTGTGTGTGTGTGTGTGTGTGTGTGTGTGTGTGTGTGTGTGTGTGTGTGTGTGTGTGTGTGTTTATGCGTGTCACTATTCTGTGTACTATAGTACAAGTTACAGCCTAAACAACAGTAGAGCTGCCACACTTAAACTTGTTTCTCTAAAAAAAAACTCCACCCAATGACCATCACTATGGCAAGCTGAGCAGGACAAAGATGGACATGCTACACCTTTTTCATCTGCCACCTGCTTACTCTTTTATACAGTAGTACTGGATAAAAGAAAGAAAGAAAGAAAGAAAGAAAGAAAGAAAGAAAGAAAGAAAGAAAGAAAGAAAGAAAGAAAGAAAGAAAGAAAAGGTGACACCACAGTGCTTAAAAGAATACACATGGGACTATGCTGTATGTGTGTAGGTGTGTGTGTGCCTGTTTGTGTGTGTGTGTGTGTTAGTTAATGTCAAGCATGCATGTAAGTAAGACTATGTATATACTATACCCATGCATCAAGTCATTTGTGAAGAATCTGTGTGTGTGTGTGTGTGTGTGTGTGTGTGTGTCCATCCGTGCTGCCGGTGTGTGTTTCGGGCCACATTCCTGCTGTACCACACCCAGGATCATTGTAATGAAAATTCCTCCAGCTGTGCCAAACAGATCCAGTTACTACTAATCCTGAAAGAGAGAGAGAGAGAGAGAGAGAGAGAGAGAGAGAGAGAGAGAGAGAGAGAAGGGGGGGGGGCAGATGGAGAAAGTGTGAAATAGAGTAAGAGTCGAGGAGAGAGAGAGGTGAAGATCGAAAGTGTTGGAATGGAGAGACAGGTCATGAGAGAGAGAGATAGTGAGAGAGAGTAAGAGAGAGTGATGAATGAAGAAAGATAGAGTGACAGAGAGACTGGGGGAGAAATGAAGACGGAAAAATGGTGCAGCTCAGAGATGTCCGGTCGTGTTCGTACAGATCTTGCACTGCTGTCAATTACCAATAAGGACAATATAAATAACACAGAACACTTCAGGAGCCATAGAACCCCAGCTGTGTTCCAATCTAAAAGCGGCTTCCTTCATTGGCAGCATTATTTTAGGCTTTCCTTGTGTTCAAAAGTCAAATACATAATTGTGAAAGCACAATCAATTTAATTTGTTCTCCAGACCAGGAGTCAATAGCACAAACATTATGACTAGAGCTTATAAACAGGAGCAAAGAACACAGTCATCACATGATTTCACAGAATGCTTCGCTAGCTAATCTTAACAATTAGCTAGCTACGTGCCAACTAGCTAGCTAACCTTGAGATCTCTTGACGTGGAGTTGGAGAAAAAATCATGCCCTGTCTATGGTATTTTTCTTGTTGATGCAACAGCTTATGGCATCACCTGACTGGCTTGCTTTTGCTCATAGGAATGTTTCATTTTCAAATAGTTTTTCCATCCATTTTTTCAACCAAATGTTTCATTGGTAATTAATCGGAAAGCGTTTAACGCAAGCCAGACTCCAAATCTTAGCAAGAGTGACGTATGTAGACCAGACGTGTATACACAGGGCAGTATGTTACCAGGAGAAAGGTTTTGAACCTCTATTGTTCTGACACATTTCAGTGTAGCTGACAATACAAGGAAAAGCCTGAAGTCAATGAAAAAGTAGTAGAGGAGAAATTTTTGGAAGCATGGAGCTATTAGGAAACGAGCTGTTGGCCCTTGGTGACGAGGACGAAATTCTTTAGCAGATGGATGTCGCAATACGGGATGTGTGAACGCGCGATCGAGTTACGCAGCGGATCCATTCCGACGATGTTTCATAAGACGAACTGTGTAATTTTAGCGCTCTGCTGAATACCTCAATCAGCAGTAGGTACTGTCAAAGCAGCAGGCACATTATATTCTTAACTGCCGCTGCCAGCTATTTGATCGTTTGACTGATAGGAATGTGGTAACTCAGATGTTGGGCTTGTGATCAGAAGGTCATAAGTTCAAATCCGAACACTGCCAAGCTGCAACTGCTGGACCCTTAAGCTAGAACCTTAACCCTCGACTTCTCAGCTGTACAAAATAAAATCACAGTCTGCTTAAAGTCATTAATGTTCAGTTTAATCAGTGCATCTGTCAGGACTCCCAGGTGACACAAACGAACCCTGAGGCATAAACAATCCTTGGTAGTTAAAAAAAAAAAAAAAAAAACAGCTAAAACCCAAACAACAATAAAGGACCCAATTATGTAGCTGGAGGCATCAGAGATCAAATCCACCATTTATTGAGTCCTACATCAACAAGAAAAAAGTTACCAACCCTATAAAACTTGCATGAAACAAGCAGAAAGAAGCTTGCGGGTGAGGAAAACTGAAGACCTAACCTACAGTCTTGATCTGAATTGTACTTATTTCCTCAACTGCAAAGAATAGGGGCTTTGGGGGGAATCCAAAAAGAGGGTGCACTTCAGTAAGTTGATGATATCCTGAGGAAGGGGGATTGTGTAGGAATACTAAAGGTATAGTACAGAAGGTATAGTATACTACAGAAAAGTATACGTTTTTATTATATATATATAGAAACAGAAAAAAAAATAGAAACAGGACCATAGTGGTTAAAAATCTTAACCAGCTGTTGAGTTTTGTATTCTAGTGTCAAAGATACAGCTATCCAAACTGGAATTTGATAGCATAACTAGCCTAGCTAGAGAAGTTAGCTTACAGTCTACAATTATTTGTTTTCATCTTATAGGTAAGGTGAACCCAATGAATATCGAAATGGAAGTAGGCTAATAGTAAAAGTAAAATTCATGTTAATACTTTTTAAGCTAATTCAAGACATTTAAGGGGAAATTTAGATAAATCTGACCTTCTACTCTCACTCTGTTTACGTTTGTCAATACAACTGACAGACTCCATGCTAGTCTGCAAGTTTATTGATGCTAAAGAAAAATTAATACGTTTTAAAATTGGTTTTCTTAGCATTCTACATCTTGTGTTTTAAAGCTCTAGTACGCTGGACCTGGTGCGTTATTGCTAATAACCTCAGGGGTGTGATAATCTACAGCCACTGGATCACAGCCATGATGTTATTCCCCATAAAACAGGCCACTCGTTCTCCATCAGTCAGCCTAACGATGTTATGTTCTCCACAGCTGTTTGGCTGGGGCAGGTGTGTGTGTGTGTGTGTGTGTGTGTGTGTGTGTGTGTGTGTGTGTGTGTGTGTGTGTGTGTGTGTGTGTGTTTAAGCATCCCGTATGGGACTTGGCCGGCAAGGAATGAAGGAATTCGGAAGACAAAACGGAAAGGGGGCAGACGGGAGGGAGGGGAAGAAATGGATACGGTTTGGAGATAAGCCGATCCCCTAGCAACGGCCTCACAGTCACGACAAGAGCAAACACACACACATACACACACAGTGCACCTGGTCATTGAGCGAGCTTGCTGTTGGACTGCAACTGCATGTCACGCTACTCAACATTACGGAAATACTCTGGGTATTCGCTAGATTTCGGAGTAAGCTTTAACATGCTGCTTTTTGTTTGTTTGCAAATCCAAGGCTGTGCCTCAGTTCTCTTTTAAAGCACACTTGTTCAGCTGTCCTTACAATTCCCCCAGATGAATCCCATCGACCATCTTTTGAGTTGCAAAAGTCCATTGGGAATGAGATGACCTATTCACACTTATTCTGAAAGCACTGTTGTGCTGTGTTGCTGCTAAACAAAATACTTTAGAGTAAAGATTGGAAAGACACTCGTGTCTTATTATTATTCAAACACCCATGCTTTTTTTTATTTTATTTTTTTAGATAAATCCTTGTAAAACTATAATAAAACTTGTCTGCACCATTTTGGCCTATCCAGCCAATTTTACAGCTACAGTTTTTCAATAAAATATATTTTCTATATAAAAATGGCAATGGGCCTCTGCCTCATGTACCGGAAGGGGCAAGCACTCCAAACTCAACCACCAGTAGGGTGCAAAAAGACGGTGCTAAGGGCACAGCCCAGCGTGGAGAACAAGGAGGCATGGCGTCCTGACGAGACACGGCTGGAGCTCGATTTGAGTGGCGGGTGTGTGAGTGAGGTGAAGAAACTTTGTTCCCCATTAATGGTGGCTCTCTACTCTACCCTTCTTTCTCTCACTACAGGCAAAGACGGCAGATGCGGAATAGGAATTCCCGCCAGACCTTGCGACATCGACATTGCGGCAGAAAGTCCCTGACCCCTACGCGCCAATGGCGACCTGGGCAGAGCCAGCCCACCTTTCGGGACCGGAGACATCTTAGCACGGCATTTCTGCTTGCCCATATTTATTAAGATATAAATAAATACAACACACCATCATTCACAACGTCCCTACTTAACTCGGATATTAAAATAAATAACAAACTGCGATAATTTTTTATCGCTAACTATTTGTTTTACTGATGTGCCAAATCTCAACTTGAGCACAAAAATCTGCCATGATGCACACATCCGGCAATTAAAACTAGAGGTCGACCGATTAATCGGGCCAATATTGGGCATTTTTTTAACAAATCACCATTGGCCGACACATTAGGCACATCTGCCTCACCAAACAGTGCATGTACATTCTGCGCTTCTGTAAATAGACATGACTTTCCCATACCAGCAGGAGGCGGTAGTCTGTATTCCGCATCCATACAGGGAAACCGGAAAAACTAGAACTGTAAATATATAAAGCAAGCAGCGTTTCCACATGCTGTGATCATTGCTGACGGATTCCTGTAGCTTTTTGAAGTCAAGTCTCTTAAGTTGCAAAGCTAACAGTTCTTTTTCTTGCTGACAAGCCCTGAAGACCGGCGATTGAAAACCCACCCGACATTCCCCGACGGCCCACCGCCAGCTTAGAGTGTCCCAGGCTTTCAATCGTATTTAATCTAGCCTTATATTTCATTGGTTAAATATGATGTTGATTTTAGAGAGAGTATGAGAGTAACCTTTTGGAACTGTATTGTTAGCGATTCTTCAACTAGCTGTAGTTTAGGCTACAGGTAGACACGGTTACCAAACCTGGTAACAAGTCGACTGATTGGAGACGCTTGTGTTGTTTATTAAATGATTAATTTGCAATGGATCATGTCTTGTTAATGTACTATATTTTATGAGATGAAGGGGAGAAAAAAAAAAAAAACGTTGATTTCTAAATATCTGCATCAGTCGACCTCTAGTTAAAAGCGTCCGTGTGGAAACATAGCAAAAGTTCTGTTTGGTGTCCTGAGGATTTACGTACGGTGGTACATTGGATTGCGAAGAACTTGCTTTACGAATACTTTGCAGGACGAGCAAACATTTTAAATACAATTTAAGTTGCATTACCAGCGACAAATTGCATTGCATCACGCGAACGATTCTCCTTTCAAGCAATAACCGTCCACCAAAAACGCCAGCCATGACTCTTTTCAAACGTAAAGTACAGATAAATTTGTTTAATTTTTATTTTATATTGTGTACTAATCATTATTATTTGTTTCAGATACAGGACAATATTATGTACATCAAATACCTTAAAAAATGGTTTTTATATGAATATTTTTTGGTGTGTGGAACAAATTATCAGAGTTTACAGTATTTGCTATTGGAAAATTCGCATTGCAAATTTTCCCAATGCAAATGTTACTTTAAAAACTTTACAATAATATTTTTTCTTCATCCTCTATGAACATATATTAGGGCTGTCAATCGAATAAAATATTTAATCAGAATTAATCGCATGAATGTCATGAGAACTCGTGATTCATGGCAACTTTTTAAGCACATGTTCGTCCGTTCTAAGTGTACTTAAAATTAATACTTTACGTTTTTAATACTCAAACATTAGCATGGACAAATATGGATACTTTATGTATGTTTATTATCAGTGAAACCAAACTCAACATAGAGCATAAAGACAAATTATTCTTGTGAATGTTTTAAAGTAATTATTATGTCTTAAATTACGGATATCATCAGGTGACCAAACGGACCTTTGCTATGTTTCCACACGGACGGTTTTAATTGCCGGATAAGTAAATCAGGGTACATTTTGGTGCTTATTTGAGACTTGGCGCATCAGTAAAACAAATGTTTAGTGATTAAAAATAATTATTCGGTAGATTTTATTATTTTTATATATATATGAGTAAAAAATTAGCATAAATGTGCATTAAATATATATATATATATATATATATATATATATATATATATATATATATATATATATATATACATACACACACACACATTTCTGTTTCTAACATGGACACATTCATTCTTATAACATTAGAAATAACCCAAAAGTCACATGTTCTACAGAAACTTGATCAAGGGAAGAAAAAACTTTTATTATGTCGAATTTGATATCGTGACACTGATTGATTAGGTCACTTAAAAAGTTGATAAGTTTTCATTAATTGACATTACATTTAAAAACATTTTATATATTTAAGTTAGAAATTTTATTAGAAAATTGATAAGGTTAGTTAGCTACATTAAGTGTTATTACCCCAAATATGGACAAAGGTTTAGTGAAATTCTATACAAGAATACAAGTACATTTCCTGGTATAATAAACTCCACTCTTCTGGGAAGATGATACACTAGATTTTGTGAAGATTTGTGTTCATTCACCCAACAAGGGTGTTTGTTAAGTCAGGTAGTGATGTTGGTTGAGGTGAAGAAGACTTGGGTGCAGTCAGCATTCACATTCATCCCAAAGATGTTTAATAGGGTTTGGGTCAGAGCTCTATAGTTTCTTCCTCCAGCTTGTCCATCTGTACCTAATAGCAAAGGGAAAAATCTGACTTTGTTTGTTCTGCTACCTGCTTTGCCTGCCAATGTGCTGTAATGAATATCGCTCATTAGCAAGTTCACTAGATGAAAGTAAAACTGATGCCGCAAGTGCGTGTCCTTTTCCCATAACTGAATTACATTTTCCGCTAGGTGAATTTTATTTATTTACTGCGTTAGTTAAGATAAAAGCAGATAAATACACGGGTTTTTGTGGGTCGGAAATCATCAATGCTATGTCTTTACCATTAATTCTTTTGTTTTAAAATGCAATCCTATTTATATAATAATAATAATAATAATAATAATAATAATAATAATAATAATAAATAAGATATGAGTTATAAGTTATTTCAAGCATTTATTACTCATTTCAAGCTTTAACTTTTCTATCAGCAAATCTTTTTGGGTTTTTCTTCCTAGAAATAACACATTGACTTAGAATTTAAAATGAGTAAAGATTTGTATGTTTGACTTATTCAAACATACAAAATCGGGTTAACACTATTCAATATTCAGAATATACCTCATATCACAGTAAACAGAACTTACAATAAATGTATCTGTAAATATTCAGAAGACTCTCAGTTTGGCTTTTCCCAGAAAACCTTTTAAACAACCTGAGCACATTATGTACTCTTACAAAAAAACATTGAAATCGAATGTGTGAGTGAGGGAGAGAGAGAGAGAGAGAGAGAGAGAGAGAGAGAGAGACAGAGAGAGAGAGAGAGAGAGAGAGAGAGAGAGAGGGGCTGATTTTCATAGATGCAAAGTTAGTCATCCATATGTAAATGTGAAATTTGCATATACGAAAACTGAAAGGAAACTCCACTCCAAAAACTCATCTGAAATCTGATGAACCTGAGGAAACTTCGAGATGCGATAACGAGGGACGGAAACAACAGTGTTTGGAATAAATTATGGCTTTTTAAGTGAACACTCACTTTTTCCTCCATAACAAGCAGTTCAGAAATTTACTTCACATTTGCTAAACATTTAGATGGAAACTCTGCCTGATTGGCTGCAAGGGAAAAAAATTCTAAAAAAAAATGTGTGTTGAATGCTCTGTGACTGAACACAGAAAAGATCAAGAGCTTTCACTTGAAACTCATTCTGTTTTTCTTTTGAGGGGGGAAAAACCGCATTTATAAAATATCTGCGTTTTAAGTGTAGCCTCAGAAAAGTTCATTTCACTGGTTTGATCATTCATAAACATCACATTATCTAATATTAAAGGCTTTCAAACTTCTCAAAATTGAGTTTAATTCCAGAGTTTAGACCAAAAATTTGATTTTCTAGACATCCTTTAGTCATGAAGTTCTACACCTTGATTCCTGCTTCTTCACTTTACCAATAAATTGGCAGATTACATTTTTGTACTGCCAAAAATACATACAGAAATGCTACGATTATAAGGCGATAGATCACAAAATATGTAATACGGTTGTTTATTCGGAATCAGAAGATGTACAGTCATGTGACACTATGGAAACAAAATGCAACTGGACCAAATGCAAGCTTTTGCAATACGCCATGTTACAGAGCAGCTTGATTAAAAACCGGTGTCAGGAAAATTATTTCCATGAAATAAGGAAATCTCAAAAAAGGAAACCAATTTGCTTCTGAGTGACATTGAATAGAGGTATTAGATGGGACATTTCTCTTTCTCTTTTCCTCCACAGCTGTCTTCTGTGCAGTCAGTCAGTAGAAAGTATACTGACAGGATGACCAGTACGAATATAAAACCCGCTTAAGGTTTCCTACAATGAAAATTGTCCTTGCTGTCCAAGAACAATCTGAATTTCTAATTTGGTCCGTGTTTTTTTTTTTTTTTTACATTTTTTTCCTCAGAACTTCTCTGAAACAAAACAAACGGATTGCTAGGATGGTTAACATTCACCTGATTTCATACGAATGTCCAATTTGCGCACGAGAAACCCCGAATGGACCCATTCGCTCGGCTGGTTTACGACCGGAAAGGCCAAAGGTCAATCCTTTAGTGAGCAAGAGAGATAGAGCGAGACGGCAGAGAGAAAGAGAGAATGCATGACATTCCTTAGTAAAAAAAATCTAGCTAGATGGAAGAGAAAATGTGTGTGTGTGTGTGTGTGTGTGTGTGTGTGTGTGTGTGTGTGTGTGTGTGTGTGTGGTGGGGGGGGACGTTGTCTCACGCGAATAATCCGATGAGCATGTCTGCTTCTTTATAGAAAAAGACTGGCAGGTCAGCCTCCTTCTTTTATGCATCTTTTCCTCCTTCTTCCTCTCATTACTCTCTCGCTTTCGCTCTCTCTATCGCTCTTTTACTTTCCGCTCCCACAGTGCAGTTCTTCTTGGTTGAACTCTAATAACAGACTCTGAAATACTTTTAGCCCATATTGCTTCTCTCTTCCGCTTTGAGGCTTCTCTCTCCCTCTCTCTTGCCTCTCATTTTTTCTCTCTCTCTCTCTGTGTCTCTCCATTTCCCTCTTTTTTACTACCACAGACAAAATGACCTTGAAAGAAACCATGAAACTCGGGCTGTGTTCCAGACCCGAGAGGTTTTATGTCTTTTTGGTTTATTTACTAGAACGGTGGCCATCTTGAGAACATGCTAGAACACACAAGTAGACTTGATGAAGATTTTATCCGTGTTCATTATTGAACAGCGAAATCATTTTCATGTGTTCATCTATCCGAGTTTCTAGTCAGCAGGATATCTTAAGAACAAGTGTTGGAATGCTGGAGATGTCACTTATACTGAGGTGCTTAATATTTTTGATTTTAATTCTTAATGATGTTCATAGTTCTAAATGGACTATATGCAGTGTTTCCTCCATATTTAAAAAAAAAAATTGGTTTGAAAGTTACTCTGAAACCTTTGGCTCGCTATTTGGTTTTCCCTGTTACACACATAATTGCTACACTGTTTGGACAAAAGTATTGGGACATATGACTTTTCCAGCTGTATGTGGATCTTCCCCAAATTGGAGGCACACAATTGTATTTGAAGGATTACTATGAAATTTCACACATTTATTACCAATTTGCTATTATAATGACCTTCCCTCTTCTGGGAAGATCGATTTTTGGGAGATTCGTGATCATTCAGTCTCAAGGTTGTTAGTAAAGTCAGGTGCTAATGTAGGCGAGGTGAGGAAGTGTTCCAATTCATCTAGCAGGTCTTTTGTAGGGTTGTGCACAGGGTGCATTGTCATAGTGGATCAGGTTCGGGTCTCCTAGTTCAAGTGAAGGGAAAATTCCACATCCAAAGACATTCTATACAATTGTGTGTCTCCAATTATATGGAAACAGTTTGGTAAAGAACCACACGACTGGAAAAGCTAGGTGTCCCAATACTTTTGTAAATATAGTGTATGATGTGACCTGTTCTTTGACCTTTTTAATGTAATCACACCAGAATTTAATCAGCTTTTCAAGTGACACCAAGATACCAAGCATGTATCTTGGGCAATATTATTTTTTCCTCATCTATACACTATATATATATTTTTAAATATTTTTAAACCTTTATTTCAACAAAGCATATGTGTCCTGTGCTAATGCCTGGCCATATTTCTTTTTTGTCTGATGGCCCTTTATGACATAACAGCAATAAAATCTGCCCGAGAGACATCTGGTTACCGTATTAAAGAGCACAGTGTCATTATAAAGAATGTCCGGGGACAAAAAAGCATGTCAATCACACACACACACATGCAAACACACACACAGACTTACTTAAGAACTTTGCATGCTCTATCTCCCAACTCCTTCCAGCAAAGGAAGCCATCAAGCTTAATTTCCTGATCCAGATAAGATCGACCAATCAGACGCTGGCGCCAGGGGTGATTCTGTTGGCTGGGCCAATCAGGACGCAGAGCGAAGGAGGCTCGAGCAGATGACATCCACAGATTCCTGGAAACCTGGAACGGATGGAAGACACAGGAAATGAGTGTGTGTTTGTGTATGTGTGTGTGTGTCTAGGGTTGGTTAGAACACCTCATAAAAGATTTTTCCTTAAACAGCAGGGACTGAGAGAGAGAAAAATCGAAAGAACAAGAGAATCGAGAGAGATGGATAGGGAGACAGGTGGGATATGATAGAGGGATACGAGAATTGTGAAGAATCAAGATGGACACACACATATACAAACCCTACACACAGAGACCTACAATGTAAATAGGTTATTTTAATGGGCAGGGTTATTATATCAGAACTTTCCCCACTAATTCTCTCATCGTTCCTTCATCTCTCTCTCTGTTTTTTTTTCTCTATTTCTCACTATTTCTCTTTACTGTTCAACTGTCTTTCTTTAGTGTCTCAAATTTTTAGCCATGTTTATCTCTCACTGGCTGTTCCTTACTGCTTTCCTGCTCTCTGTCCACAATCCATACTGTGCAGTGTGTGTGTGTGTGTGTGTGTGTGTGTGTGTGTGTGTGTGTGTGTGTGTGTAAAAGAAAAGTATGTGATGTAAATGAGCTCTTAAATCAGAATCATGCTCAGTTCCTGCTCCCTCATTTCTACTAACAAAACAGTTTCATCATTGACAGGTTTTTCAAAGTTTCCGGCCTCAGCTCCATTTAACATGTGTGTGTGTGTGTGTGTGTGTGTGTGTGTGTGTGTGTGTGTGTGTGTGTGTGTGTGTGTGTGTGTGTGTGTGTGTGTGTGTGTGTATAAAGTTACCAGAGTGAGTGTGTGTCAGCTGTGGAAGGAATTCTTACTCTAAAAAGGTTCAGGACCTGGAACTGCAGAACACACACACACACACACACACACACACACACACACACACACACACACACACACACACTCTACTTACTGTGTGTGTGATTGCAAAAAGGATTCTGCAATAAATTGCACAGGGATGCTCACACACACACACACACACACACACACACACACACACACACACACGCGCACGCACGCACGCACGCACATATACACACACGAACGCACGCACACACTTGGCAGTAGACCTTTTGGTTCCATGCTAGTTAATGTTTGACCAGAGAATACAAGAAAAGAGAGACGGAAGGATCTACTTTATCAAAAGTTGTTCTTACTTTGGGCCTTAGGCATTCTAATTGTTTATATCGCTGCTGTTCTGGAGTTGTGTTGACACTCTGCGGTTGCTGGTTTTCTTCATTGGACATTTCCCCCCTGTCCCACCACACACAAAAATGTCTCAGCATGTTTGTGCTTGTACCTGAGCGCTGTGGCTCCTTCTCTTGCTCCTGTTGCTGTTGCCTCATCACTGCTACTCAGCCTAGTGTCACTACTAGCATTTGGACTATCTCTGGGGTCAGGGATGTGCATTCAAGTACCATCGGCACAGGCGTTAGCACCGATGTCGAATACAGTGTTAGCATAAACATTAGCCTTCTACTAATGCTAGCCATTTTTGGCTCCTAGAGCCAGTTCTAGACAAGTAGACTGTGTTTGTCCCTCTGCATTCAAATCGTTTCATATTCTCAGTGCTGATGAAGACGCTGTCCTGTCCTGTCCTGTGTTGTCTCTATGTGTGCACTTTCAGGTTCACATGCAGTGTCACAATAGAACTTCTGAGAAACGTAAAAAGACAAGATGCTCTGGCCGTTTTTTTAAGGTCAGATCATTACTTAGGTGCACAAACACTCAGTATCTGTCTCTCTCTGTCTTTCTCTGGTGATAAGAATTAGATGAATGAGGAAAAACAGGATGATGAAAGAAAAGTAAAGGAGAGTAGAAAGGTGATTGAGTAAAAGATATTAAAATACACAGACATTAGTACGGGAGACAAGATCGACTTTTTTATGGGAGACAAGAGCGACTTTTCAGTTGGTGTGTTTTTAACCTCAAATTATTAATTACATACACACACACACCCATATATACACACACACCCAAATACACCCACAATGTGTATATTTATGCCATATGAAAGTGATCCTAAAGCAATATTTATCAAATTAAAACAAGTTTCCGAAAAATATCTACCCCAGCCAAACCCTTGAGTTCCTCTGGCCTTGTGTGTGTGTGTGTATGTGTGTGTGTGTGTGTGTGTTTATGTGTGTGTGTGTTTATGTGTGTGTGTGTGTGTGGTGGGGGTGTTCCTTCCTGAGAGGAAAAAAGTCTCTCTCTCTCTCTCTCTCTCTCTTTCACTATATTTTATATATATATATATATATATATATATATATATATATATATATATATATATATATATATATATATATATATACACATACACAGTACAGACCAAAAGTTTGGACACACCTTCTCATTCAAAGAGTTGACTTTATATTCATGATTATGAAAATTATAGAGACACACTGAAGGCATCAAGGGCTATTTGACCAAGAAGGAGAGTGATGGGGTGCTGCACCAGATGACCTGGCCTCCACAGTCACCGGACCTGAACCCAATCGAGATGGTTTAGGGGTGAGCTGGACCGCAGAGTGAAGGCAAAAGGGCTAACAAGTGCCAAGCATCTCTCGGGGAACTCCTTCAAGACTGTTGGAAGACCATTTCAGGTGACTACCTCTTGAAGCTCATCAAGAGAATGCCAAGAGTGTGCAAAGCAGTAATCAAAGCAAAAGGTGGCTACTTTGAAGAACCTAGAATATGACATTTTTCAGTTGTTTCACACTTTTTTGTTATGTATATAATTCCATATATAATTCCACGTGTTAATTCATAGTTTTGATGCCTTCAGTGTGAATCTACAATTTTCATAGTCATGAAAATAAAGAAAACTCTTTGAATGAGAAGGTGTGTCCAAACTTTTGGTCTGTACTATATATATATATATATATACACACACACACACACACACACACACACACACACACACACACACACACACACACACACACGTTTTACCAATTTATAGATACAGTCAATCAGTTAATGTTGTAAAACTTATACAAAACAAACCACAACCTAATATTTTATTTTCTATGAGGAGAAGTGGATAAGCTGCCACTGCCGGGCTGACCTTGAACTGACACTCAACTGCTCAATTCTGGATAAGGGCAACTGCCAAATTCCATAAATGTAAAGCTTATATGTTACAGCAGCTATAACAGTTGTTCCCTCATCCCACCTCTGTTTGGAAAGTAAAAAAAAAATGCTGATTGCCATGTAACAGAGAAATAGAAAAATAAAAATCTGTTTTGGAAAAAAGAACTGACTCCATCCCTAAACATTAAAGAAACTTTTTTTAATCTTTAGTCGAGAAAAAAATTCTTCAGCTTGTTTATTATTTCTCTCTATATGATGAGTACGATGTTTTGATTTGATGTTACTGGTCTGTCGGCATTTGTGACTCACTGTGCAACAGGAACCATCTTAATATCATGCACCTCCACACATTTACTCATACGATGATAATAATAACATTTATCGTTTCATTCGGATAAAAAGGAACATTTTACTTAGCGCTAGTTTACATGTGGTGATCTCATGGAACAGGTGTACACACAAACACACACAAACACACACACACACACACACACACACACACACACACACACACACACACACACACACACACACACAGAGGAAATACTGCTGAAAATACAAAGAAAACACATTAAACAGAAAGAGAGGCACTGTGGGAAGATTTGGCTGGTCCTTATAAAAAAAAAAAAATTAAAAAAAGTGTGTGAGGGTTTATGCTTTTCTAAGGACCAAATGTTCCCATTATAATAGGAATATAGGACACTTTAATCCTGGGTCATTTGGTTGGTCCTCATAAAACAAATGGGTGTGTGTGTGTGTGTGTGTGTGTGTGTGTGTGTGTGTGTGTGTGTGCGTGTGACAGACAGAGAGAAAGAGAGAGAGAAAGCTTTTATAGTGACCAAAATATCCCAATTATTGTATAAATGCATGATTTCTTTCAGACATTTGCTTGGTCCTCTTAAACCTAAGTGTTGTATATGTGTGTAAAATGCTTTTAATGACTGAAATATTCCATTTCTAATGAAATTACCTTTTTTCTTTTGAACATTTAGTTGGTCACCATAAGGTTAAGTGGTGTGTGTGTGTGTGTGTGTGTGTGTGTGTGTGTGTGTGTGTGTGTTCAAAATCATTTAAAGGTTCTACATATACCAAGTGCTATTACAAATTACTTTACAAATATATGGCTTTTTTTTTTTTTTAGAGCTTTGGTTTGTCCCCATAAGATCTAGGGTAGCGTGTTTCTGTGCAATAGCCTTCAAAAAAGACCAAACACTTCAAAAAGTCCACTTCTCAGTTAGGATAAAAATACATGATTTATTTTTGACAATCCAGAGGTCCCAATAAGGCAAATCGGTGTGTTTGTATCTGTCTGTCTGTCTTTGTATACATGTAAGCTTGAGTGTCTATCTGAAGAATAATTGTTTCTGAAACAATAACAATACTTGATTTCTTTGGGATCTTTGGTTGGTCCCCAGAAATCAAAGTGGTGTGTGTGTGTGTGTGTGTGTGTGTGTGTGTGTGTGTGTGTGTGTGTGTGTGTGTGTGTGTCTCACAGTGGTCAATGTGTTTTCTCAGTGGGGAGTTGAGAGTGAAACAGGATCTCAGCCAAACGAGAGGAAATAAGGCCGGTCGGGACTTGCCTGCCATTATATGTGTGTGTCCAAACAAGATTTATAGATGGATACAGGAGACAGCTAGCAAGAGAAGTAGCTCGGACTTTTGCCCACAGGTACGCCAAGCATGTCAAGCACACAATGCTCAAAGTTTTAATCATTGAAACTTTTGTGTAGCATGTATCCTATCATGTTAAATCTTAATGGCTCATTCAAGATATGTCATTGTATGAGACTGGAATGCACCTAAATGCATTCACACACATTCTGCTTGCATTTTACCCACCAACAGCTAGCAAATTTGTATACACACAAACACACACACACACACACACACACACACACCTTTTAACCAAGCAACTCACATAAAATGTACGCTGCTACTTTATTACTAAATTTGATAATACACAAAAATGTACTTGGTATAATTGCACACACATTTTCAAACACTCTGGCTAATCAAGGAGGGAGGAAACTATCTGGGAGTAATGGTACTAGCCTAAAAGAATGAATTGAACGCTTGTGTGTGTGTGTGTGTGTGTGTGTGTGTGTGTGTGTGTGTGTGTGTGTGTGTGTGTGTGTGTGTGTAAATTTGCTAGCAATTGGTGGGTAAAATGCAACGCATCACCTGCACCACAGTTTTGCTGTAGGCTTTGCTTTCAGACCACAGCACAACCGCACACACACACACACACACACACACACACACACACACACACACACACACGGGTGTAATGAAAGGCTAATTGTGCTGGTGAAGGATGGAGGAAGAGTGGAAGCATGTGTATAATTACGTACCATTCCGGTCCGAGTGTGTTTGGGAAATGGCTTGGAACTCAACGTCCGGGAATTACAGTAATTAGCAGGGAGAGCTAATTAGCAAAAACGCAGCGAAACAAAGCAAAACAGTGTGCATATGCGCATGTGTAAGTGCATTTGTATTCCACTTTTAATGGGGAGCGGTCACACAACCATCTTATGGGGACCAAGCATAGCAGGGGGACAAACAGCCTGGTCCCCAGAAGGGAACAAAATTAGGAAAGCCTAGGAAAGGTTTAATGTAAATGTAAAGAAATATGCCTCTGTGTGTGTGTGTGTGTGTGTGTGTGTGTGTGTGTGTGTGTGTGTGTGTGTGTGTGTGTGTGTGTGTGACTGTGTGTGTATTTCTAGTACAGTAAAATGTGCTTGTAAAAGAAGTGTAAATAGACAAAGACTAGCAACAAGACCTCACATTACACATAGTTCCACGATTTGACATCTACTACAATTTACATTTATTAATCCACTTGAGGCTTTTTATCCATTTTATGTGGACTTTTACACTGACCACCTAACTAAGCATTGTTGCAGACTTTGAACACCCTTTCATTGAAACCGTATTCCCTGATGCCTATGGCCTCTTTCAGCAGGATAATGCACCCTGCCACAAAGCAAAGATTGTTTAGGGATGGTTTGAGGAGCACAACAACAGGTTTAAGGTGTTGACCTGGCCTCCAAATTCCCCAGATCTCAATCTAATTGAGCATGTGTGGGATGTGCTGGACAATCAAGTCCAATCCAACGGAGGACCCACATCACAACTTACAGGGCTTACAGGACCGCTGCTAACATCTTGGTGCCAGATCCCCTCTTTAGGGGGCTAGTGGTATAATACTCTATGTACTATTAGGCAAACATTGACTTCCCCAGCCATATGTGGATCTTTCAGAAACTGTTTGAGGCAAAGATGTATAGAAGGTTTGTATGAAACTTTCTCTGACCTCAAAACTATTAAACACGTATAGAGTGAATTGTAATGCTGATTGCATTTTAACCCACCTCACCTCACCTCCATTAGTACTTGACTTTACTAAAGTCCTTGTGGCTGAATGAGCACAAATCTCGACAGGCACACTCCAAAATCTATTGGAACATCTTTCCAGAAGAGTGGAGGTTATTATAACAGCAAAATGTAGACAACTGGGGAAACTTGTGGCTAAATGATAATTAAATTTCTTTGGGCTCGGTACCTACGCTCTACACAATGTCAATAGTTTAAAAAACTTTCTTTCGGCTTCTCCCATTAGGGGTCGCCACAGCGGATCCTCCGCACGTTTGATTTGGCATATGTTTTTATGCTGGATGCCCTTCCCAACGCAACCCTCCCCATTTATACGGGCTTGGGACCGGCACTGAGAGTGGCTGGGGTTGGTTCCCTGATCGGGGATCGAACCCGGGCGGCAGCGGTGAGAGCGCCGCATCCTAACCACTAGACCACCAGTTTAGTCCACATGCAGGAATTGTATGGATTAGAGACAGTGGCATTAAGTAAAAGACAGGAGGTGGAGCTGGAGGTAGCAGAGCTGAAGATCTTGAGGTTTTCATTGGGAGTGACGAGGTTAGAAATGAGTTTATTAGAGGGACAGCGCATGTAGGACGTTTTGGTGACAAGGTGAGGAAGGCGAGATTGAGATGGTTTGGACATGTGCAGAGGAGGGACATGAATTATACTGGTAGAAGAATGCTGAGGATGAAACCACCAGGAAGGAGAAAAAGAGAAAGGCCAAGGAGGAGGTTCATGGATGTGGTGAGGGAAGACATGCAGGTGGTTGGTGTGAAAGAGGCAGATGTAGAGGACAGGGTGGTATGGAGACGGATGATCCGCTGTGTCGACCCCTAATGGGAGCAGCCGAAAGAAGAAGAAGAAGAAGAAGAAGAAGATGAAGAAGAAGAATCCACATGCAGGAAAAGAAATCAAAGCTCTAAAAAAAAAATTATAAATAAAAATCAATGGAATGCAATAATAAACTTCATCCCAGGTTTTGCATCATCTATGGGAAGCTATAAATATTGTATGCAGATGCTATTCCTATTTCATATTTGCATTGCAATTAATATTAAAGCTGTAAATTGTTTCAATTGTCTTTTTATTTCCCTTTTTTATCTATCCATCCATCCATCCATCCATCCATCTAAACAGATTATAACACTGGGCTGCATGTAGTACTGTTGTATTGTTGTGTATGTGATACATAAAATCTATACTTAAAATTGTCAGTTTGTCTGAATGAGGGCTGATGTCCAAATCCTACTGAACGCTACAATGAAAAAATGTTCTGTGAATAAAAGAATGATTTTTTTTTATTTTAGAATCACCATTTTATTGCATATATTTTCATATTCACATCACACCAGACACCAGATGTGTGTGTATGAGGTTTTGTCTAGACTTCTCAGAACTGCAGCATGTGTAAATGTGTGTGTGCGTGCGCGTGTGCGCGTTTTAACGTTCAAACCAACACCTGTGCTCCAGGAGGGGGTTGGAAACACCTTTTTTTTTTTTTTTTAAGGTGGGTGGGATTGTGGTAGATGGAACATTTAAAAAAAGAAGAAAAAGGACTGGAAGCCCACAGAGATTTTTTTTTTTGGACCCTTTTATCAAACATACTCATTTTCCGCCACCATTAGAGCTTTTTTTTTTTTTTTTTTTTTTACCCGAATAAAAGAGGAGGTACATGACTAATATTCCTGTAAAGTCTAATCAAGCATTTGATTGAAGCAAAACTCTGAACCATTATGAGTCTCTACAGTCAAAACGCAATAAAGTCCAAACAGCTGGTTCCACTTTTCCTTCTTCCTCCACCTCTCTCTCTCTCTTTCACACACACTATTTGAGTCTGATCTTGAACACTGACCCTGACGTTTTTCTGTTTTTTTCTTTCACCTAAGTGTCACCTCAGATGTTTGAAAAAACACACCTGGAGGAAGATGTTCTGAAATGTAAAACATTATGTTAAATAAAAAAAAAAAGAAAAATTCAAAATATACAACTTACAATTTCATACCTACACACTCAGGATTGTGTTTGAATCCGTTTACTGATTCCAAACAGCTTTAAATTTACAATGACAAATGTTTGGGAACCCCGACAATAAGATTTGTGTTATTTTTAAACATTCCATTCCACACTGAGTCTCTGTTTACTGTTCTGTTAACCGCCACTCTTCTGGGAAAATGGTCACGAAGATTTTGGAAGTAGAGAAACATGAAGGATGAGAAATATCCAAGATGCTGTTTGGATAGACATCACATTTCTGGTTTTGTTATTAGTATTAGGTCAAAAAAGTGCTTTTGGTAATGATTTTAAGATAAAATCACGTTTACTATGATCAGAAATGTGTTTTAAGTATGAAATATAGTATTTGGACAAAAGTAATGGGTCACCAGCTATATGTGATTCTTCCCCAAGCACAAAGTTGGAGGCAAACAATTGTATAGAAAGTCTTTGGATGTGGAAGTATGCCATTTCACCTCAACTCGAACTAGAAGACCCAAACCTGTTCCAGCATGACAACGCCCCTGTGCACAAAGCAATTTCTATGAATATATGCTTCACATCAGTTAAAGTGGAAGATCTCCTGCTATAGATCTCTGACCTCAACCCAATTCAACACCTCTGGAATGAATTGAAATAGTGACTGCACTCCAGGCCTCCTTACCTCACCTACATCACTAGCTGACCTTTCTAACACCCTTGTGGATAAAAGAATCTCTACAAATGTCCACAAAATCTAGTGAAACATCTTCACAGAAGAGTGGATGACTAAAAACGGTATGGGAGGTTCAAGAAGTATATACCAAACTCATGGTCCATATATTGTATATATTTGGTCTTTCAGTCTTCACATATGGACTGTTTATCAATTTTTGTATAATATTAGCATGCAAGCATTTGTTTCTGATTTAGCTACTTCTGAAACATCAGCAGCAGGATGCAGGCCTAAGGCACTTTTGCTTTCTTCTTACATTTTCTTTTTGCTTTCCTTGTGTGTGTTTGTGTGTGTGTGTGTGTGTGTGTGTGTGTGTGTGTGTGTGTGTGTGTGTGTCTGTGTGTGTGTGTGTGTGTGTGTGTGTGTGTTCATTACTTTACCAGCAAAAGCACTGGGTTCAAAGTGACCTAAGAAGAAAGGAATGAAGGAGATGAAAAGGAGCCCAATAACATGCTTTACACATTTTTGCCATCACAAAATTGAAAGCGAAATGAACAGCAGATACATGCAGGCAATGGGTATGTGTGTGTGTGTGTGTGTGTGTGTGTGTGTGTGTGTGTGTGTGTGTGTGTATTCTTACTTAATCAACAAACAATTAGGGATTCATGTGGTTTTCATATGAAATTACCAACCAACTAGCCACAAATCTACTGATTTGTAATACATAAATGATATTACAAGCTGTTTAAAGAACAACCTTTTTTTTTGTATTGTTTGTCGTTCCATGCTCTTCTCCACTGTTAAACCGCCACCCAGCTGGTGCCAAATCAAATGCCTACGGGGCACTGACACTACTGGTGTGGTAACATACTAATTAGTACATCTTAAATATGCATCTTAAGATGGCAAGTAGCTAACAAACAAGTGTGCACAAGCTTGTGGCTGGGGCGTACAAGCTTTTCTCTAGGTGAATTTTGGAACCACGTGAAAAACTTTTGATAGATTTACATTTCCTGTGTATATTATGTATATATTATATATTGTGTTTTATGTTTTTTTTGTTTCAGCTCAAACTTTTGTACCACATCACTATGTACCAAGTAAGTGAGTAAGTAAGTGTGTGTCTTTAAAGGCATTGCACTTTGAATTCGAAGGTCATGAGTTCAAATCCCAGCCACCCCAACCTGCAATACCTGGAACCCTGAGCAAGGCCCTTTAACCCCCCCATAGCTGCTCAATTGTATGAATGAGATAAATGTAAGTCACTCTGGATAAGGGTGTCTGCACATTGCTGGAATTCCCAGTCCTGATCTATCTATCTAACACATTTTTGTATTACAGGAACAAGAAATGAGTCATTAAGTCTACTTCAAGTTCTATTATGTGATTATTATTTATCTGTTGTTACAGGAAAAGAACGATTAATCCCATAATAGCTCATAATTACAATGAAGCACGACTATAATTATTTACCTGTTTTTATTGCCAGGAAGAAAAAAAAAGATGGTAAACAGAAAATCATTTGAAAGGGTGGAGGATGCTTAACAGAAGTCAAATAGTTACATGACATTAAGAAGTAGTCATTAATTACGGCCTTGGGTGCGAGATGTCAAACGTATCGGTATGTAAGTAACACGATGAGGAAATAGAATCCGTTGTACGGTAGAGTTACGGAATATGCTTGTTTACGAAACAACGGGGGGGGGGGGGGGGGACGTTAGCGTGTTTTGACGCTGTGAAAGTGAAGACGCTTTAGCATGGACCAAAAGAACAGGAGCACGCAGTTGTATTGAAAGAGACGGGTAATAAGAGTAGCCTCGGTCGCTAACACTGCATCCGCACTTCCTTTCACACACTGAAACCCGAGAGCCAGACCTTTCACAAAGCATCGGCCGGCTGATCTAGGACCAGTTCTCCATCTGAAGTATAAACATCTCTGGTAGAGGCAAAGATCCAAACCTGATCCTGGATCCATTCCATTTGGGACATTCGATACTTGCTACCCAAGGGGCTTTTAGAAGGGAGAAGAAGCAAAAAAGAAATTCACAAAAGAACTGCTGACCTGGAATTAGCATGCGAAGATTGTAGATCATTGTGAGCTAGAAATGCCCACAGGTCTGAGATCAGCCATTTTGGTGTGAATGCATTTGTCTGGCTTTAAGCCAACGGGGCCAAGTTACAGCCAGGACAAAGATACACACAAAACCACAGGCCGTGTTCAGGACAGGGAATTTATCAGACAAAAACAGAGCTTAGAAAAAGAAAAAGAAACGAGTACAAAATATTTCATGGAGCGCTAATCTGGTGTAATTCATGTAACAAAGGATTAAAACTACTGTTAGAGTTTCCTGTACAGACGAAATCCAAGAGGCATAGACAACAATGACTTCAGAATCGTGCTAACCTGTCTGTCAGCTAGTTACATTTCTCAGAACAGTACAAAAGCAACAATGTGCATTTAATTGATTTTTTTTTTATTTTGGATTTGTCTAGTTTCACAAACAGTCTTATTTTACATTTCTGACATTGCATCTTGTCACGCACCTAGCATTCTAGATGCTAGCTCTATGGAAAAAGAAAGCATCAACCCTTTTTCTTTGCTTATTTGTGACAGCAAACTTTAGATTTTTTTTTTTTTATATAAAAATATAGGGAGTAACAACAGTAAAAAACAGTAACAATGGGCATTTTGGAGGTGTTCCTAAAGGTCTCTTGGTGTTCCTAAAGGTTCTACGTTGTTTATTTATTGAGTTTATTATGAAGGCGTACGTATGCCTTAATGGACGTAGCCTTAAAGTCTTCTAATTTATTAGATAATGCGAGCCAAAGTTTCTGGAAAAAGATCTATATTTTTATGTTCATTAGGAGAACTAACAAAGACTCGTCACAGTTAATGGCCAATTTTCGAAATCAACAACAAACAAGCTTGTATCTAACGACAGGGATTTGAATCCAGTGTTTGATCAGCGTGGAATACACATTTACCTAATACACGTTGTGACACTCCACATTTAAAAGGATTAAAAGACAAGAAAAACTCTTTGCTACTGGCAGATCAGGGTTTTTAGGTTTAAATTTGCACATAGCCATGCTGATCTACTGTAGTCCCCTGTAGTTTGTAATTTTCTTGGTAATCCTTACCATGTTTTTGTTGTTTTTATTTTTTTTCCCTGATGATAAAAAATTAAAAACTAAAAAAACAAGGCAAACGAGGTCATCTGAAATTGACAAATTAACAAAAGCAAGTTGTCTGTATTAGCTGTGTACACTCACCAGATGTTAACTACTTCCTTTCAAGCTTTGTTTTTCTTTGTAATCTGTCTATTTACATGTGATGAAACGTTGAATATGACTCGATAAGAAAAAAAATGTCAACTGGAAACTTGTTGCAGGTAGGAACCAAGAATCAAAGCGAGTGGGGAACTAAAGAAGCGTCGCACCACACGTCCATATTAGGAGGCCTGGTTGAGAAATGTGGTTTGTTAGTTAGTGCCATTACTCTCTCAATATATTTATAGATTGATATATATAAAATGTGTAAATAACACAAATTATATGAGATGACATTTGATCCATGTGCACTCAGTGTTTTTCCCTGCTGTGCTGGATGTGGTTAAGAGGAAGGGAAAAAATGGTTTGGATGACTGCAGGACGTCCATTTCATTTGAAGAGGCAAAATTTAAATATATTCTGCAGAAGGAGAGTGGGAGACAATCCAACCAAGGACTTTAGACTCTCTCTCTCTCTCTCTCTAAGGCAAACCGCTAATCAAAAACTTCCTGCTCTCCGGACTTTTCCATTCAGCTCCACTGAAGCGTGGACGGCGTGCTCAGCAGCCAAACTGAAATTCGACTCAAAATGTGTGTGTGTGTGTGTGTGTGTGTTTGTCTGTGTGTGTTACTGGTGCCCTGGCTTCTCCTCCTCCATTGCAAAGCGTTCATCTGCACACAGCCGAGGGCCCTAAATATTCCCGATGTGGTTCCATCTGTGATTTTAGAGGTATTAGAACTGGGCATGTGTGTGTGTGCATGTGTGTCTGTGTGTGTGCACAGAGCAGGATGAGAAAACCATTCAGGCTAACTCCTGATTGCAGTGCTCTGCTTCACCGGGTCCGGTCGTTAGTCGGCCACATAAATTGGCGCTTCACATAACGTCTGTAAATAAGAATACAGAAAATGTTAATTATCCCCACCCTTCCGCTTCCTGACAGCATTAGCATGCACTACATAGCCGAAAGGGTGGTTATGCAATGTTCACTATCATGTGCACACTCTATAGGAAACATCAGAAATGCCTTACCGTTCTTATTCCACTCTGGATATGTCTCAAACCCACACATCTGCTACATAGAGCCAGTGTGGACATGTCCCAAAAACACAACCTTTCCACTATATAGGCCAACCCTATGTTGCTGTGGACTCAAACCACACATTTAATTTATATGTATACGCCACATAGACACCAACCGACAGTGGACGTATCCCAAACTACACAACCTCACTCACTCTATAGGCCACATAACCATCATTACGCATTCATTGTGGCCGCATCCCAAACTACACACTCTCACTCACTCTTTAGGCCACATAAACACATCTAGCCATCCACTGCCGACACGTCCCGAACAACACACTTTTACTTTTTCTATACGCCACATAAAATCCATGAGCTATCAAATGTGGGCATGTCCCAAACCACACTGAGTACTGCATATGCCACATAGACACTTGTGTTCCAAACTACAGACTCACTCTATAGGCCACATAAACACCAATAACCATCCATTCATTCATCCATGTCATAAACCCCACACTCTCATTCGCTATATAGACCACATAAACACCATTTCACATTCGTTCAAACCACACACTATTACTCACTCTATAAGCCACATAAACACTATTGGCAATCCATTGTGGACACGTCCCAAACAACACACTTACTCTATAAGCCTCATAAACACTGTTAGCCATCCTGTGTTTGCATGTCCCAATCTACACAGAGTACTGTTTATGCAACATCGACACTTGTGCTCCAAACTACACACTCTTACTCACTTTATAGGCCACATAAAAACGTTAGCCATCCATTGTGGACACGTCCCAATCTACACACTCTTACTTATCCTATAGACCATATGCTTTTATCCATGGACATGTCCGAAACTGCACACTCTCACTCACCCTATACAACACATAAACAATATTAGACAGACAGATACAACTTTATTGTCATTGCATAGTACAGGTACACAGCAACGAAATGCAGTTTGGCATCTACCAGAAGTGTGAAAAGTAGCAATTGTGCAAATAATGCAGATAATTAGCTATCCATTGTGGACACGTCCTAAACCCCACACACTTACTCACTCTACAGGCCACATAAACTCCATTAGCTGTTTACTGTGGACACATTCCAGACCTCCTAATTGGCCTGCAGGCCATGCACGAGTACGAACTAACGCGTTGTTGTTAACACAATGTACTTTTATGGTTTAGATGCTGTTGTGGGATTCCGTATTTTTAAGATCTACATCAGTTATTCGAGAACTTTAGAACCTAAATCTAATCAGCATTGTGGACATTCATACAGAAGTCTAAACCCATCATGGCCTCCTGTTACGGCATTTAATGCCGAATCAGCACTGCAGGAATGAACAGGGCAATAAATTAACCACCCGCAGAGGTGTTTGATCCGTCAGGAAATGAAGCCCCCCCCTCCCCCCTCCCCGAAAACCCAAAACACACACACACACGCCTAGGATCTGTAGGGTCATAAGGAGAGATGGCTGTGATTAGCTTTAGGGCTCTTTTGAAAGAAGAGGCCCATTGAAAAGCAACAGCTCAGATCAATAAAGAGTCAATAGCAGGATGTTATCAAGCATCTCAAAGACTCACCTGTTTGAGGGGGATGGGAAGTGTGTGTGTGTGTGTGTGTGTGTGTGTGTGTGTGTGTGTGTGTGTGTGTGTGTGTGTGTAGGGAATGTAGATGAAAAGGACTTGTAGAGGGATTAGTGCAATCATCAATACTGTGATCCGACACTCGGGGGTTCCGACACCTGATCGTTTTGTTTTCGGCTTTAAAAACCATTAGGGTCCATCTGAGACGCAAATGTGTGAGTGTGTATACACATAAACCTTCACTTTACGCTTAAACAAATATATTATAGAAATATTCAGTAATATGATACACAAATCTATATCCCCTAACACATACACACCTAAAACACTCGAAAGCTCTTTCATACACACTAACACACAGCCACATCGACACTCTCATACACCTTAACTTTCGCTCCGTAGTGCGAGTGCGCTACAGATATCATAGGTCGGGTTTCTCTGTATCTTTTGCCTCCTGTGTTTCTTTTCTTCTCTCACTCTCTCTGTTTGTCGCTTCCCTTCCCCTTTCTCTTTCTGTCGCACCCCCTCTTTGACCAGAAAGCAGGACACACTAAAGCCTCCATTGTTATCCTCTCTCTCCACACACACACAGAAGCAGCCATGCTGAGACAGTGAGAGAGATAAAGAAAGAAAGAGAGAGAGAGAGAGAGAGAGAGAGAGAGAGAGAGAGAGAGAGAGAGAGAGAGAGAGAGACAGTTTTAACTGACAGAGGCCGATAGGACTCAGCCCTATCTAATCAAGGGCACTAGGTCACTTCCGAACAACTGGGCAATAAAAGACAACTTCCAGGTCTTTAAAAGAGAAGGAGATATAGATGGGGGGGATAAGGAAGTAAACTGAAAAAGCCCAGTAGACAGGAACCATCTGGGTGGATACATAGTCTAATCTTTAAAAAAAATCCCCCTCCTTCCTAACACACACACACACACACACACACTCAAACACTCTATTAGAGAGGTCAGAAATCATTCGAAGTCCCTAGTATTTGTCTGGAGGTTTTTAAAGATTTCTGAACAATGCGAAAAACATGAAAACAGGTATAAATCTACAAGACTGATCAAAAGAACAACACAATAAGAGTTGCACAAAAGGTAGCTCAATGCTTGACTAGCTTGTGTTGAACTATGTTAGCTAGTTAACATAACAGAGCGCATATAAACGCTGAATAAAAGAGATCTGGGAAGGTTTTACACCCATCACAATCTTACTTAACTAGCTTTTGAACATGTTACCTAGAGAGCTATTTAGATGGCAGCTTATAGAAAGAAGAACAAACAGATGTAGCCAGATAGTTACACAGAAGGCAGCTAAAGTTTTAGCTTCTTTTAAAGCTTTACAGCAAGCCAGCTAGCTAGTGTTAAACACAAGGACTTTCCCTGGCAAAGACAGACAAGCTGGTTAGCTGCTAAATCCTATGAAAGTTATTAAACATAGTCAGCTAGTTAAAAGTTACACAGAGCTTAATGATTTATTAGTTTTATAGAATGTTAGCTAGATAGCTAGTGAGCTGACATCTTAAAAAAGGGGAATCCAATGGTCCGTTTTACATAAAAGTGTTTGTCATTGAAGTATAAATCTTATTAATTATATTACATTACATATAGCCAGCTAGCTAGTGTAATACAGGAAGGCTGTCAGTGGTGCATTTTAGCTAAGAAAACAGTTAGCAAGGAATTTCATGCATTCAGCTAGTCAGAGTTATGTTACTAGCTTCTGTTGAAGTGTTAGCTAGTTAAGAACTCATAAATAAAACCATTTTATCTCTCCAGCTAGTTATCAACACATTGCAGCATGTTTGCTAAAAATCTGGTTAGCTCAGTTTATTGTGTTAAGCAGGTTGGAGTGATGGAGTCCGGCTAGTTTAACACATGCCATTGTTAGAAGCAGTCAGTTAGCTAGCAAAACACATTCAGGCATTCTAGCAAAACAAAATGTTAGCAGCGTAGCCAGCTAGCTCATAGCTAAACACCTAACAAGCTTTAGTCTTGGCTACTGTCAGATTCCTAAAATAAACTGCTAGTAGGAAAGATAAGGAGTAACTATTTAGCCAACATGGTTCACACAGTTCTAAAACACAATGTAGTGCTTTATTTTTAAACAGAACGTTTTTTTTTACACAATTATATGTTGATTTTTTTATTTTTCAACCCCCCTGGTTTTTCTGTCAGCATTTTCCAACCCCCCTGGTCTTTCTGTCAGCATGTAGAAGCAGAGCTATGACAAGGGATGAGCGATTGTTGATTTCTTTTGTCCTGCGAGGGCAGAGCACTACGTTTACGTATAAATAGCGCAGGAAGTGGCTCTTGTTGGGGTTAATAGCCCCGGGTAGGGGGATAGTGGTGATGGTGGTGTGTGAATGGGAGGGGGGGGGCATTGTTTAAAGTGGTGTTGCCCCATGATAACACTAAAGAAATCCTTTTGTTCTGACACACACTCACCCACAAGCACACACACACAGCACGTTTCTCTCTGATTGAATTTGACGGGATGTTATCTGAAGGCCAAATCAGTCATCTTTCCTTTTGTGTGTTTGTGTGTTTGTGTGTGTGTGTGTGTGTGTGTGTGTGTGTGTGTGTGTGTGTGTGTGTGTGTGTGTGTGTGAAGGGCCGTGAAATACTTCCTGTATAGATCGCAAAAGAGCTTGTGATCAATCAAGGCATACTGATGAAAGGAATCACCGAATCAATGAGGAACACACACAAACACACACACACACACACACACACACACACACACACACACACACACACACACACACAGCAAAGACGGAAGCCAAGACCCATTCAGGATGAACTCATTCAGCAAGAAAGAGAGAGAGAGAGAGAGAGAGAGAGAGAGAGAGAGAGAGAGAGAGAGAGAGAGAGAGAGAATGTAAGAGAACTTTGAATGCCTCTCACATGGCCTCGCTTTGTATGCTGAGCAGCGAATGTTCCAGCCACCAAAAAAAACTGACACAAAACGGCCCAAACGCACAGCACAACGGCCACAGTGACACTCAACACACAACACAATCAAGCGGTGTCAAAAAATTTATAGCTACGCAAGTAAACGAAAAAAAAAAAAAAAAAAGAGCCATTTACTTGCATCATATTTCGTTGCATATTCGAGCCCCTCCTGAGTAAAACAGGATAAGGGCCTTGCTCTGAGGCCCAGCAATAGCAGCTTTTTTTTTTACGGTAGATATAAATCAATTGTTTTTATCTCCTAAATAATGCATTCAGAGATTCTTTTTGATGTATAGCACCTGCATTCACTCAACACCTTATTCATGCATTACATTTCATTACATTACACATACTTAACACATACTTAACTATTCATCGGAATCAGAATTACTGGCTTTAATGCCTAAGCATTCAAGGAATTTGTTTCTGGTTTAGAGCATAGAATAATACACATTGGCCCGTGAGAGAAAGTGACTATAGCGCAGTGATTGTTCGGGTAGTTAAAGAAAACAGATTGCACTTGGGTATGATGTTGTGTAAAAGAAGAAATAGAGGTAGTGAAGTAGGAAATAATAAAAAGAAACATTGTACTAAACTCAAGGAAACTGAGGTAGGAAATCGAAAAAACAATGGGCTTGACCGTTTGGCACTAAGAAACAGTTCAAATAAAAAAAAAGAAAAATAAACATTGCGCAAGATAGAAAATAGTGGTGCTGTATTAGAAAAAAATAAAAAGGAACATTGCACATGGTGGATGTTGCACAAGTAGGAAATGGTTAATAGAAACATTGCACGTGGATACGATGAGAACGATGTTGCACAAAAGAGGAAATAGAGGTGTGTAGTGTAGTTGGAAGCAGTAAAAAAAGAAACATTACACATAAGTATGATGTTGCATAAAAGTAGTAGATAATAAAACAAAACAAAAAAACTGAAGTTAATAGAAATTACTAAAAAGAAAACACTGAATTAAATTAGAGGATCTGGAGGTAGTTTATGTAGGAAATAGAAATAAAAAACATGTTGCACACAAGAGGAAACTATACTGTAATTGGGGGGAAAAAAACATGAGTATGATGTAGAAAAATGAAGTTAGGAGGAAATATTTAAAAGAAACTGAAGTAATGGAAACCAAGGTAGTGTAGTAAAAATAGAAAAAAATAGAAAGCTTAATAGTTACATAACTAACTAAAAAGAAATGCAAAAATAAATACATAAAAAAGGAATAAACAAGTTAAATAAATTGCTAAAACATTGTACCAACAAGTTCGAAAAGGCTTAATTTATAACCTCGTGGCAATACACACACAGTACTGTAGAAAGATTACACAGTATTACTGTATGATAATTATATAATTTTTTATGCTAGATTTCCTGTTACTTGTTACAGTGTGTGCCAATGCAGGCAATTGCCAAAACACACACACGTATATAACGGGAAGAATGAATTATGCACGGTTACGTTTGTCGAATGTGAGTTGCAGTTTGAGGTTGACTGAAAGTGTGTTTTAGAGTGTGTGTGTGTATGTGTGTGTGGCTTCCTATATGACTCACCCTGTTTCCGAGCGTGCTGATACACGCAGCAGCCAGAGTGAGTGTGTGTGTGTGTGTGTGTGTGTGTGTGGAGGTCAGAGCTGTAAATAGCACCTCGAGGAAATGGAGTCAAGTTCTCTTTCCGCTTGCAGAGAGTGTGTGGGTGTGATACACAAAGAAAAAAATTACACACACACCTACAGACACAAACACACACATACACAGTGGGGATTTTTTGACGCACACTGACTGGATCAACTGAGGAATTTATGAACAGTGTGTGTGTGTGTGTGTGTGTGTGTGTGTATATCCATGTATGTGTGAGAGACAGAAACGTGTAAGCGCTTGCTGTGTGTAAAGTGTGTGTATGCTTTGGAGTGTACAACTTGGTGTAAAACTATTAGTGTGTATGAGATGTAGTTGTCTATGCTATATGTGTGTAGCATCTGTAAGGCATTTAGCTGTCTTTGTGTATCTAAAAATCACATGGGACTGATGTGTACTCAAAACTGGGAGTGTGTGTGTGTGTGTGTGTGTGTGTGTGTGTGGGGTGTGTGAATTTGTGTGTGAAAGCCAAATGGCTCTTCACAGCTCTGACAGGAAATGGGCCACAAATCCACACAAAAGGCTTTTTAGTGCGACAAAAGGTGCATTCCTGTGGGGAGAGAAAACACACACACACACACACACACACACACACACACACACAGCTCCATTTGGGGGAGAGAGTCGTCTCGCTCCTGTTGTCTAAGCCACTAAAACAATCTTGTAGTAAAAACATTCTTCACAGGCACAAAATGGCCGCTCTACTTTAGCTAATTGTTTAAAAAAACCTTATAAATTCATTAGAACAAGATTAAAATAATCATGTCCTGCTTTTAGGCACATTAACAATCTTAAATTTGACTCTAAATGACTTTCAATAACTTTTTTCGAGCACTAGCATTAGCAAGCTTGCTTTTTTACACTGTAGAGAATTAGCTGTTGAAACAGGCAGGAAGGTATTAGCACTAGCATAAAATTTAGCACAAAGTGAACGAAATGCTGATTTCATAAGTATTAGCATTAATATTAAAGTGTGGCATTTAAAAATGTATTTAAAGGGTGTGAGCATTAGCATAAATCCCACACCGGCCTGTTACTTAGCATAGATTCCGATTAAAGACATACTGTAGAAAATTGGTTAATCATTTTCTTTTTTTAAAAGAAGCTGAGGTAAATTCCTGCTTGGACAAGTGTGTCAGAGAGATTAGCCACCTTCCCTGAGGTGATGCGTTTTGATAATTGTGGACCAGCGAGCAAAACTATTTACCTCAGAGTTACGCTGAATATAAAGCCAGATTATCAGTGTAAACTTTGCCGTGTAGCTGAACACACACTTGGCTTGATTTGTGTTTTTTTTAGAGACACAACTGGAGCAACGTTCTTCTATCGAGAGGGAGAGAGGAACTCCGGGTCAGAGGCTGGAGCAGCAGGAACTGAGTAATAAAAGCAGGCAGAGATAACACACACTTTATGGTCACCACACAGGTGGCCTCAAGATGGACCTAACACTAACACACACACACACACACACACACACACACACACACACACACACACACACACACAGCTGGTGAATGAGAAAGGGGGGGAAAAAACCATAGGTAAATACAAAGAAAGGAATGGAAACAGTGACAGAAAAAATGGAAACACTGGGACCTGTTGCAAGTGGAAAGACAGACAGAAGTTTTCATGTCTTTTTAAAAAGATAGATCATTGATGGATGAAGGGATGAATGAAATATGAGACACTAAGACATGAAGAATAAGTGACGGAGGCAAACTTGTGAGATGGATAAATGGATTGATAATAGATGGATAAACAGACCGAGAAACGTGGTAAAAATTTCAAGCCTGTTTCTAAGTTTCGACACACGTCTCAGGAGACGTTTCAAAACAAGACAAAGAGAACGATAGAAAGTCGGAAAGAATAAGTGAGAGGAAAATGGAAACAAGAACCTGGGGCACTAGAACGGATGGGTAGGTAGTTTTCATGAAGGTACGCACATGTACATCTCTAAATTAGCAGACCTGAACATAAGCAAAAGATAGATAGAGAGATAGATAAACACACGAATATCCATACACACATAGAAATAAAGACAGGAGGCAATGTGTTATTAGTTAATTCATATATTTCTGCAGTAAAGTTAACATAACGCTTGTGTCACCCTTTAATTTTTCTCAGTATTGATATTTCTGTTATATTCAGACATGAGTAAATCTAAGACTGTCTTTGTTTCGCAATAAATATCATAAAATAATAGAGCTTCACTTAATAAATATTTTTTTTACAATGACAAAAACAAAATGTTTTTAAAACAGACATTTTCTTTTCTTTTTTTTTTTTTTTTTTGTAACTTTTGAAAAAATAGCCCGGATTCCTCTGATGGATTTGAACATACAATTTTTTTTTTTTTACAAAAATATGAGAAAAGGGGAGAGAAAACAAAAAAATAAAAACAACCAAACAAGTCAGAATGCCACGGAGTGTGTGTGTGTGCGTGTGAGTGAGAATGTCCGCTCGTCCGGAAATGCTACCAGACGGAGGGGTCGTTTCCACGGAGACGACCTGCGGGAAGGCACTGGGAGCCCTCGGTGTGAGAACAATACCAGGTTGCTACGGCGCTCTGGGAACAGCTACAGTATTATGGGCTGGCCGGACAGTCCTTCACAGATTCAGTTCGGTTTGTCTCTCGCTTACTTAGCTTCTTCTGCCTGTTTTTTTTTTTTTCCAATCCCCACTTTCTCCCTCTCTTTCTCTCTTTTTTTTTTTAAATGGAGTAGCTGAGCAGACCCGCAGTCAGTTTAAGACACTGGTTTTGTTAAAACCAAAAAACAAAACAGAACAAACAAAAATAAAAGAAACTGCCAAGTTGACAGATTAGAAACGAGTGGTTTTGGGTTTTTTTTTTCCATCCTCCATCCTCCTAGCAGCAGATCGGTAAGGAACAGGTGGGGTTTATTTAGAGCATTGTGACGAGATCATTGTCCGTCCTCTTCCCCCCCGGATCCTGGGACTCAGCCTGCATCCTGCACTGTGTGTTAGCACTTTTTTTTTTTAAAGGCATGTGCCGTTTAACACGTTTAATATTGCGATATGACAAAGATACAGTGCTGCTTTTCTTATATTTACGCATTGCAGACTAGAGTGTTATAGGGATTGCCCGTGCTGGCAAATTGTAAGGACCTGCAATGCTGCCCTCACACCACAGTGGCACTGGTGAGATTTCAAAGCATCCACGATAACAATATAGAATTTCTTGCCGTTGCATAACTGATTAGCGGCACATGCCTGGCACGCGTTCAGCCCTTGGTGTGTTTGTTAGCGTGGGTTTGGACTCCCTGCTGTGTGTGTTAGCACATATTCGGCTCGTGCGTGTTTTAGCTTGAGTATGGAAGCCGAATGGGGCCAAAAACAAGAAGCCCTTAATCCTGTGTGTGTTAGTGCCTGTGTTTTCGGCTCCGTCTTTGTTAGTGTCTCGTGTGTGTGTCCTGTCCTGCTCAGGTGGGTTTGCCGGGCGTGAGAGCGTGTCCCTGCCCGTCCCTCCAGCAGTAGACGGCGTTTGAGTTCTTGCAGCGGCAGCCGGGTCGGCGCAGGCGGTCGTGGCACACCTGGCACACTTTCAGGCACCCTTTACAGGGAGGGTAGCAGAGTAGGCAAGGGAAGACCGGCGCCATGAGGGCCATGCAGAGGAAGCGCGCCGGGCAGCGCGGCCTCGTCAGCGAGCACGGCCGGTCGGCACACGAGTCGCCCGCGTCGTCTCCGCCCTCGCTCGAGCAGTGGTAGAAAAGGCCCTTGACGAGGCACATGCACGTGCCGTGCTCCAACACGCTCTCGGCCGAGCACACGCACTGGCCGTCGCACACCATCCGCGAGGGAAGGGGCCTAGGCGACGTGCACTCGACGCACTTGCACTTCCCGCAGCTCTCGCAAATCAGTTGGTGCGACGAGGACGACGAGGACGAAGACGACGACGACAGCAACGACTCGCCCTTTAACTTCGCCTGCTTCGACTTCAACAAAGTGTCCGAGGGAGCGAACAGAGGCCGCAAGGGCGCCATTTGCGATTTGGGCTGCGTCCTAACCACATGCCGAAAGGGCGGCGAGCCACCCGAAGAAGGAGAGAAGCCACCGCCGGTGCCGCCGCTTCCGTAATTGTTGTTGTTAACGTTAACCACGATGACCTCGTGAGTTCGCTCGTGCTTCAGCGTCCGGGGAGGAGGCGACGGGCGCCACGAAGGCGCCGCAGACGGTTGGCGCGTCGACGGTGGCGAGGGTGCCGCGGATGTCACGGGGCCTTCGGTGTACTCGTTCTTGGAGCGTATGGAGCGGATCTGATCCAGAGAGAGAACGGCGCCCACGTGGCCTCCACGATCCATCTGACCGAATCAACGACTTTCTGTGGAACGATGCAGTCCGGGAACATCGGAGAACCTGAAGGACAGAGACGGAACATTAAACCACTGGAATCTACATTAGGACAGGAGAAGGGGATCAAAATCACACGTGACAAACCACGATCGATACTTTCACAGTGATTCTACTGAAACTACTAGTGATTCATACATCTTGTGTGGTAAAAAAAAAAAAAAAAAGGTTTTGCGATTAGTTTTTTTGGCTCTTACTGAAATCAGGTCGCTTAACCACAAACAACAGGAACAAGTCAAACGAGCCACAAAAAAAAAAACCCTTGGACGGAAACGGTTAAATGCTGTGGAAGGTAGATTTTGAATTTACCCAAACGGGTAAAAGAATTTTGAAACGGGCCAAACCAAGCATTAACCCCCCCACATTCTGCAAGCAATATCATTTGGCTGTACTGCCCCGCACCAACGTGCAGCCCTTTATTGGCCTGAGCCGGGAGGAAGTAACCATTTACAACCGGGGCTATAAAAGAGTGAGGGATGGTAAGACAGACGAGGGCTGTATTCGAGCTGGATTCAAATACGCAAATGTGTGAATTGGTTTCCTAGTCTCATAAAGCAGCTGGTTGAGAAACTAAAATGGTGTGCGTGCAGGAATAAGTGTGAAAGATCTATTCCCGAAACGCCTCGCATCTTCACAAACTCTGTTCCTCCAGGTTTAACAGGTTCGCTTTAAAAACGTGTTGGACTGAGCTCAATAACTCTCCCAGATCTGCATGTGTATGGCTGACCGACACTGGGAAAAGATTACGCCGACGCAGCTGATACGAACTGAGCTTTGGGGTTAAAAAAAAACAAAAAACAAAGCCATTCGATGTAAACAGACCTAGAAAATAATCCGGATTCTTCAACCGTCCTGTCCGTTATCCTTTCCTGAAGTGGGAACTCTAAAAACCCAACCTTACACATCATCTACACGCACGTGATTTTAGTAACCGGGTTACTTGTTCTGGGGTTTGGGACAGTATCTCGCACGACCCCTGGGAGAGGAAAAAAAAAGAAAGAAAAAAAAAGAACTCATGGGCCTGGGATGAGCTGGAAAGACTGGGGGCGGGGGGTAAAAGTAGAGGGTAAAAACAGATGGAGATTGGGGTCATAAAGCATAAGGGTAGTAAAAAGAAAAAAGCAGTCAATCAACAGACGTGGGTGGTTGAGGAAATTTGGTCAGTGGCAAAAGGGGGGTAAAAGATATCAGAAAGGTGGTGGTGGTGGGGCATAAAAAGGAGAGGAAGACTAATAATAAAGGGGTAAATGGATAAGTGGAAGGGAAGAGGGGGGTAAATGGGAAGGTAATGAAGGAAGACATAAAAGAAATTGGGGTAATGATGTGGAAGTAGAGGTGATCATCTGTGGAAGAGGAGTTACAGATATATTTATTGGATTAAAAAACAAAAACAAAGAAAAGGTTTGCCTAAAGGAGGGGGGGGGGGTATTTGGAGAGGTGGAAGGATGATAAAACGGACGGAAATGGGGGGGAAGTGGAGGGAGAGGGTAAAAAGAAGGGTGTAAGCAGGGGGTAAAGAAAGAGGTGGAAGTGGCAGAGGGGGGTAAAAACTTATGAATGAAAGGCAGCCCGCTGGGGGAGGGGTGGGAGGAAGGGGGTGTTTGGGAGCGGAGTGGCTTTACACACGCACACACACACACAAGCTTCTGCTTTGCAAAGGAAATAAGGGCGCTAAACAAACACGGCGCGCATTTCTATTTTTTTTTCCGGCGCATATTTTTCCTGCGCATCTCCGACGCTGCGCAGCCCGCGCAATGCGCGACACGGCCACTCCACTAAACCAAAACTCCAGCCCCAATAATACAGACACGTAAAAACCACAAGGTCATGATCATCATCATTATTATTAATATTATTATTGCTCGTTGGCTTCTATTTTCTGCATACGCACCTATACGCGATCCTCCATGACGAGAACTCCATCAGCCGATGTTGCGCTTCCAAAATCGGTCTCTGGACGTTTCACGGCTCATCAACCTGCCAGTTTTTTTAAATATCCACACACGGCCATGCACACAAGCTCTGATGTCCTGTTCCGTCCCGTCTAAATTCGCTCCTTTTTAAAAAATATTATATATTTTTTTCAATCAAGTAGAATTAAAATCCACGCGGGAGTCTGCGCACCCAATTACGCCGAGCTGAAGGGAAAAGGGCGCACCGTTTATTTCCCGACTTCAAACACGAAACCATTAAAACATTTCACCCAGAAATTCCTCCAGCCGTGTGTAAGATCCCGGGTAGGAAACAATGTCTCAAGTCCCCACTCGATGTATTTAAAAAATATATATATATCTCGCACAAAATAAATAGTTGCTGGACGATTTTCTTTTTTTTCCCCCTCCGCGCTGTATTTAAAAAAAAAAAAAAGCCAGTTCGTGCGTGCGTGTGTGTAAATGTGTGTGTGCGCGCGCCTTCTCGCTCGCGCTCTCTTTCTGTCGTCAGAAGCTCGCCGAGATGAATGAGAGCTTTACCGTTGGGGCCCCCACGGAACCAAGCGAGCAATCTGATTGGCCAATCACAGCGGACACGCCGCATCCGCTCCTCATTCATTGGCCGGATGGGGAGGGAGGGCGAGAGAGAGAGCGAGAGAGAGAATGAATGTGATGCAAAGGGTTTTTTAAGGTGGAACGTTGAGTTTGTCCACAGACAGGATTTGGACTTTTTTTTTTTATAAGAGGGGACACATATTAGTATTAGTTCTATTTCTATTACTGTTGCTACTGTGAAATAAAATCAGCATATTTAATCAGCACTTCGACAGAAAAGAAATAAAAAAGCCCCCGACACTTCACAGACAACCGTGCGACCTTAAAAGCCCCCTTATTTATTTATTTATTTTAAGGTGGACCTGATCATTTAAGTCAGGTCGTTTCCGCTCTGCCTGAATGCGGGACGGAGGTGATTGACCTCTGTGAGGATCATCATTATTGTCCTCTCAAAGGCTGTGGGCTTCATCACAGGTCCAGACACGTCGAGGAGCTGCAGCTTTTGTTACTGTTGTTTAACAGACATTTGTGCACATTTACAGTCGGCTCGATTACCGCTCGAAACACCGGGCATGAACGCACCCGATTTATTCATCTATTTTCAGAAATTTCAGTTATGATGATTATTTTTTTTTTCTTTAGAACAAACAAGAAAACGAACAGTAAATAGACATGGATCTGTTTCTCAAACGTTGCTCTTTTATTCACCTTCTTATTACTGGGAATTTTCAGTTCGCCGCTTCTTGGAAATTTAATATTCTGAAATGTACATAAAATGTAAATATTATGTAAATTTCCTACATAAAATTAAAGTTATCTGAATATTATGGGATGTGCACCATCGAAAAGTAAGCAAGTATTATGGGATTTACATATTAGAAACGTATTTGAATATTATGGGATGTACATAAATGAATATTATAGGGTGTACATAAGCTAAAGTAATGGATGATTATGGGATGTACACTATCGGAGAGTACGCAATATTATGGTATTTACATAGAAACGTATTTGAATATTATGGGATGTACACTATCGGAGAGAACGCAATATTATGGGATGTACGTAGAAACTTATTTGAGTATTATGGGAGGTACACTATCGGAGAGTAAGCAATATTATGGGATGTACCTAGAATACTATTTAAATATTATGGGCTGTACATAAGCTAAAGTAATGGAATATTATGGGATGTACACTATAGGAACTTATTTGAATATGCACATAAATGAAAGTAGGTGGATATTACGGGACGTACACTATTGAACACGTAGTGCATATTATGGGATGTACATAAAATAACAGTTAATTTAATATTATGGGATGTACATTATCTAAAATGAAGCGATCTATGAGATGTACACAACCGACAATGAATTGAATATTATGGGATGTGCATAATAAAAACGTAAATTCAATGTTATTGAAGTATTATGGGGTGCGCAGAATAGAAACGGATCAGAAAATTGTTATACAAAATAAAGTGAATATTACGGGATGTTCACGCGACTTGGGCTCGTCCGGATCTGCATGGGTTAAACCCAGGAGCGGTCCTGCGCGCGCGGCCTTAAAAAGAGTGTGTGTGTGTGTGTGTGTGTGTGTGTTTGTGTGAGTGAGTGTGAGTGAGTGTGAGAGAGAGAGAGACTGAAAGCCCCTCCCCCGTCCCCTCTCTGGGCCGCGCGCGGGGAGATCGGCGGATGCGCCATTTCCGGATCCAGGCAGGAGAGTAAAAACAGGGAGGGAGGGAGGGAGGGGGGGAGAGAGAGAGAGAGAGAGAGAGAGAGGGAGAGAGGGAGGGAGGGAGGGAGGGGGTGTTGGAGAGTTCAATACAAAGTCAATTTATTCCCCATTCTGATGGAAATGGCGGCTCCCAAGCGGCATGTTTAACTTTCCCTTCAGTAACTGCATTAAACACAGCTTTTATCAATGGGATCACGTGTTTTCTATAATTAAGCAAATAAACAAAATGAAGAACGACAGAAATAACTTCCCTGTAATCCAAACTGCTATTGCGCCAGGCTTTACTCATACCCAGTTTACACCTAGTTTTCTCCTCCTCTTTCCATCATCTTGTTTTTTTGCTCGACCCTGGCCCTGGTTTCCACCCTGGAGCTCTAGAGGAGCAGGACCAAACCTGATTGCAACAACAGCTCCAAACTCACTCATCTTACCACCTTCTTTGCAAAAGAACCCGGAGAATCCCCCCTCAAACAGACAACGAGGCTGCGATGCCACGCGTCATCTTTGACATTTTATCAGCTCCATTTGGAAACCCGTATATTTAGTGGTATATCAGTTGAAATCTAATGACACTTATCAAATAATAAATCATCTGTTCATACAGTGTCTTTGAGAAGTGTGGAACCACCATGGTTTTTTTTTTCTTTTTGGTAAAAGGCAAAGAAACGCAGGAATTCGACAGTGAAAGTTCTGACATTTTTGACTCCAACATTAAAAGTTCTGCAAGACAGAGAACAGGAGTGATGATGTTAGCAGACTTCCTCACCCAATCCTTGGTCAAAGTAAATGTCCACAACGTTAAATTTCATAGTTTGACGCATAGAAACAAGTCGGTGATTCCACACTTTGGACTTATTTGGTGTTCATGAAGCAAATCTACAGTAATGGGGTCTGATCAGACAGGACATTCATTGAAGAGGACAAGTACAATTGTCTCTCTTTCGATGGTGCATAGAACAAAAATAAAGCCCACTGTAAACTACAAAATTGAGAAGGTTATCGAATTCCTTTAAAGAAACGAATGGCGGATATAATCCCGCTTGGTTGGAATCTTATCGGTCTCCAATCCGCACCAAACGACGAGGTGTAAACGACGTCTGGGGTTGTTACGGACTCTCAAATCGCATCCAGAGTCCAGACCGGAATCTCTGGTTTGGATAGACCTCGCTAAGTACGGCGAGTAATTAGAAAAAGGAATAAATCACTTAAACATCTCACTACGGGCTGTTCTTTAAAGTGATTTATCCATTTTAATCTGCAGTATTTTTTTTTTTAAGAGCACGCCTAAATGCCTGCATGGAACTCCGGCCGTCTCTTAGGATCAAGCCGGCAGTAAATTAATAAAACCGAAACGCGCCACGGCTGTAAAACTCGCCGTTTTTGCGACGGAGTAAAACTTTTATGGAGCTGTAACTCATTGGAGGCTGGAGAACTTCTCCTCAGAGCAAATATCCGCACAACAATAGAGGACCGGACGAAAGAGATACCGGGCGTTTATATCGCCTACGGGTTGTGCAGGCGAGCAAACAGGACAGAAATGCAGGCGTGATGGGACGTGATTACGTAATAACACTTTTTATTTTATAGGCGTTTACACACTAGGAGTCGGTAGCATGTACATGTTTATGTTGTATCGTCACCAAACTGTAATAAAGGTTGGAGGTATTTGGTTCTGAAGACACACACACACACACACACACACACACACACACACACACACACACACACACACACACACACACACACACAGCAGAGTCAGTGGAAGGATCCGGAGCCGTTTTGCAGCTGGTAGTTGGCGTATAAGCGAAGAAGCGAGTCCGGCACTCGAGGCTTTATGACTGCCAGGGCGGATTCAAAATGGCCGACTGCGATGAGTTCGGCTTTTATGTCCTCCTGCAGGGCGAAAAGTGCGGCTTCACGACACACTGCGGTAATCTGGGGGGGGGGGACAAAAAGGAACAAAGAAGAAATCGATGACGCGGCATTTTCTTCATAGATATTTTTCTCCATTCAATAGGTTATTTTCTTTTATTTTGGTGCGTATTTTCTATCCCCTTTCCCCCATGTTTAAAACAATTTACGTTTCGTCTCTTCGAAGCTTCTCCTTAAGAAAAACCTCACCTTTGAGGAACGAGGGTACGTTCTATGACCCCTCAAAAACAAGGAACAAAAAAATCGCAAGGTTTTGACTCTCCTTTTTCGAGGGGAATTGTACATGTACTTTACTGTAAACTCAACAACTATCAAGGTTTCACTGTCAATGCAAAGCAACCCGATTCTGAATACCCACACGTAAATATAAGATCTTACGACTTGGATGCTCAGCTCAAAGATTGTCTTAATAAATAAAATGAAATAAATAAATCAGTAATAATGACCAGATCAGATTTTGTATCTCTCAAACACGAGGTATGATTTCATCGTAGCCCAAACCTGTAATATATACATACTTTTTTTTTTACAACTGGACACCGGAGTCCCACGAGGACACATGAAACTCCAGCAACCAGAACTCAAGACTGACTCAGAATCCTGGAGCTGTCAAGATTCAATACTACCATCATCCTTCTATATATACCGTATACACCCATGTAATACAGAAATCTTAAGGATCGAATTTTGCTAAGAATCATCCTGTGGTGGTCCTATTCCCCTGCAAGACCGTGTGTGTGTGTGTGTGTGTGTGTGTGTGTGTGTGTGTGAGGAACGCTGCTGTATTAGGAATGTACCTGTGACTGGGTGTGAATGAAAAATCCAGCATCACAACAAGTTGGAAGAAATGAAGCAACAGCGATCAGAATGATGGCACGATGCCCTTACCACAAATTAGCACACAGTAAACACACGCACACACACTCGCGCACACACACTCGCACACCCACCCGCCTCCGTGCAAAATCATTTCTAGTAATTACAGGGTGACTATTTTTAGCCCACAACACCAAAGCAGCCTTTAAGGTGAACGCTGTGTGGGAACGTGCCCTCAGGATTCGCCGCCTTCACACAGAGGATCCAGAAATGACTGAATCTGACTTTTGGATCTTGCACAACAAGCACGATCTGATCATAGTCTAATTGTGGAATACAGACAGGTTTTGTTTCCTTTTTTAAAAACAGGGAAACTCTGGACAAACAGTAACCCGGACTTTAAGACTGACCCACAACCTTGGAGCTGTCAAGCATCAATACTACCATATATACAATATAGACTCGTATAATTCCCAAATATCACAGTGGAACTAGTGGAAATGTGCTTTAGATTGATTTGTTAGATTCATTCGATTATTTGTTTATTCATTTATTTTTTAAAGGATAAGCATTAAAGAGTCGAAACGAGCCTGGAAAATAAGAAAAATTTGAGATAGAAAAGACGGATCTAAGTATAAGTAAAAGCCTTCCAACAATATGGCGGCTCATGAACAGTAAATGAACAGAATGCGAAGAGAAGGATTCTGTGCTGATCGAAATCGATTCAATAACACCCAACACATGGGAATGTAAATTGAATATAAATTAATATTAAATAATAATTTTATACTGTCATTTGTTCACAGATTACAGTACATAATTTAGCAATCAATTTATAGAACCGTAATGTATAAACTTCACAGTATATATGTGTGTGGCAACGGGTGAGAAAAGAGTAGAAAAAAAGAGAGGCGACTGTTAAAATTGGGATTTGCAACACCAAAAAGAGGCGGAGCCGATAAAAAGGAGAGACGACAGTTAAAATTGGGATTTGCAACACCAAAAAGAGGCGGAGCCAAAAAACAAAACAAAAAAGAGATGACAGTAACAATTAGGATTTGGACCACCAAAAAGAGTGGAAGAGTGGAAGGCGGAGCCGATAAAAAAAAAAAAAAAAAAAAAAAGAGAGACGACAGTTAAAAATGGGATTTGCAACACCAAAAAGAGGCGGGGCCAAAAAAAAAAAAAAAAGAGTCGACAGTTAAAATTGGAATTTGCAACACCAAAAAAAAAAGGCGGAGCCGATAGAAAAAGAGAGACGACAGTTAAAATTGGGATTTGCAATACCAAAAAGAGAAGGTCTGGGGTTCAAGCCCCGGTATCGCCAAGCTGCCACTCTTGGGCCCTTGAGCAAGGACCTTAACCCTCTATGCTCCGGGGGTCCCTTACGAGGGAAAAATAAAGGTCCGTGACGTCGGAGTGACGTGGGGCCGCCTTCCCGTGGGCTCACCACCTGCAGGAGGGACCGTAAGGGTCGGTGCTGTGAGGATTGGGCAGCAGTCGAAGGCGAGGGCCTGCTTAGACTGCTGCCCCCGTGACTCGGATTACCGATAAGCGGGAGAAAATGAATGAATGAATGAATACCAAAAAGAGGCGGAGCCGAAAAAAAAAAAAAAGAGACGACAGTTAAAATTGGGATTCGAAACACCAAAAAGAGGCGGAGCCAATAAAAAAGAGAGACAACAGTTAAAATTGGGATTTGCAACACCAAAAAGAGGTGGAGCCAAAAATAAAAGAGAGACGACAGTTAAAATTGGGATTTGCAACACCAGAAACACGGTAAACAATACTGTACATTGTGGCAGCATCCTAACGTATTGTACAGAATAAATACATTTGAGTATTTGTTCAATTTTACGTCATCGTCATATCGAAAAAGTCGAACGATCGTAACTCGGGGACTCCCTGTATTAAATATAATGTACATTATGATTTTATTTTATTTTTTTAGATGAACTGTTCGCTCAGCGGACGATACAAATAACCGAAAATATTCGAAGTTTGGCTCTGTTCCAAAGTCAGTTTCTCGTGCGACCGAGACACAACTCGGTGTTCTGGAAAACTCTTGAGCTCCTGCCACGATAGTGCTGAAGTCTTTGAAGTCTATGTGTCTGCGTTTGTGAAATGAACTCGGCACTACTTCTCGCAACTCCTCCCGACTCTCAACACGGTCCTGAATGCGATCCGAAATCGTCCAGGCCGTGCGCACGAACTTGGCTCATACCTGCAGTGCATGGAAAAAAAGAAAGAATCCTTCACGTCGGATTCAAGCGTGTTATGTGTGTGTGTGCAGGTTTGAGCTCTCCCCAACTTGTTTTCTCTTCTTTTCCTTGCTTTTTTTTTTTTTTTCTTTCTGGCATACAGGAGACAGATCGCTTCCTCTGAACCAGCGAGACCCACAAGATTATGCAAGAGAGAGAGAGAGAGAGAGAGAGAGAGAGAGAGAGAGAGAGAGAGAGAAGAGAGGAATGGGCTAGCAAGGCTGCCTGGAGTTCATCAGTGTGTTTTCTCCTTCTCCCTCGCTCCACTCGTTTTCGGATATGCCTGATGCCTGATGCGTGTGTGTGTATATATATATATATATATATATATATATATATATATATATATATATATATATATATATATATATATATATACATATATATACACACACGCATCAGGCATCAGGCATCAGGCATATCCGAAAACGAGTGGAGCGAGGGGTGTGTGTGTGTGTGTGTGTGTGTGTGTGTGTGTGGAGAGTTCCCTGTGGTCAAAGCCAACATAGCAGACCTGATTGCATAATCACAGGAGAATTATAAAATAAGAGAGAGAGTGTGTGTGTGTGTGTGTGTGTGTGTGTGTGTGTGTGTGTGTGTGTGTGTGTGTTGCCATGATTCTAGGAAATGAAATGGAATGCAGACTTCACATTCAAGGCCATTCAACAGGGGGTTAGTAACATCCTCACAGCTCAAACCCAGGCCTTGCGGAACAACACCCTCACGCTGGAAGACTTCCTACTCCAGCGCTGTGAAATACTCGAATCTGATTGGTCTAAACGGGTTATTAGTATTCAGCAGCAGCGTTGGACAGGGTTTTACACACTGCTGCAGCTCGTTCTCATACGCTGCTCGTTCTATATGAAGGACGCCGCCGGCTGCATGGTTATTGTAGTTCTCTGGCCGCACGCTGGAACGCCATGGCGCGGCAGTCATGAATCGCAGACTTGATGCCACTGGTTTCGGATTCGTTATGCCTCCTTGTACTGACGACGAGACTCGCTTTGTTTCCGAGAACAAGAAACTCAGTGTCAGGTTGAATGAAGCAAATGAAGTTAAAGGAAAATAAGATGACACACACACACACACACACACACACACACACACACACACACACACACACACACACACACACACAGAGAGAGAGAGAGAGAGAGAGAGAGAGAGAGAGAGAGAGAGAGAGATGTAAATTTATAGACAGAAATGTACAGAAAAAGTGAAAGCGAGAAAAAAGAGAGGAAGGGAAGGAGAGAGAAGGAAAGATAAATGCATAGAAAAAGAGAAGGAAAGAGAGAGATTTAGGTAGACAGATTAAGAGGGAAGGAAGGAAGAGAGAGAGAGAGAGACTGAGAGGAGGAGAGAGAGAGACTGAAAGAGACTTAGAAAAAGAGAGAGAGAGATTAAGAGAGAGAGGAAGAGAGACTAATGAGGAAGAGAGAGAGACTGAAAGGAAGAGAGAGGGAGAGAGACTGGGAGGAAGAGAGAGAGACTGGGAGGAAGAGAGAGAGAGAGAGAGAGAGAGAGAGAGAGAGAGAGAGAGAGAGAGAGAGGCTGAGAGGAAAAGAGAGCTACTGGGAGAAAGAGAAAGAGAGACAGAGAGAGAGGCCAAAAGGAAGAAAGAAAGACTAAGAGGGAGAGAGAAAGACTGAGAGGGAAAGAGAAAGACTGAGGTAGAGAGAAAGAGAGAGGGAGAGAGAAAGAGGGAGGGAGGGAGAGAGAGAGAGAGAGAGAGAGTCAGTGTGTGGCCACTCCATCCTTCTTGTTTTTAAAACACCTCAATCACTTCATATAAACTACACATTTCCTCTCACAGTCCACTTTCCTCCTTCTTTCCCTCCTTGTGCTCTTTCATCTGTATCTATCCCTCTGTTATTCCCTCCATCTTTACAGCACTGTCCCGCACCCTAATTTACTCCATCAGATAACTCCATTACGCTTTCTGTTTTCATTCCTCCGTCACTCCCTCTCTCGCTCAATCTCTCTCCTTTTCTTCCTGTTACTCCTCCACTTTAGTTGTCTCTCACTCCCTTCCTTTACACCCCCCTGCATG
>NC_139590.1:21008278-21023278 GCF_946808225.1 Silurus aristotelis
GCCTTTTTCTTTCTTTCATCCTTTCAACCCATTTACATTCTTTTATTTATACTGCTCTCCCTTTCATTTCCTTTACACCCTTCTTTCACTCTCTAGGTCACTTGTTCCTTGATCCATTTAGATTTCATTCATTTATACTTGGATATTTTTAATCTTTTATTTATTTTAATATTCATCCTTTCCATTTTCTTCAAACAATGGATTTTCATCACTTTTCCCTTTTTTTGTTACTCGAAAAGAAACTAAAATTATTATTATTTTCCCCTCCATTTTCTTCTCACAGTTTCTTCTTCTAAATCAAAATGTTTCTGTCTTCCTTTAGGTCACTTTCTCTTCTTCGCCAACTTTCGTGGTTCCTTTGCACCATGTACTTTTCATGCATTCCATTTTTCCTTTCACCTTTTTTTTGATCATTTCAATCTTTTATCATTTCTTTGATCCTTTCCCTAATTCATACATTTTGTTTATTTTACTGCTTTCTTCCCTCTTTTCCTTCCAACCCCCCCCCCCCCCCCCTTCAGTGTTTATCTTTCTCTCTTCCTCGAGGTGTATTTCATTATAGAACTAATTAACATGTCCGTATCGGCTTCCTCTGTTCAATTGTGTAAATAAAGGCAGGCAGGACTTTAGACGCCTCTTTAATGGGTCCTCAAGTGCCAAAGGGGCATTCCATCAACTTCCCCTCTTTAACACACACACACACACACACACACACACACACACACACACACACACACAGGTTTCAAATTTCATCAGGAAAAATTCAATTTGTGCATTGTGTGTATGTGTGTACACGTACATGTGTGTGTATATATGTGTCATTTTTATGTGTGTGTATATGTGTAGTTGCTTCGTAAAGGTTTTAAATATAGAAAACATTATTCATCACTCTGACACACACACACACACACACACACACACACACACACACACACACACACAGCTCTAGACAGCTAATAAACCCAACAAATTGAAACCCACTATAAATCTAGAGCTAAACATATATACTTTTTTATAGCCCTAGAATCTCCTGAAAGTAACACACACACACACACACACACACACACACACACACACACACACACACACACACACACACACACACACACACACACACACACACACACACTACATTTTGTTTCATGCAGAACATCTACAACTTAGGTTTCACACATGAATGAAATATTAATTTCTCAACTTGACCTTAACAGTTAACCTTTTTTTTAAAAACCCTCATTTTTTACACTTCTTTCTTCATTCTCTTAATTCACCCATAACTGATCCCTCTATCACAGCTGACAGCAAGATTTCAATGTGCTTCCCCTTTTTCTTTCTATTGTTTTTTTTTCTAATGTTGCCCCTTCTATCTTTCCCAACCTTATGTTATTTCTGCGATCGCTATTTTTTAAAATTTCGCTTCCACTGTTGTATCTTTCAATTGTTTTCTTCCTACTCTTTTCATTCATTCATGCAGTCAGTCATTCATTCATTCAGACCATCAGTCCTTTAATCAGACTTCTATACAATGAGTCAATCATTCAATCGGTCATTCGGACTTCATTCGTTCAGTCAGTCATGTATTCGTTCAGACTTTCAATTATTTCATCATATTATACTGCAGTCATTTATTCATCCAGACTTCAGTCATACAGATGATGTAATTCATTCACTTTGTCAATCAGTCAGTCAGACATTCGTCGAGACAAATCAGTGTCATGTACATGTCAAAATAATACTCTAGGGTTCAAAATTTTTAAACTGACACTATGTGGCGCAAACTATATAAACAGATGTTTATGTGCTTCGTGAACATCCCATTCCACATCCTTATTAGCGACGTTCAACAATAAAAAAAACTTTATTGAGGGTGTTTGTGATTCAATTCTATTCAATGTTATTGTATGTATTGCAGTTTTAACAATTGTCCTAAAGCAGCTTTATAGAATTAAACAGATCAAGCATCATAATTTAATCCCTATATCTCTGAGATGCCCAAATTAGAGCCCACAATAACTATAAATCACTAAGAATATAAGTACTAAAGTAGAATTTTAAAAATAAACCTACATTAGCTAAGCGGATTCATGTTTTATGATTTTTTTTAATTATGAAATCATAAATTGGAGGAACAATTGCGATTTTAAATGTAATATAATTTTTGGCAGACTTGATTGCTGGCCCTTCATTGGAAAAATAAATCAACAAAATTTTATATTTTATATTATTGTTGATTAATATATATTAAGTTGATTGCATTTATTGCATCCTGGTTTTGACAAAAATCGGAGCTGTTTTAGAGAAAATCAGCAGTGAACTCGGCCACGGCATCGCACAAAACACACTCGCAGCTTGAAGTCTTCTTGTGCCACGGATCGCACACTGATTCGAGCATCAAACCGCAAGCTCGGGGGCATTTTGTGCAAGAAAAAAAGCGTGACGAATCAGACGGAAAGTGGCGACTGAAAAGACACTACAAAGAGGCCGGAGCTCTCCAAACGCGCTAAACAGCTCGAACTTTAACCTCTCGGGGGGTTTTGCTGATTATTACAAACAGAGCTCGAGGAAGTTGTGATCGTTTATCGGGAAAAGACTGGAACAAAGACAGAAAGAAAAAAAAAAAATCATTTAATATAACTTTTACATTTATATGAAATCAGATCTAATATTTCTCTAGTAACAAGCTTTAAAAAAAAACTCCGGAAACGAAAGACTAACTAATAAATTGTTAAAAAAAAATTTTTTAAATTGAAGAACCATGCACTATAAAGACAAATGTTTGGGGGGGGATTTTGTGCCTATTCTTCCACAAGGGTATTAATAAAGTCAGGTATTGATGTAGGTGAGGTGAGGAGGACTGGGGTGCAGTCAGCATTCACATTCATCTCAAAGGTGTTCAATAGGGTTGGTGCTCTATAGCAGTAAAGCAGATCTTCATGGACCTTTGTGCACAGGGGCACAATCATGGTGGAAGAGTTTTGGGTCTCAGTTTAAACGAAGGGAAATTTTCATCCCAGCGCATCCAAAGGCATCCGATACAATTGTGTGCCTCCAATTCTGTGGTAAAAGTTTGGAGGAGAACCACATATGCACATATACAGTTTTGAGAAGAAATCGTGGACGTTCTAATGATCGTTATAACACGGTGCTAGTTTTGTCTCTCTATCGTCTTTCTTTTGAGAGGAGCTACGTTATCCAGTGTATAGCGGAATGCGGTAGACATTCAGTAGCCCAATTGAAATCTATGGGGCCAGACGGTGATCCAATCGATACTGATAACTCTGAGAGATTATTGATAACACTTGTTGCGGTAGCCGGCGTGCAAGTCTGTTTAACACGGTATCGTAACGAGGTAACTACGCTATGGGAGGCAGATTTTAAGGAGATGAGTTCAAATTCTGAAATAAGTTCAGACTGAAGAACTATATTTTCGATATTTAATCCAAATGTTTGTATTAAGAGGTATAGTTAGTGTCCACCACTATGAGTGGGTCCAATTCCATTCTGATTTCCTGCTACCGATTCAGAGCGATTTTTAATCAAAATTACAGACAATTAATGCATCGTTTAATTAATGCTTTGACTGACTAGACCGATTTTTAGAAGTTACATATTCAGCTTTTGGACAATTTTCATTGTTAAAAGTGTTACAGAAATAAAAAATAAAAAAACGGAAAACTAAACAGTGTGTATATCTATAGTTAATAGCTATAATTAATATTTATAATGTATTTAAATGAAGAAAAAAAAACCCCAGTAAAGTGATGTTGAACTTTTACAGAAGGAAAAAGAGAAAGAAGGCAGCCTAAGGAAAGCAGCTGTCATTGGAAGCTGAGGCTTGTCACGAGAAAAGCAGCTTTAACACACTCGTGCCTGAAGGCCACTGAACCTTCCGGAGTGAGATGACAGCGTCAGGAATGCAATTAAACGCTTCTTCTTCACTTGTGTGTGTGTGTGTGTGTGTGTGTGTGTGTGTGTGTGTGTGTGTGTGTGTAAGAGAGAAAGTGTGTTTAAACCATCCTCTTAACTATTCTTCTTCTTAATTATAAAACAAATTTAAATAAGATTTTATATCAGCTTACATGTCTAGTGTGTGTGTGTGTGTGTATATATATGTATATATCACACACACACACACACACACAGCTGTATGTGTATTTTAATGACAACATCTTGATGTGTGGCTGTTTATCCTTTTTTAAAATCACTCAGTTAGTCTGTCTGCTTTTTTTTTTTTTGCCCCTTACTTTCATTACCTTCAACAAATTATTAAAAAATAAATAAATTAAATAATATGGATTACCATCTTGTATCTTGCATCTTTTTTATATATATATATATATATATATATATATATATATATATATATATATATATATATATATATATATATATATATATATATATAATAGGATATAAGGGAAAAGTTGGATATAAGAGGGAAAAAGAAGAGAGATTATCAGGCAGAAGTATGAATCTGTAATTTTGAGATTCTAAAGTTCATTAGAGACCAAACACTTCTGTTCATTTATACAGAAGAAACAGAAATGTAATAAAATAATAAAGCTGCTGAGTCACAGTGCATAAACACACACACTCTCGCTAAGCGTCATCCTGACACACAAACACACAGCCAGACAATGGTGTGTTTGTACACAAGAATCACTAGGTGCATCAGTAAAGAACAGCATCTCTCTCTCTCTCTCTCACACGCACAACTGAGTTTGTTTAAATGCAAATATCTATCTATCTATCTATCTATCTATCTATCTATCTATCTATCTATCTATCTATCTATCTATCTATCTATCTATCGTCATCTCTTTATGTCTGTCTTAATGTTAATCTGTTAATTTATCTACCAGTCTGTGGGTGTGGGTGTGTGTGTGTGTGTGTGTGTTTTTATCTCTCTGTCCTCCTGCACCAACAACTGTGAATTTGTACAATGTACAGAAAGGTTGAAGCCCCGCCCACAGCCTCAATGACCCCTGACCTCTGCTCCTGAGTAGCGTTCCGTGCGGGTCACGAGGTCCTCCAGGTGCACGCTGGGATGCACGGGCATTTTACGGAACTGCAGGCTGAAGATCTCTCTCCTGGTCGCCGCGTCAGGGAGAGGAACGTACACGATCCGATCTAAACGGCCGGGACGCATTAGAGCCTGAGAGCCAGACAGGGAGAGAGAGAGAGAGAGAGAGAGAGAGAGAGAGAGAGAGAGAGAGCAAGAGAGAGAAAGAGAGAGAGAGTTTCGTGATGAACTAAGACAGATCCATTGTCCAGTGTTTATGTTGCCTATAGAGTAGACATAACGCTCGTATCACAGGGAAAGGTCAAAGGTCACTCTGCATCAGCCGGCAATAAAAACAACTCCAGGAAGTGAAGAGGAAATCATTGTTGCTCCATGTGAGCAGGTCTCTGTCTATCTCTCTCTCTCTCTCTCTCTCTCTCTCACACACACACACACACACACAAACGCACACGCACACACAAACTCTGTGTGGTGTGTGTGCGTGTGCGTGTGCGTGTTACATCAGCTGAACTGAGTGGACTAATTCTAACACTCCATCTGCTTAGAAAGAAAACGCACACTCAGTCCACATCTGTTTCTAACACACACATATACAAACACACACACACACACACACACACACACACACACACACACACACACACACTGTACAGGTTAAAGAAAATGACACCACCCCCCCCTCCCCAACACAAACACACACACACACACACACACACACACACACACACACACACACACACACACACACACACACACACACACACAGCTGGCCTGCTGAGTTTTAGCAGCATGTTTGAGGTGACCTACAAGACCAGCTGGTAGGGTCTGTAAACCTCAGTACCTGTGTGTGTGTGTGCGTGTGTGTGTGTGTGTGTGTGTGTGTGTGTGTGTGTGTGTGTGTGTACTAAAACAGAGTGTGTGCAAGTACGCCATGACATCGGGACTAGACATAAGGAAAGAAGGATGAAAGGAAGCAAACGTAAAGAAGCAGGGAAGAAAGGAATGAATTAAGTCAGTAAGGATCAAAGGAAAAAAGGAAAGTAGAAAGGAAGAAATGAAGTAAAACAGTAAGCATGTATGTAAATAAAGGAATTATGGAGATACAGATAGAAGTACAGAATAAACTAAGAAGGGATAGAAGAAAGGAAGTAACATATGTAAGGAATGATGGGTTGGGAGAAACTTAGGAAAAAGGCATGAAAGAAGCAGAGGAAAGAAGGAGGGAAATATAAAGGAAGGTATTAAGAAATTAAGGAAGGAAGAAAGTCAAGTAGTACAGAAGGAACTAAGGAAGGGAACAAAAGGAAGAAAGGAAAGGAGTAAAGAAGGATGATAGCAGTGAATAACAGTGAAATAACAGTGAAAGAACTAACAGTATAAAAAAGATATGAAGATGTGAAGGTTTCTTTGATAAACCATTTCGCTTTTTTCAATCACTTGGCCTCCATGTTTGTAATATATATACACTACCGTAATTTCCAGACTATTAAGCGCACCCATATATAAGCCGCACCCACTGAATTTGACAAATATTTTTATTTTGAACATAAATAAGCCGCACCTGTGTATAAGCCTGCACTACACTTAAACTACAGTCGAGCGATTTGGATAAAGCAAGGATAAAGCTGTGGTTTATCAGATGAGGGAACGGGAGAAGCTGGTTAACAGTGTATGAGCGAAAGCTGAGAGCTGATGGTTACCATCGAATCAGTTCACTGTTCTGTCTGTTACTGGTGGTAGCTGTTAATAAGCTGTTTATGTCTTTCATTCACTACACTGAAACTAATGAACTTTACACAGACTTTAATGAAAGACAGTGTCTGTTACACGGTGTAACGGGTGAAATATGTTGTGGCTCCTTTAAGAGCAGAGCGGCATTTTGGGAATAGCCTGCCGCCGCATTTTTCCGCTATTACTGCATGTGTGCAAGACCGAAGAATATGTCCTTATTATTTTCTGATGCTCATTTCTAAATTTCTTTGACTAACCCGTAAAGAGTTTTGGAAACTTGTCTGTGCTTATATGATTTCTGTTGCAACTGGAGTTAGCGAGCTCTCCCTTGACCCAGACTCAACGCCCTACAACGGCTTGTATTTAAACAGAAGCCTACCAAGAAAGTCATTGTTCACTGTCTTCCTCCTTCCTTTCACAACTATTTCTCTCAGGAGTTTCTTTTGGCATCGTCGTGCATTTAAAAAAAACTTTTTTTCTCCCGATGCCGTGCAGCTCAGAACACAGGTGAGGAGCGTTTTTTCGTTTCCGTTCGGAAATGTCATTGGTCTAATAATATGGGGTTAAATTTTTTGGCTTAAAAAACCTAGGAAAAATTAATAAATAAACCGCTTCGTTGTTTAAGCCGCAGGGTTCATAACGTGGGAAAAAAGTAGCGGCTTATAGTCCGAAAAATACGGTATATGGCCAAAAACATTTGAACACCTGACCTGATCTCCAACTGCTACCGCAAGCTTGAAGACACACGGTTGTAGGACGTTTTCATGACATTTTCCCTCAGAATGTTTAGATGTTAAACTAAAGTGTGGGAAAAATGAGTTATTAGTGTAGGAGGAACATCTTGGAAGCCAGCGCTTGCGTCTTCAGAACACTGCTGAATTTCAGTCCTTCTCGCGATAATGTTGGGAGTATAATCAAAAAGAAATGTCCATTAGAGACCAGGATGGAATCGGTCATGGAGTTCCTGTTCTAACACGAGTGGGATTCCTGGAGGTCTGAGATACCATTGTTCCCAAACAAGAAAGTCTTTGGATGGTGAAGCATGAAAATGTTCCAAACTTGTTTAAGTCTGCATGAGCACATAATCTCCCCGAAATCTATTCGAACATCTTTCCAGAAGAGTGGAGGTATTAGAACAGCAAACTGAGACTAAATGTGGAGATGTGCTTTACATGGAAAGGGTATTGACCGCTTTCTATACAATTATTTCTACTTTTCCACCGGTCACAGGTAGGTTGATCCTGCCACAGGAGAAACACACGAGAATGAAAACCGCAGAGGAACATCAACATTTTTCTTTAAAGGTGTCGATACACTGCTGCAAAACGGAGACAGGGTCTCAGTTCATAGTGGGAGATTTGGGCATGACAATGGACTTGCAACCACACATTAACACACACACATAAACACACCTCTTCTGGCAGCGGTAGTGTCCAGATTAAACAACAGGATACGAGATCTCGCTCAAAACAAGCACGGCATGAACTCAGTGTGCCATCCAACACACACACACACACACACACACACAATGTGGTGAGTGATGAAACTGACTCATTGAGAGATCCAGAAACACATCCGCTTCCTCTGCAGCATGAAACCAAAACATTTGGCTTGTGCCAGATACACACATACTATCAAGTGTGTGTGTGTGTGTGTGTGTGTGTGTGTGTGTGTGTGTGTGTGTGTGTGTGTGTGTGTGTAGGACTAGTCATTTTCGGCAAAGCTGTTCCAACAACCAAATAAAGAAAGAGAGGAGGATGAAGGAAAAACAGCACAGAACCGTAAATAGTAATTAACAGTACTGCTGCTGACTACTGCAGGCTCCACCCACCTATCAACAAACCCCACCTACATCAACATAGAAACCTCGCCCCCTTTTAAACAAATTTTTTTAAACAGAACGCAGGTAGTCGAGGTCGCTGTCTGTTGCCGAGGACAACCGGATCCTGGTGCCCGGCAACAGACATGCTTTTAGCGCAATGGGGCAGTTTACAGCGGCATTGTGAAGAGGAGACGGACACACACACACACACACACACTCACACTCACACTCACCTGTCTGCCAATATACAAAACACTGTAATTTAGTAACTGTGGGTGTGTGGAGACTTAAGGTGGAGAGGAAGGGAAAAAAAATAAATCATACACACGCAACTCAGACACACACACACACACACACACACACTCGGCCTGGGTGCTGTGTTTATGTCACCATAGAAACTTGTTATTAGTGCCAACTATTATATACATATCTCTTACTCTTTCTCTCTCACACACACACACACACACACACACACACACACACACACACACACACACACACACACACACACACACACACACACAGTAGTTATCGACCTTATGATCAAGCACGACCCGTATGCACCCATGTGCCTGTGTGTGTGTGTGTGTGTGTGTGTGTGTGTGTGTGTGGGGTTAAGACATTTACAGCAGCCTTAACTCATTTATAGAGATCCCCCTCTGGGGTTAACTAGAGGCCATTCTCTCAAAACACACACACACACACACACACACACACACACACACACACACACACACACACACACACACACACACCATAAAAAAAGGCTCTTAATTTATTTATTCATTTAATTTAATCAAGATGTATCTAACGCCCACCCAATCAGCAGCTCCAAAGCAACACGCTCGATCCGCCGTAACCATGGAAACAACTCGCTTGCGTTGTCTTTCGTCTCGCTTATATCGGAGTGTCCACTTCGATCGGGACACACATTGTCTCCTCCTCTCCCCTTCCTGTCTGTATCTGTATAGGCTGCTTTTGTGAAGATAACTGTAAATCCCCTAAATGAAAGAGTGCACTTCCACCTCCTCCTGCTCAGGTAATGAGTATGTATACAGCAGCAAAATAAAAAAAAAGGGGCGGTGGGTGGGTTAGAGAGAGAGAGAGAGAGAGAGAGAGAGAGAGAGAGAGAGAGAGAGAGAGAGAGAGAGAGAGAGAGCGAGATTGAGAGAGAGAGAGAGAGAGAGAGAGAGATGGAAAGAGAGAACAGAGGGGGAAGGGGGAGGAGGAGATGACAGGCAGGTATTAAGATTCAATTCGAAACAGGAAGGAAGTTGAGAGGGATGTGTTGAAACAGAGCAAGAGCAAGAAAGAGAGGGGAGGGAGAGGGAAAGAGAGGGATAGAGAAAAAAATGAGAAAGAGAAAGAGAGAGCGAGAGAGAGAGAAAGAGAGAGAGAGAGGGGGATAGAAAGCGTCTTTTCACACATGTTCATGTCGGAAAAATATTCAGGTCTCTGACATCATTGATATAATCATGTGCTTTATCTTTATACAGTGTTTGTGTAATGCAGAGGTTTGTGTGTGTGTGTGTGTGTGTGTGTGTGTGTGTGTGTGTGTGTGTGTGAAAGATTTACAAGGTTTCACAGAAAGGCTAGCTGGGCGTGCTGAAGCAGCTGTTGTCTAATTGAGCCCTGCCAGTCAGACAGATTTATACTCTCTCTCTCTCTCTCTCTCTCTCTCTCTCTCTCTCTCTCTCTCTCTCTCTCTCTCTCTCTCTCTCTCTCTCTCTCTCTCTCTCTCTCTCTCTCTCTCTCTCTCTCTCTCTCTCTCTCTCTCTCTTTTTATTATGTATAAGGTGTCCATGAACTGCCACAGTTTGTGACACACCAGTATGACTTTTCATGCAACCTGAGATAACAGACAAGAGTCAGAGTCGGAGAGAGAAGGCGACCTCTAGTATTTCATTTCAGGTTGCTGTCTTAACATTAGACAGAGAAAAAAAAAACAAAAAAACAGCAACGGATAAACAGTAACAGGAAGACGTGTTCCCCCGTTCAGCTTACATAAAAATTCAGGACGTCCGGATATACAAATCGCATGTACAGTTCACAAAAGTAGCAAACAATATTGACACGTGACTTTTCCAGCCATATGTGCTTCTTGCCCAAAATGTTCCCACAAACTTGGAGGCACACAATTGTATAGAATGTCTTTGGATGCTCTAGCAGGAAATAATCCCTTCACTTGAACTAGGAGACATAAACCTGTTCCAGCATGACACTACTAGCCCTGTACACAAAGCCAGCTTTATGAAGATATGCTTTACATGGGTCGGAGTTAAAGATCCCGTGCTATAGAGTTCGAACCTTATTAAACAAATTTGGGATGAATGTAAATGTTACGCTAAATACACCGCAGGCCTCCTCACCTCACCTACATCACTACCACCCTCGTGGTTGAATGTATCTCCACAAATCTCTACTGTCAGAAAAGTGACTGGAAGGAGTACCAAAATGCAGGACGCAAGCATTTGGGTAGTCTTTAATGAATGACCGGGGAGTAACTATGTGAACAGTTCCACGTTCAGTAATCCAAACGTGGAGGATTGAGGGCAAGGCAGAAAAACACAACTTGACTAAATATAAAAAAAATCAGGCACGCCGAAAAGGGCAAAATAAGGCAAAGCAAAAACACGAAAGCAAAAACAGTCCAGAGTCCAAACCGGTAATCGGGCAGGGAGGGCGGAACAGGAATGGGAACTAAGAACCAATTACTGGACATGTACGAACATCCTCGAGTCGGGGCACGAAGAAGGTCGAGTGCCAGCGGCGGACACAGCGGGACTTGAGGCGGACCTCCACCGGGTAGAATACCTTGGAGTGACCTCCAGGGGCGGGTCTTTGGTTGGCACCCAGGTTTCTGGCCGACGTGATGAGGTGGAGGGGCGCCTTCTGGGAAGACCACGACATCAGCGAAACCCAGGGGCCAGGCAAACACCTTGGAGAAACCCGGGGGCGGAATAACGTAGCCACAAGGCTCGGCCTTGCAGTGGTGCAGTGATCTTGGAAGTTTGGGAAAGCTGGGCAATACCCCCAGCCAGGCAGGAAGGCTGAGCTTAGACAGCCCCCCCAGCAGGGCTCAGGTGCCTGAGGGATAGCCGTCTGAAGAGTTTATCAAAAGACCAATTGGCGTGCTATAGATTGGGCAGGACGTACCCAAAAATACTCAGTTCTCTGCTGGGGACTGAGCTTCAAAATATCCACGGCCTCTGTTGTGCCCTTGACTTGCCAGTTTAAGGCAGGGCAACTCCATTGCTTTGGTGCATCCGCTGGGTCCATGTTTTGGCCAGATTATTCTGTCAGAAACAGTAAATGGTAGGACCCAAATGCAGGATGCAAATTGAGAATAAAGATAAATGGTCTTTTAAACCAGCAAAACAGAACAATAAGGGGCAGGCAGACTCAGAATCTAGTAACAGGATCAGGAGTAGGGAACAGGAAACAGAGCAGACAGGGTGGCAAGAATAATCTCAGGGACTCAAAGCGCTGGTGAGATAATCTGCCACGGAGGTAATGTCTTTGTTGTCCATAAATACCAGGTGGGGCGAAGGAAAAAAAACGCAAGATGGCCGCCGACCTGCAAACGGAAGGTCCTGACATCCACAAAATCTACTCAGAAGAGTGGAGGTTATTATAACAACAAATGGGGGCTCAATATGGAATTGGATGTTCAAAAATCTTATGATCAAGTGTGCAAAAAAAGCTTCTAGTGTAGGTGGAGCTTGGCCTTTAAGATGTAAATTTCAGTACAGAGGATAATACAGAAAGTCTCAATGGCTAGAATGCACTAAACTTAAGTAATTAAGAAAGTAGATTAGATAGATAGATAGAACATCCTAGGTTGCCTATATTCAATAATTTTCAATAATCTATATATCTACTTATTTTCTTGTTTCTAGATCTCTCTATCATTACTCAAATTTAGCATTTGTGGAACTTGAACTTAAAAACAAAACGGAACTGCCGTTCATTGCTATTGAAAGAAGAAAAAAGAAAAAACACAGTCAAAGGGTAAAAAGAGCTGGGGGAAAAAAAAAATACAAATTGCAACAGGCGTGTAAACTGCACCGTGTTAGACGATACTCAGGTTTGCGACATCAGCCTGCCGGTCTATTCCAGTCACTTCCTGTGTTTTACAGGAAGGGGGTCTGCTTACATACGCCTGACCTTGGATAACAATCCTGAAACGCTACACCATGTCCTGATCTATTTCAGCTTCCCTTTTTACTGTAAGCACCAGGCAGCATCCGCTTGCTGTGTACACTACACGGCTCCCAGAACGAGAGAGAGAGAGAGAGAGAGAGAGAGAGAGAGAGAGAGAGAGAGAGAGAGAGAGAGAGAGAGAGAAAGAGAAAAAAATTAAAGATTGACAGATCCAGATTCATGTGCTTTTTGAGCATCTCAGTCCACATTTGCTGTTATAGTGACCTCCACTCTTCTGGGAAGATGTTTACATGAATATTTGCGGCATTAAGCAGACGCCCTTGTCCAGAGTGACATACAAAAGTGCTTTGAACCTCTAGCAATGAATGAAACTACACTGATTTTGTTACACTAGATTTTGTGGAGATTTAAGGGTCAGAGCTCTATAGCAGGATATCTTCCTCTCCAACTTATGTAAAGCATATCTTTATGGAGCTGGCTTTTCTGAACAGAGGCATCGTTATACTGGAACACATTTGAATCTTCAACATTCAAATGAGGGGAAAATTTCGTCCTAGTGCATCTCACGATATATATAATTGTGCGCCTTCAAGTTTGTGGTAACACTTTCTATAATAGATTATTAAAAGGTTATAATAGATTATTAGAACAACAAATGGGGACGAAATGAGGAATTATATGTTCAGAACGCACATATCAATCTTATGGTCAGGTGTCTACAAAATTTGGTCCATTTAGTGGACTGATGTACTGAGCAAAAATGATATACTTGCATTATATCTGATCCCTGTGGTTTTAAATGGTGATGGGTTTAACTTATGTTTGCAGTCGGTATTTTTCCATATCAAGTGACAGGTCATTCATGCTGAGGTCTTCGACAAAGAATTCTTTTGCCGTAAAAATGCTAAAGTTTTTCGAATTAAAGTCTAGAAAATACATTTAGGTTTCGATGATGAAGATCCTGGAGTTTAACTCAAGCCGGATTGCGAACTCGAGGTTAATACTGCACTCGAAGTTTAGTTTACAGAGAGACACATTCCTTCTCTGTCTCTCTGTAACACATCTGACTGTCAGAGAGCCACACCTCTGATTGTATAACCACTCCGGATGGAGGTAATTCCCTTTGGCCCAAATACACCCAATAAAACATGCGCGCACACACACACCTACCTTTATTTTATGAGGACCGACCAAATGTCCCCAATATGTTTAATTATCATGCATTCCTTTTATTATGGGGACATTTGGTTCGCTTTCTCTCTGTCTCACAAACACGCACACACCTTTTTTTGTCTTTAAGAGAAATCAACCAAATGGTCCCAATAAGTCAAAATATCAACTATTCATATTATTATTATAAGAATATATGGTCCTCACAAACAAACAGTTTTTGACCAAATGTCAATATGAAAATAAGCCTATTATTATTATTGGACATTTGTTTTTTCTCTCTCTCTCACATACACAGTATACACAGTATTTTTCTTCTTTAGACGAACTCTCTTTCATGAAACACATTTTCATATAATATGGGGATATCTAGGCCTCACAGATGCACCTGCGAACAGTTTATTTTTATTTTTATGAGGACCAACCAAATGTCCCCAAATCATGTGATGGCGGTTTGCCCAAAGTAAAAATCAGGCTCTTTCTCGTCTTTTGAATTTCCCGCTGAGATGAATAAAGTGATCTTACGATTTCTTTGATACACAAACTTTGTGAATGTATCAGTTTATGAGGACCCATGTCCTCAAAAATCCAAATAATCCGACATTCTTATTATTATAAGCATAGTCGGTCCTCACAGAGAAAACACACACATGCAAACTCACACAGACCCATGTATACACACCACACACTAACAGTTACAGAGTTCTCTCACATGCAGGCAGTCTTTTCTTTATGAAAACCAACCCAATGTCCCCTAAATGATAATTTGCTCCTTACACACGTGTTGTACTTGATAAGTACTATGATCAAAATTTTCCTCACACACATGCAAACAAACCACTAAGAATGCACTAAAACATTAATAAACATAGTCATACCGTGTTTTTTTTGTTTTTTAAAAACACCCTCCTGTCAAACGTGTATTGTGAGTCAAAACAAACCACAGATACGGAGAACCCCGACCCATACTCACTTCATGTTTTTCCATTCCATCATGCTTTTATTGCTGTAGTTTCTATTAGACAAAAGTAACTTCTACTCGACGCTTCACTGTCAAAAAATGAGGGGATGGTTTCCTATGGCTCGAATT
>NC_139590.1:21028278-21048278 GCF_946808225.1 Silurus aristotelis
AGACATGGCAGTGGTGTGTGTGTGTGTGTGTGTGTGTTAAACACTTGAGGCTGTGCTCATCACACAGTAGAAGGAAAAAGGGAGGAAAGAATTAGGATGAGTGGGGCTCACCTCATCCACCAAACACACACACACACACACACACACACACACACTTGTTGTGTAGTGGTTTGACACACAGCTGTGTGGCAGACCGTCACGTAGAGTGAGAAACACATGTGTGAAGTCGGACAATAACAAGAAAACTGAGATTAACGACGTGTGCGCTTTGAACGCAGGAAGACACCTGGACGCCTTCTTGCCCTGGTGCCACAGCTTGATGGACGGAGAGAGGGATAGAAGGACGGAGGGATAACGGAGAAAGTCAGCAGCCAGATGGAGAGAAAGTGGAGCCAGAGAAGAAAGAAGAGAGCGCCTGGAGACAAGCCACTGCGTCCAAACAGGAAGGAGAGCCACGGACACGGACTTTACTCTAATAACAGACTCATCTCTACAAACAGACAGACAGACAGACAGACAGACAGACAGACAGACAGACAGATAGAAATGATCTGACAGAAACATGGGGAGGCAGACTGACAAATGGAGAGATGAATGGAAAGCGGACAGAACAGACAGAATGTTAAAAGAGTGAGAGAAGGAAAAAGAGGCAGAAATTGGACAGAACGGTAAAATGATGGGATGAACTGAAAAACAGAAACGCAAGACAGGGGCGGGAGACAAAGAGAAACAAGAATGATGGACGGATAAATGTAATGAATGAAGTAGAGAGAGAGAGAGAGAGAGAGAGAGAGAGAAAGAGAAAGAGAAAGAGATAGGATGGATGTTTGGATGTCAGAAAAAAGGAGATCGAGAAAACTGCGGTCAGTTATGCAAAGAGACAGACAGAGAACAAAACATAGTGAGAGAAGGAGAGAGAGAGAGAGAGAGAGAGAGAGAGAGAGAGAGAGAGAGAGAGAGAGAGAGAGAGAGAGAGAGAGAGAGAGAAGATATCCTGCAGCTGGCCACCATAAGCCATTAAAAATACGAATGGAAATTTGGAAGAGTCCCAGAGTGAAGATGATGGATGGTGTGTGTGTGTGTGTGTGTGTGTGTGTGTGTGTGTGTGTGTGTGTGTGTACTGAATCAGAAGAACCTGGTGTGTCTCAGAGGCACAGGAATGAGTGAAGCTGGCAGCGGTCGTGTGGCTGGAATGAAGGCAGAGGAAGTGTGGAGGAGATGATGGAGAGTGAAAGAGAGGAGAGTGAAGGAGAAGAGATTTTAAAAGAGGAAGAGTGGATGTCAGACAGGAAAGTGGAGAAGAGGACATGCGGGTGAAAAAAATGGAGGAGAAGAAAGGGCAGGAGAGAAGAGTGGAGGAGAGGAGAACAAAGGAGCGGAGAATGGAGAAGAGAAAAGTGGAGGAAAGAAAAATAGAGGAGAGGAATTTGGAGGGGAGGAGAGGAGAGTGGAGAATAGAATAGAATAGCGGAGAAGAGGAGAGGAAAGGAGAAAAGAACAGGAGGAAAGTGAAAGAGAGGAGGAGAGTGGTGGATAGAACGAGTAAATAAGAGTGACTGAGTGGAGGCAAGAAGATCCATCCATCCATCCATCCATCCATCCATCCATCCATCCATCCATCTGTCTGTGTGAGATGTGAATTGCACTCTTAAGTCTTATTAAACTCATTAAATGTAAAGCTCCATCTACCAAACAATTACACACACATACCTACTTATTTCTCACACACACACACACACACACACACACACACACACACACACACACACACACACACACACACACACACGCGCGTATAAAAACTGTAACTCTAAAGAGCAGTAGTAAACGGATATAAATGCTGAATGAAGTCATTAGTGGGCGTGGCCAGGATTATATGTTACAGGACCTTGGAGAACGTTGCTCAGCTCTTCTGCGGTTCTCTGCGCTTATGTTTATGATTAACTGGCATGTTATTTATTTTCTTATAATCACGGCTCGGAATCAACGCCCGTCATACTCTGTAACCGTGGCGGAATGCAACCGCACGCAGACGCTTGAAGAGTGAAGCTTTTTTATTATTATTATTTAAACATTAGTATAAATGATACAGCACATAAAAGACTGAAGTACAGTCAAGTTTTTGATAGTAAGTAAATATTTCTTGAACTTTTACAAAGTGTAAAGGATTCAATGGTCACATGATGGAAGTGTAACAAAGCCAAATAAACAAATGATATTTACTTTGGATAAATGGATGGATGGCTGAATAAATGAATAAATAGATGGATAGATGGATGGACGGATGGCTGGATAATTGGGTGGATGAATAAAAAGATGAATAAATGGATGGATGGTTGGGTGGATGGAATGGTAGGCAGATGCTTGAATGAATGGGTGGATGTGGATGGATGTGTAGGTAGATTAATAGATGGATGGAGGAATAAATGGATTAGTTGATAGACGGGTTGTAAAATCGATGAATAAATGGGTGGGTGGATTGATGAACAAATAAGTGGAGTAATGGAAGAATGCATGAATGGATGGATGGATGGACGGGTAGGCGGACGCTTAGATGTAGATAGATATTTGGATAGATGAAGGATGCACTGATGAATGGATGGATGGATGAATGGATGGATTAATTGATAGATGGGTGGAAAGAAAGATAAACGGATGGGTGGATGGATCGATGAACAGATAGGTGGAGTCATGGAGGGAGGGATTGATGGGTGGACAGCTGGGTGGATGTGTGGATGTATGGAAGAATAGGTTAATTGATGGATGGATGGATGGGCAGATGGACGGGTAGGCGGATGCTTAGAGGAATGGGAGTGTAGACGGATGGCTGGCTGAGTGGATGGCTGGCTGAGTGGATGGATGGATGGATGGATGGATGGAAATATAGATGAATAGGTGGATGGATGGATGGATGGATGGATGGATGAAACCTAGGGCACAGGCATTCTATTAATTCATTAATGATAGCCAAACAGGGAACTTTTTTGAATTTTCTTCTTTGTACCTCAAACCCAAACATCTTCAGTGTAAAGAGCAAAAAATCAAAGAATTGGACTTGACATTCCGATACTCTCGGAGGGAACAGTGTTGAACAGGGATTATAGAAAAAACCTCGACTGACATGGAAATAAAACAATACATAAAAATTGTCAAGAAAAATGGGTAATCTAAGTGTAAACAGGGTTGTGTGTGTGTGTGTGTGTGTGTGTGTGTGTGTGTGTGTGTGTGTGTGTGTGTGTGTGTGTGTGTGTGTAGCAGGATGTAGTAGTACACAACGTTTATTCAGAGACTAGGCGTTTGGGACGGAAGTCCTTAATCAGCATGTGTAAAGCATTTCTGAATCTGGAAGAGGTCAAACACAGGTACATGGATATACGCACACGCACACGCACACAAAGAAGTACACAGAGGGACTGGTGTGAGTGCTAACCTGCCATCAGTCTGTGGTCAGACTAAAACACATGTTGTGTGTGTTATGCTTGGGCTGAGACGGATGTGGATTTGATCCTCGGCCTCAATCAGGAGCAGCTAAAATTAGTGGCCTGAGAGCTTTCCGGAAAGGAGGATAATTCCAGCGGGATTTAAGAGGGAAAAAATGAAGGGAAAGAATTATTGCAGGCAGGGGATGAGTGGACAGGAGAAGGGAGCTTTACCATGTACAGAGAAAGCACACATCATGTATACACACACACACACACACACACACACACACACACACACCCACACACACACACACACCCACACACACACCCCAAGTTTATTAAAAAAGAAAATCCAGTCAGAGTTTCTGCTCCTTTGCAATACACCTTCTGTAAATTTTCGAATAGAAATGCATTAATACAACAATGCGGTTATCTATAATAAAACTTGGTTATAATAATAATAATAATAACAATAATAATAATAATAATAATAATAATAACAGTACATTTATCGCGGTGGATACATTCCAAAACCGCAATAAACGGACACCACCCCTAAAATGCTATTTTATGTATACAGTACTGTACTAACATTTGACTTCATTTTATAATTAATAATTATATTTTTATTCATAAATTTCATTATTTAAACATAAGTCTACATAAGTCTATGTCCGCAAGAGACCGGAAAAATCAGCCAAACTAATTAGTTATGTGGCAAATGGAATTCCGCGATAAACCGGGGCGCCAGATTTGATCGGGGGATTACTGTATTTCTTTATTTTTTAACACACTTCGGCATGTTACGCTTCAGTTACAAAAAATCTCTGTTTTTCAATTAAATAAATACACTACGAGACCACAATCTATCTATCTATCTATCTATCTATCTATCTATCTATCTATCTATCTATCTATCTATCTATCTATCTATATAAAATAATAAATAATAATAATAACAGATCATGTTTATATTAAGAAGTATCACAGCCTATTTGCTACCTAGCTAATAAAATCCAACAGTAACGTTAAGCTAAGTTAAGCAGCATTTATAGTAGTAAGTTAGTTCGGTAATACCACAAGCCAGGTAGCTAGTTAGCTAATAAAAACAGACTTCAATTTGTGCTGTATATTTAAAACAAACACGCAGCTTATATCACAAAAAGCTATGCTAGCTAGCTAATAAGTAAGTTGCAAGTTTGAGGTCCAACTACAATTGAAGTGGATATTCGCCCTGAACGTGATTGGGTCAACAAATTTATGACATACACGACTTTAATACTTGATGTGTTCAAGGTTTTAGAGAACATGATGAGAATTTCATTTTATTGACCCTTGCTAGTATAAAAATACACGATGCTAGCTAGCAAGAATGTTGCAACAGTTTATTTAGTGTTCTTTAAATACTCACACTGGGACACATACCCAAGTCCCAGTTTGCTACCATAATACTGTTAAATAAATTTGTTTACAAAATTGAAAAAAAATTTTTGTCCTTATATATATATATATATATATATATATATATATATATATATATATATATATATATATATATATATATATATATATATATATAAAATAATTTGGCACAAGGCCCTTGTCTGGACCTGAAAATATGAAAGTTGGCAATCATGTTACAGCTGTGGCACAAGCACATGTCTGAGCAGCGACGTCACAAGGCCAAATCTTTTGTTCTCCGCGTTTGCTAATCCTTCGGGTTTTGGCATCGCACCAGTTATCCGTCGTCTAAATTAAGCCAAAGTGTAGACTTAAAAAAGGATTTAAAAAAGGATCGGCGCTAACGGCTGTTTTAGACTAGGAGTAATTTTAATCCGTGTCGAAGAATCCGGCCCCTGAAGTTATGGCGAAACGACCTGCAGCTAATCTCGCTAATCTGTGGTGTGTTGTTCTTCCGTAAACCACACTACTGTGCTACAGTGTATGTGAATATACATACATGCACACTATATAAATAAAAGTATTATGACGCCTGACTTTTCCAGCCAGATGTGTTTCTTTCGCAAACTGTTCCCACAAAGTTAAAAGCGCACATTATTGTATAGAATGTCTTTAAATGCTTTAGCGTGAAATTTTCCCTTCACGTGAACTAGGAGACCGGAACCTGTTCCAACATGACATTACACTTCTGCACAAAGCCAGCTTCATGATATGCTATATGTGGGTTGAAGTGGAAGATCTCCAGCTATCGAACACCTTTGGGATGAATGTGAGCACTGATTGCACCCAAGGCCTCTATACCTCACTGACATCAGTAGCTGACTTTACTAATGCTCTTGTGGCTAAATGAGCACAGATCTTCATAAGCAAAAGCCAAAATCTAGTGGAAAATTTTCCCAAAACATTCATATAGAAGCTCAGTGGCTAAGGCATTGAACTCTGGATTGAAAATGGTCACATTTTAAAATCCAGTGCCACTATGCTGCCACTTTTTGGGCCCTTGACCATGGCCCTTAATTTAAATGTAAATAGGGACTCAAAAAAGCGCATACCAAATGTATGGTCAGGTGTCCACAAACATTTGATCATAAACCAACCTCAAAAAACTAACAAACAAACAAACAAACCCTCAGTCCAATTTAAATACACCTGTTTCCAACACAAATCCCTTTTTTAAGATCATAATGGGACCATGGTTTAAAGCAAAACATCTAAAACCAAATGTGTGTTTATAGGGAAGCAGATCTTTTATCTATACTCTCTCTCTCTCACACACACACACACACACACACACACACACACACACACACACACACACACACAGAAAGGATTCCCCAAGAAACATACACTCTGGTAACCATGTGACCTCAGAGAAATGAGCGTCACACTCATGGATGTTTGATCTCCAATTGATGCGTTCAAAAGCAGACAAAGTTACCTCAGGATACTTCACAAGACATCAAAAGTTATACACACTGGGTAGCTTGTTTGTGACTAAATAACTGGTTATCATTTAACTATTTAACAACTCCTAGTTTTTGAGGGTTTATATGCTGCAAACACAAACAATTAGCTTCCGCAAACACTCATCGAGCTAGTCATGATTTTAGCGGAGACTTCACCACTTAGAATTTGTTCACCTGAAACTTCTCACTAAGAAGTCCCATCGTCTTACTAACAGGTTAACAAACAAACAAACACACAAACACCTCCTCAAGTTAAAATTTCACCTCAGGAACTTGCAAAGTTTCCTTGTTCTTAAGTTAAGCAAATTAAATTGGTCAAAATGGCTGCTCAGTAAACATAATGTGTTGTTATATACACACTTCAGAACAATACAAAAAAAAATAGATCTACAGTAATTTCACTTGTTGATTCGAAAACTGCTAACAAGTTTCTTAGCTAATTTGGATCCGTTCATGTTTTTTTCCCCTTGTATCCTGTAACTTGAAGTTAAAAACCCCAAGTTCTGAGGTAAATTGATAAAATTTCCAAACCAATGCGCCTCGTTTTGATTTCTGCTGTTTGAGTAACTGGCATTCCAGTTAAGATGCTAGTTACCGCCTCAATTTACACCTTATATTTCCAAATCAGCAACATTTTAGTGAAAGAATTCGACCAGCCAAGAACAGCTGGCTGTGAGGAAAAAAAAAAAAAGAGGCAAAAACGGTTCCAGACCCGCCGCCAGCCGGAACCTTAGCAGTGGAGAAAAGGATGTGGCTTTTCGAGGAGTTGTAGCTCGTGTAAACCCAAACTTTAGCGCTGTGCCAAAATGGATCGACTGTTGAAAATAAGTGAAATAAAGTTTCACGTCCGAGACGAACGTCCTGGCTAATACAGTCGTGTACGATGAAGCTTGTAACTGAAATATACAGGAGGCCATTTTGTAAGCATGTGAAGCATGTAAAATGTATAAACGCTTCAGTATGTGCGAACGATTTTTAGCCTACAGGGACAAACGCACAGTTTTTTTTTTGTTGTTGTTTGTTCCCTGGGTACATGTGTGTGTGTGTCTGGAATGCTCTGTACAATATGGCAGTATGGGAATGACAGCATGCTGCACAAAAACGAAGTAAATCGGCCCTGATGCAATCTGTCGAGCGTGCAGGTTTTAATTAGTGGCTTCCGCAGCCTAATTGCTCCATGTAGCTGCTTCCAGGCTCCTTTTGTTTGTGTTTGCAGAAACCCAATGTTGTAATCATAACAGCAAGAGCACCAGAAAGAAGGAAAAGAAAGACAGGCAAAGAAACAAAATCAAAACAAGTTTGCAGTTTGGGGTCTGACCTGTTTTTATTTTAGATACACAGGGACACGATTCCTGCAAATAAAATAAGAGTTACGGTTTAAAATGCGTCGAATGGTTATTCAAACAGCAGCTCTGGAAGTAGTTCCGGCACGCACAGCTTTATATTTCATGTTTAATAGTCAGTTTGTTTTGCCTTTCTTCAGGAGTCTCCAGTATAATTTTCAAGTTGTACAACAAACTAAATGTTGTAGGAAAAACTAAAGGTTTCATGTTGAACATACAATTTTTTATGACAAGTTTACCAAACCAATATTTTTACAACAAAGTTTTACAACCTACGAAAAGATTCCGAACAAATAAAAAAATATTCTGACAAAATTTCACAACAAGACTAACGACAAAAAAAGGTTTTACGACAAAAAAATGTCATGCCAAACTAAATTTTTTTACAACCCACAAAGGTTTTTCCTGACAAAAAAAAATTTCTGAAAAAAAAAGTTTTAATGACAAAAAGGTTTTTCAACCTATGAAAAGTTTCCTGACATCAAAAAATCAACAAGTTTCACAATAAAGTAATAGTTTTTGACCAACAAAATGTTAAGAGAAATTAAAAGTTTCCGATCGAACAATTTTGTTTTGTCCTGCACATGACGAGCTGCATTTTTGTTCGTTTGCTATTTAAACTGCAAACGGTTACTTAAAATTAGCAACATATTTTGCGGCCATTCATATAAATTACAATTTACAGCAAATACATTAAATACAACTGTAAATAGCTAAAATATGGTGCCGCCTTCTTATCTAATAAACGACAAAATTCATTACTTGGTGTGGTGTCAGGGAAATAAAACATGCTGTGTGGAAATCGCTCGGACACTACAGATACACAGGATACAGATGAAATAAGTTTTTCTAGAAGTTTCCGGTCCCTTCAAAAACGCAGTCTGAGTGTCTGCTAAAGTTATCTAACAGACGCTGGGCTTCATGCGATCGGATTTTAACGGAGCATGCTATCTGAGAGAGAGAGAAACGTTTTCCTGACGAAAAGCAGAAACTCATTTATTTTTTTCATCTGTCCGTTAAGAAAACGCCGCTGCACAGTCATTCCACTGTGCCGTGTTTTTATTTGTGTTACACTCATTAAAATAAAGGGGGATAGAGAGAAAAAACAAAGTCTGGTTTACTACTTGTGTCTCTCACACACAGGGAAAATGGTATTCAGTACATTTCACTGAACTCTGTGTATCTGTGTGTGTGTGTGTGTGTGTGTGTGTGTGTGTGTCCATGTCGTGAGAGATGCATGCGACTTCCTGCCGCCCACGACTCAGCGGTAAACACTGCTCCACACAGGGGTCGTCGATAAGCTGTACTCGGCAACCGTGGCACCATGCATGCACTCTCTCTCACACACACACACACACACACACACACACACACACACACACACACACACACACACACACACAAGGTAAGCGGTCATTAAATGGCACATTTCCCAGTCTCCAGGAGCCAGACGGGTGAGACAGACAGGTCCCCTGTGATTCAGCACATTTGCAGATCAATTGGAGAAAAGACAGAAACTAAACAGTGGGACATAAAAAAAAAAAAAAAAAAAGAAACAAAAAAGGAAGAGAACAACGAAGTTAGAAAGAAAGGAAAAGAGAGATGACAAATATAAAAAGGATATAAACATAGAAAGAGGCGGACAGATTGTTTAAGCTTTAGATGTATAAAAATGGAGAAATCAATCAGATGTGTGTGTGTGTGTGTGTGTGTGTGTGCTGTTAGCGTGGCCATAATGAATCTCTCCTGTGTGAACTGAACGCTGGCAGACTCCCTTACTCTCAAACAGGGGAGCCATTAACACAGAGAGAGAGAGAGAGAGAGAGAAAGAGAGAGAGGGGGAGAGAGAGAGAGGAAGGAAGGAAAGAAGAAAGACGCCAAAGAGTACAGAGTGGAGGCCAAGAGAGGGTGGTGGAGGGATGAAGGGGTAGGGGGGTAGATAGAGAGAGAAGGAAAGAGCTAAAATTGCTGTATTTCCCTTAGGTGATGTATTTCACTCTGTGTGTGTGTGTGTGTGTGTGTGTGTGTGTGTGTGTGTGTGTGTGTGTGTGTGTGTGTGTGTGTGTGTGTGTGTCACGCAGGGATGAAAGGAGAGATGAGAGATTAGGCCTGGAGGAAAAATACTCTGGGAATATCTGAACTATTTACCACTCGCAGGCACTCCGCTTCAGGAAGAGACCTTGTGACCTCCAAAATAGTCAAATACACGATAATCATTCCTCAGTGTTAGTGTGTGTGTGTGTGTGTGTGTGTGTGATAAAGGGAAAAAACGGGATCTCAGAGAATCCATGCTACATTTGGACTCTCATTTCCAAGCCTCCTTTGCTTTCATGTTAATGGATCACCTCAGAACTACATGAATTATTTAATATTTGTGTGTTTGATTATTCATTATAATGAATTACTTAAGAGAAGAGAAAAAACTTATAAATCCCTTCGAAATTCGTTTTTCCGCTTGCGTAATCGCTTATACGGTCCGAGAAGCTGTTACCGCTAGCTTCAGAAGTTAGCGCCAGGCTAGTTTCTCTCGCTATGCTAGCTGCATGTAATATACGGGCTATTAAAATCTCTATAGCTTTATGGCTCGGTCAGTGTATCTATGTCAGCTAGCATCTAGTCTTTTATAGTTTTTGAGGGAAGCATGCATGTTCCTTCTGTTTCTATGCGTCGAACTACGTCATGAAGCTTCGAAATGAAGGTTTTTACTTTGACAAAACAAATATATAAATGTCCAGATGGTCCAATTTATTTGCATTGGAAAATCCTCCCTTATCATGATAAACAGCTTCAGATACTCTCGGCATCCGGACAGTACGTTTCTCCAAACTTATAGCTGAAAAACTGTGCAATTCCTCTGGTAAAACTTGCCAACTTCACTAGTCGATTTCTTTTTGACCTTCTGATCCAGTTCATCCCAGAGAAGTTCAATATGATTTAAATGAGGTGACTGGGCAGGTCATGGAAATTTTCTCTACAGAGTTTGGGCATGAGCTTTGACTCATCATCTTGTTGTACGATGAAGTCGGCTCCAATGAGCTGCAATCTAGATGGATTTGCATGGTGTTGAAGTATGGGACGGTCGCCATGTTGGTTCCTTTCACCTGAAATAAGTCTTCTCTGTTCCAGAACAACCCCCAAACCATTAAGCTTCAACCTCCATGTTTGACTGTGGGTCTGAGGCAGTCTGCTAACATCATCTCTCCTGCTCTCGTTAAACATATGTTTTTCTGTTAAAGACAAAAATGTCACATTTGGACTCCACAGAACTTTCCAGTTCTTGTGTGTGTCAACACTTTACCTAGTAGGGAGCATCATGTGTCCCAAAAACCCTAAACTAAAAGGTTTCCAAACCAGTTCACCGCTAGAGCTGTACCTCAACACTGGAGACTCCTTCCAAAAAATAAAAAAAATAAAACTTCGTACAATTTTATCGTATCGAAAATATCCGTATTTTTATTTTTTTATCTCTATTAAATCCGAACACGTTACAATTAGTAAATTCATATAAACTGCTGTTTTAGAAAAATTCATGTCGGCATAAAGAATCAGTATGTTTTACATGAGCTGAACGATCATAACTTCATTTAAACATTCAAGTCCACTACCTGGTATCTGCTTCCACGTTGACTACTTTCCTAAGCGCTTCCTCAGCGCAAGATATACGCAGAGGAACTCGAGGCTCGGATTGACATCAAGGTTGCGTCATTATCTCGGATCTCTGTCCAGTAACAAATCTGCGCTTCTCGGTTTTCACGGTTTTAATCGGGGTTCTTTTTTTTCTTTCTTCTTCTTGGAAGCCAATGCGTCCTGTTCGGGCCTGCGCGGCTTTTTCGAAGAAATACGATATTCGTTTGCACTGAAACACAGTGACGTGCTCCGGGCGACTGTGAATATATGGCTGTATGGTAATAGGTGTTTTAAGTTTCAGCCGTGAATCTTAATATTGAGAAAAAGTTGGGGGGGTGGAGGAACGAAAAATGAAAGAAACGACAAGAGAGAAAATGGTACTCATTATTATGAATTGTAATAGAATTATCGTTATCCAATCAGTGTTATTGCGATTGCTATTATACAATTATTTTATCACAGTAACAATGAGTTTTCTTTTGCTAAGAAATTAACCTGAAGAAATGCTAAATCCCCCGATGGAGTGGAGTTTTCCACGGCAATAAGCAGTAGTTATGATGTGATACGATACAACACACCAAAAGCCGGTCTTGGTTTAGAAAGCTCTGTAGGTGTGGATCAGACTGCTGTGAGGCAGAAACACATCTCTTTTTGGCTCAAGTCGCGGGATTCCATTTCGTTCCTGCCACAATGGCCGTGTGAAACGCAGGCCGAGATGACGGGGCAGATTAGGGGCACTATGTCGGGATTCTGTTACCCAAAAAAGAAGAAGAAAAAAAAAAAAAAAAACCCTGTTTGTTCGGATTTGGCTTCCCGTTAAAGAAATGTGCCACCTTCAGGACAAGGGGGGAAAAAGGAAAAAAAAAATGTTACTGAATCTCTTTGGCCCTCTCCAAATCCTCAAACTTACCCATAATCCACCTGTAATATGGTGTCAGGAGGGGGTGGTGAAAATGGTGAGGGGAGGGGGAGCTTGGGGTAGTTCACAGAGCTATGGGGTAGACAATAGGGGTATTATTTGGGATAGTTGCTCCTCCCATGAGCCCCTGCTGCTGGTGCTACAATCCTGCCAGGTGTAGACTGATGATCCTCTCTCTCGCTCCGAGTGCTTGTGTGTGTGTGTGTGTGTGTGTGTGTGTGTGTGTGTGTGTGTGTGTGTGTGTATATGTGTGTGTGTATATGTGTGTGTGTATATGTATGTGTGTGAGTGAAGAATGAGGATTTGAAGGTGTTGATTGGTCCATAAAAAACGGTATACACAACAGTTTCAATGTGTAACACTGCCCTCCAAAGTATTGAGACACCTGGTTTTTGTGGTTCATATGTGGTTCTTGTCCAAACTGCTACCGCAAAGTCGGAGGTACACGATTGTACAGGACGTCTTTAGATGTGGCAGCATGAAATTTTTTCCTTCACTTGAACTAGAAGGCCTAAACCTGTTCCAGCATGACAACGGCCCTTGTGCACATGCGTACGAAGAGACGCTTTACACGGGATGGAGTGGAAGATCTTCTGCTATAGAGCTCCCACCTTATTGAACACTTTTATCAAGAATTGGAAAGTTGAGTGAAACCCAAAGCTCCTCACCTCACCTGTATCAGTACCTGACTTTACAAACACCCTTGTAACTAAATGAGCACAAATGTCCACAAAATAAAATGGAACATCTTTCCAGAAGTTATTATAAAAGCAATCGGGAACTTGATGCTGAATGGGATGTCCATGTAGGTTACATCTTGGCGTAACTGGAACTATCATTACAAACACAATTTCAATCATTCTAAACAACAATTTTACCTCAGAACTCTGAATATTTAGTTTTGATGTCATTTTATGATTCTTAATATTATTATTCAGATTGTTTGATTTCCTCCTCGCTCATCAAGAGACTGCTTTTTTTTATGTTGGACACCATGGTCGGATAAAGAAACGACGGTACGAGTGACTGCAACATTTCATCTGATTCTTATCGTCTCCGCTCAGGATAAGCGTGTAATGATGCTTAGCAGATGTTTGATATCGTGTACTGAGCTGAACCTTTTATAGAAAACGATCCAGAACCACAACTATAGCAGGACAGATTCTGATTTTTTTTTTTTAAGTTGTGTTTATTCACGAAATATGTTAGATACAGAAAAAACTTAAATATATATAGACACACATTTCAGCAATCATTAGGACTACTATAGAAATAAAAAATTTTAGAGCAGTCGATGTGCAGCTTGTATAAGCAGTACAGAATGACTGTCTTCGGAAAATAACTCAACATACAGTCGTTATTGTCTAAATTACTGACAACAAAAGTGAGTACACCCTCACCCTGTTTGTCATGTTCATGTTTTGCTTGACAGGACCATACAAATTTGCTTCGAATACAATTCTCTCATACTGACCACTGGATGTTCAACATGGACCTCTTGGCAAAGATTCTCTGAGGATTTGAGAATTCGAATTGTTGCTCTCCACAAAGATGGCCGAGAATCTAAGATGATCGGTAACACCCTGAGACTGAGTTACAGTACAGTAGCCAGTGGTCTAAGGAGACTAAAATAAACTTGTTTGGTGTCCAGCATGTGTGGTGACATCCTGGGAAAGAGAACCAAGAAAATAGTGTTTTGCCTACAGTCAAGCAAGGTGGTGGTGGTAGCATAATGTTCTGGGGCTGCATGAGTGCATCTGGTACTAAAGGGGGGCTGCGGTTTATTGAGAAAAACATTGATTCCAACATGTACTGGGACATTCTAAAGCAGAACAGGACGCCCTCTCTTGCAGAAACTGGGCCGAACTGCAGTTTTTTAACATACACACCACCAAAATGACGACTGCCTTGCTGAGGAAGCTGAAGGTAAAGGTAAAAGAGTGGCCAAGTGTTTCTCCAGACCTAAACACTATTGAGCACCTGTAAGGATCCTCCAGCGAAAGGTGGAGATGCGCCATGTGTCTCACATCCAGCAGTTCCTTGATGTCATCATGGGGGAGTGGAAGAGGATCTCAGCAACAACCTGTGCAGCACTGGTGAATTCCATGGCCAGAAGGATCAGGAAAGTTCTAGATTTTACATGTTCACTTAGAGTGTACTCGCTTTTGTTGCCCGCTATTTAGACAATAATGGCTGTATGTGTAGTTATTTTTAGAGGACAGTGAATCTTTACTGCTATACAAGATGCACACTGACTAAAATATATCCGAGGTTCATTTCCACAGTACTGTCCCTTAAGACTACTAAAATAGTTGCTGAAATGCAAGGGGTGTACTCACTTTTGTGAGATACTGTATAAATATATATATATTTACAGTATATACACATGCACAGACAGACACTTATGCTTACATACACACACATACACAGAGCGAACTTGTGTAAGTGTGTGTTTTGTATGTGCAAAGAGATTTCCTGAGCTGAAGGCATTCCAAAGGCCCGGTGGTCCGGCCAGAAGGCAAGACGCTACATGCTGCCAGATATCAGCTCACAAAAGCCCTTCATTTCCTGCCCTCTCTACCTCTTTTTTTTAACCTCCCCACCCACCACCACCACCTCCTCCTCCACCTCCACCTCCTCCTCCTAAGCCCAGCATCGGAAGTGGTGTGTATGTGTGTGTGTGTGTGTGTGTGTATATGTGTGTGTGTGTGTTGGCTAATCTTTTGTATCATCTAAAGCCTGCTCAGGCCATTTTACAACGGCTGAAAAGGAGGAGGAGAGAAGAACGCGACGGCAGCTCACGCAATACGGATTATGAAAAGGCTAGTTCAAAATCGGGCCGCTTTAACAGGCCTCCGCCGAGTCTGCCAGATCCGTTTCCTCCTTTTCACAGAAGAATCGTGCAGCTACACGTCGGCGTGCGTGTAAAACGCCGCGCAAGCTTTTTTAAATCGCTCCATTCAGCCCCCTTCTGCTCCACCGCAAAAATCCTTTCTACAGCGCTGCATTTACAGCCATAACAAAAAGAGATCCTAGAAGATCCTATTCTGAGGCTACAAAACACACACCGCATTGTTAATCAGGTCTCACAAACTCACACATATCTGGATCTTTGCCAAGCACAGAAATGAGGAGCCTCTGTTTGTGTGTTGATGACACTTTCGAGACGCGTACTTCCTCCCCGTCATAAAGCCGAAAAGATTCCGTTATCCCTATATGAGTCACGGTGCGACGCACAACTACACAACAGACACTGCTACACAAAGTGCACAAAGTTAGACAAAGTCTGGTAAAACTGCTCACTATGACGTGAAGCAGAAAATGCACACACATGCATTCCCAACTTAATGAGGACCCAACATATTTTTAAAGACCCAAGAGACACAAACACATACCTGAATGTCAAACACACCAAGTATTCCCATCTTAATGAGGACCCAAAAGTATTCAAAGACCCTAGAATTTCTTACACATACACACACTCACCCTCACACAGTCCCCACAATGTTAAAACCACAATGCGTTCCCAGCTTAATGAGAAACTAAATACCAAAAACACACACACACACAGACACAGTCTTCTTAATGTCAAAGCGACAATGTATTCCTAACTTAATGAGATCCAAAGGTATTCACAAAGATGTAAATTGTTTCACATAGTCCACGTCCCCACAGTGTCCAAACCACAATATACTCCCACCTTCATCAGGAGATAAATATCTAAATAGTTGGGCGTGCAGACATACACATACACATACACACACACACACACACACACACACACACACACACACACACACACACACACACACACACACTCCCATGAATGTCAATCCCGCCATGTATTTCCCTTTTAAGAGGACCAAAGGTTTTCACCAAGATCTAAATAGACTACACTACACACACACACACACACACAGTCCCCACGATGCCAAAAGACAACATGCATCCCAATCTTAAAAAAAAAGACCTGAAATCCTCACAAACCTGCTTACATAGTATATGCAACCCCACAAACACACACACACACACACACACACACACACACACACACCATTCTTAACTCTATAATTCAACGAAACCCTTTTTATTTAATACAAGTTTGGTGTTTTTGTTTTGCGAGTTGGAAAAGATTCGAAAGAAAAAAAAAAGTCGAGAACCACAGAGACTGTTCGAGCTGTTGACGCTCTCTAGCAGGAGGCCTTCTGAGACACTGTTTTTAGAAATATGACACTAATACGCTGCTTGAAGTTTGATACCAGCCTGGGGGATCCTTCGCCCGGATACACACACACACACACACACACACACACACACACACACACACACACACACACACACACACACACACAAATCTAAAGATGGGTTCTTTACCACTGTGCATAAAGGGATTGTGAAAACAACACCACACACACACACACACACACACACACACACACACACACACGACCCCTTAATACCAAAACCTCCATGTATTCCTAACTTATTGAGGACCAAGGTATTCAAATACACCTAAAATGTCTGTGAGTCTCTCTCTCTCTTAAACACAGTTATCTTGTCTTTTAGTAGTTTATACATTGTGTGTCTGTCTGTCTGTCTGTCTGTCTGTCTGTCTGTCTATCTATCTATCTATCTATCTATCTATCTATCTATCTATCTATCTATCTATCTATCTATCTATCTATCTATCTATCTATCGATCGAGAGACAGACAGACACACACACAGACTTACAAAGTCCCCATAACATTATAACGACCACTTATTTCTTACATATTCACACAAAAAACATTCACACACAAAAAAAAAAAAAAAAAAAAAAGCACCCCGACATACAGTACATACACACACACTTATAATGACAGGTATAAGGGTTCAATAAGAGCTAACTTAAGCCTGGTTGAACTCTCTGCAGTTCTGTCAACACCTCTGAACATCAAGTAAGGACGGGCGCATGTACCTGTTTTCACTTGTCTATCAAGTCTCATGTATTGAGGCCCTTCAATTGAATTACCGCCCAAATCCGCCACTGTGGCACTCAATAAAAAGAAGCACAAATGCTTTCGGAATCTGTTCAAAATACACAGTGACTTTACTGAAAGTCAAGCGCCTGATGCTCTCGCCAGTCATCAAGAATGTATTGTATTTCTGTCCAAAAAATAAATAAATAAAATAAAACTTTATATAATATGATGTGAACACCACACTACTAACATATCTCGTTTCTCCAGCCAACGTGGTGGAAGTCCTGTTCTGCACAAATAATGCTCTTCCTCCGAGCGGTTTTTGAGGGTGATGGATCTCCTCCGGTAAGATTTCTGGACCAAAACACACACTACCGCTGTGGTTCCTTTCACATTATGTGGTTTCCATTTTTTTTTTTTTTTTTCCACCCCTTCCTCCCGAATGGATTTTGTAGAGCTTCCTAAGCTTCTCGTCTGACAGCTGGAACAGCTGAAAAAACTACACGCAGGGGTTTGAGCGCACCGCGATATTCACCACTCGCCATATCGTCACCAAGAACGGCGTTTGGGTCGGGGTTACGAGAGAGAGAGAGACTGTCTTTAAATGATCTAAGTTTGCATTAAAAGTGTACGGATGGCAAATTAGCTAGCCATCATGTTACATCTAGTTAGTCAAGTCATTACATTACATTTAGCTACTCATCGTGTTACATCTAGCTAGTCATCCTGTTACATTTAATTAGTCAAGTCATTACGTTACATCTATCCTAGTCATGTTACATCCAGCTAGTCAAGAGATTACGTAAAATTTAGCTAGTTGTCATGTCACATCTAGTTAGTCAAGTCATTACATTTAGCTAGTCATCATGTTACATCTAGCTAGTCATCCTGTTACATCTATCCAAGTCATCATGTTACATCTAGTTAGTAAAGCCATTGCGTTACATCTATCTTAGTTATCTATCCTAGCCATCATGTTACATCTAGCTAGTCATCATATTACATCTAACTAGTCATCATGTTATGATGACTATGCTAAAGGTAACACATTGACATTAAATGCGTTACATTTATCAAGACACCATGATGCATCTAGCTACTATAATCTAATCATCTATCTAATTTGTCTCTGGCAAAAGAATTTCCTACGGGAGAGGATACAAGTTCTATCTTATCACGTTAAATCTAGCTAATAAAGTCATGACATTACATCTAGCTAGTCATCAGGTTACATCTAGCTAGTCATCCTGTTACATCAAGTTAGTCATTACGTTACATCTATCCTAGTCATCTATTCAAGTCATCATGTTAAATCTAGTTAGTCAAGTCATTGCGTTACATCTATCTTAGTCATCTTTCCTAGCCATCATGTTACATCTAGCTAGTCATCATGTTACATCTAACTAGTCATCATGATACATCTAGCTGCTATAATCTAATCATAAATCTAATTTGTCTCTGGCAAAATAATTTCCCACGGAATAGGATACAAGTTCTATCTTATCACGTTAAATCTAGCTAATAAAGTCATCACATTACATCTAGCTAGTCATCAGGTTACATCTCACATTGTTGACCCATGTCAACAACGCAATTTGTAACAGAGTTTTTTAGCTAGAGCCATTTATTTAGCTGAATAGCTAGGTAACTCCCTCCTCAGAATAAGATGAGATGAATCATCTCTTCGACATTAATAACACCTTAAGCGTAGCTGTACTTTAACCCCACCCCTCTAAAGTCTGTTTTGAACTTCTTGTGTAAAAATAAATTATAAAATAAAAAAAGTAAAAATAGTAATAAAATTTTAAAAATCAGCTTTTCTTTATGAGGACAAGAAAACAGCAATCCCCCTCTTCCAAAGTTATCATATATTCCTATCTTTATGGGGGATTTCTTGTCCTCACTAAGAGTGAAAATCCTTCACACACACACACACACACACACACACACACACACACACACACACACACACACACACACACACACACACACACCTCGAAGTCACCATCTCACAGTTTGCCTCTTAACCCTCGCTCCCTTCTTTTTCTCTCCTTTCCCCTGTCAGCTCGAGACTCTTAAGAGGCAATTAGCGGAGAAAAAAAAAGAAAAAACCTTTTAATTTCATCCACCTCGCTTTCTTTTACTCTCTCCCCCCTCATCCTTTCATTCTTTCCCCCTTATCGTTCTTCTGTTCCGTGCCGCTTCCAGAAGCATGAAAGGTCGCTCGGGTCAGAGTGTGTAACTTCGTGATCACGTGTGGAGAATTTGAAATTGCACCGGGGACGCAACAGAGGTCATTCTGAGAGGGGTTTTTTTCTTGTTAAAAGTGGTCTGGTTTGGGAAGGGAACCATTATTCAGGCTCAGATTAAACACACACACCACACACACATACGGCAGTGAAACACAAAAGATTAAAACCTCCGATTAAATGCGCACAAAAAAAGAACGCAAATCCTTTAACTGCTGCCACACACGCGAGGAAAATAACAAAGGCAAAGGGACACGCTTAGATACAGAGGCAAAGCAACACAACACTCTCACACACACACACAAAAACACACACCGCTTTTAACCAATCACACTACTATGAACAATTTCCATGGTGTAGTGTGCAATAAATTAATAAATAAGTAGGATAAGCACTTGAAACCAAGGGGCCTAATCTGCTCCAGTGTAAAATGCACTATATTCGAATGTCTGTCCGGATAAACAGCAGCATAGGGTGCACTTTAATGCAGTGTGCAAAACAGGAAGTGCCTTAACACACGTGTCGTCATTCGAGACAGTAGACGGCGCAC